>NW_026067917.1:6723001-6747416 GCF_014885135.2 Alexandromys fortis | reverse complement strand
CGTGTTTCAAGGTATGCTTTCAAAAGATCTCAAAAGGAAAATGAATCTGGTTTGAATTGAGGTCGTGTAAAGTTATATATTGGGTCAGGGTGTTATGTTGAAAGTGTGCTCTTTACTACGTGAGACAGAGAAAACCTCAGAGGAAACAATCTCACTTGTCTCAGCTTTCTTCAATTTGTGTGGAAAGTGGAAAACAATAATCAAAACCTTGGTTGCATAAGGAAAACTTCACACTTAGCATTTGTTTTCCTATACCTTTTCTTGGCTATTTCCTGAGCTGAAATAAAAATCCAGTCCATTTTAAGTGTGATTTTTATAGTTTTACCTAATAATAAACCTGCCACCCTTTTTTACCTATTTATTGGCCACCTTATAATCCTTAATATATACATGCATTGTGTAATGTTTGAATTGGGTTAAAATATTTATCAGTATCGAAACATGATTTCTTGGTAATTAAAAATGCAATGCATCTATTTTTACTTTAGGAAAAGTACACTACAAATTTATTTTATGTATTCACTTTATGTGTAATAGAACCTCAAGATTTCTAGTTTCTGAACAACTGTACCTTAAAATCCATTGATGAGCCTTCTTCTATCTCTGTCACCTGTACTCTCCCCAGTCATTTGTATGTATCTTCCATCTCTATGTTACCTGCCATTCAATTCCCTACATGTATGAGGTTAAACCATTAGACATCACATACGAACGAGGTCACACAATATTTGCCGTTTTTCCTTGATTATTTCATTTAGCAAGTAGGTATCTAGGTCCATCCTTATTGTTGCAAAAGGATATAATTTCATTCTTTTTTGTCCCATTATTTGTGGTATATTTTATGGTATATATTATGGTATATTTTCATCTCTTTACAAAATGGAAATGGGTTGATTCCATTTGTTAGTTTATTTTATTCTTTCATGAGCATGAATTTAGAGATGTCTCTTACATTGGTAGTCTTAATTTACTTTTCCTCACATGTTTATGAGCGTTCTTTTTCCTGACACCTTGGAGAGCATTAGCTCTCACATTTCTTTTTAATAGCTATCATCAATGGGGTGTGATGAGCATCTCATTGTTTTGACTTAATCTCCTTGATAATTGTGACATGATAATCGTATTATGTCATCTTTTAATAAACATCTGTTTAAATATTTTCAATATTTTTAATGGGGCTACTTGCCTTTTTTCTGCAGAGTTTGGGAGACCCCTATATTCTCCAAATATCAAATATCAACAGCTTATCAAATGTAAAAATGCAAATGTTTTCTCTGATTTCTTTACATTCTATTTTGTTTCCTTTGCTGTAAATCCATTTTAAAGTTTAGTGTACCCCAGATTTTTTTGATTTCCCTGTGTTTCCTGTGATTTGGGGGTTCAATCCAAAAGTCCATTGCCCATTTCCATGTCCTGAGGAATTTCTGCTCATTATCTTTGAGTAGATTTACAGTTTCAGGACTACATCTAAGTGTTTAATCCTCTTTGCTTTGGTCTCTGTAACTGACTTCATTATTTAGCATATAGATAACTTAATTCCTCAACATCACTTTTTGTAAACATTATTCCTCCATGTTCTTATCACAGGTGAGTGGGGGATTGGGAGGAGAGAAGGAAGTATAAATTTTTGAATGGAAAAAAAAAAAGTTCTCTGGTAATAATGCTTCGAAAAATGCTTTCTAATGTTTTCTGCATTCCTGAATCTCAGAAATCCAAATGTCTTTTCTGAACCATGTCCCCAGTTTTCTAGGTCATCTTCAAGCTCCATTTTTCATTTTTCTTCTTCAGCTATGTATTTTCAGATGGTAGGAACCCGATGGTTTCTGTTTAATCTTGCCTGCCTTTGGTGCCTCTATCACACCCTACTGCTTCACTGAGTGTCTTCTTTAGCTCAGGATTTCTGTTTGATTTTTTTTTAATTGCTTGAATTTTATTTAATTTCTGCAGTAGAGTATTCAGTGCTCATTTCCCTGTTGCCTTGAACTCATCGAGTTCCATACAATAGTTGTCTGAAAGTCCTCTCACACTGGTTACTGCTTGAGTTCTACTTGAGATCACAGTTTCCTGAAGGATCTGATTGCTTTTGGGAAGACTGCATTATACTGTGAAGAACGAGATATTTATTCCAGTCTTCCCAGTTTGACTTTTCTATTGCTACATTTCCAGGAGTTCTCACCAGTTCTCTCTGATTCTCTAAATCTGTGGTCACCTTCACTGTTCCAGCATAAGATGGCACCCAGGTCCAGATATATCAGGAGTCTGATCTGACTATATTATTCTTGTTTCAGCATTTGAGGGTAGTCTAAGTTTATTTCAAATGATCTATTAAGGCATTCCTCTGAATAAACAGACAACTACATAGAGACAAAGAATAGTCTCTTTTTACAGCCTTTCTCTGAGACTTATTTGAGCCCCGAGGGCTATATGACAGTTAATAACTGGCATATCTTCAGACTGCAGGATTCTGGTTTGCTATGGTGAAAAAAAAAAACACCAAGGAGGGACGAGGCTCAGGCTTTTATATCACACCAAATTCATTAAGGTTTGACACATTGTGAGTCCATATCCTCACAAGATCAGCATAATTCTAGAATATGACCAATGTCAACACTTATGTAGAGTACCTGTTGCTGAGGTGAACTCATAGGCCAAGACTTCTAGAGTCAACTACAAGTAATGCTAGCTCTGGCAGAAGCCCAGGAGGCAAGGCTGTCTCATGTTCCAGTACTGGAGCTCTCACAGAGGTCTTGTCTACAGGCAGGGCAGGGAAGGGTCCATTAGATCTGTACAATTCTGTGGGTCACAAAGCCACCATTGTTTCAGGACAACGTCCTTCTCTTGCTGCAATGTTCTAGCCTTAAAACATGGGGGCTTATACCAAGCGATACTATCCAAGACAGGTGATGAAGATAGATTTTTTTTCTCGCTACTTTGATAATAAGTTGGTCCAACTGAATCTAGCAATCCAAGATGTCTATAGATGCTAAGGGAAGCACCAACATTCATCCCACAGATGATAATGATGTAGGCACAAATCAGTCTGTTCCATTCGAGTACAAGACTCATCCCATTGCCTGGGCGGTTCTGCAATTCTGTAAAAGATAGGTTGGCAATAGTTACACTCCTCAGTGGCAGGACATCGGAATGAAAAATGAACAGTTGTTATCTACCCACTGTCTAAGTCTGAGAAGAAATAAATGATATTTGTTTGCCACCTGGCCTCCTGCAGTCCTGAGGCTAATTCTGCAGGTATTGGTGTGGTATTAGTTTAATTGGGACTTGAACAGTACTGGGTTTCATGAGAGATTGTTAATGTGTTTCAAGTATTAAAATTGGTTGTTTTTTCTCTTCAATGAATAGCTCTTGCTCACTTCACTGATTTCTTTTCAACGCTATATGTGTGTAGAGGTAAACATACCTGTCTAAAAAGTAGGCTGCTTTGAGGCCTTGGAAAGATAATGACAACATTTTACTTCGTATATTCTTCAATGTGTCTTTATTGGTCATATTGATAGTGGTTCTGTGGTCTTTCACCTGAGTTACTTTGCTCTTTGGCAGATAATTCGGCACAATCCCAGCTATTCAAAAGGGTATAACTGTAAAAAGGGTTCATGAGAAGATCCATGCAGATGCCATCTTGCTTCAGGTCTCCCAGTACACTGGAAAAATCCTCTTCTTTCTCATGTTGTTAAAATTATACCACTTTAATAAATGCATATTATTTCGTTTTGTCATGCTACTCTAGGATATTAGGTTTGTATATTTTATCACTTTAATGAATATTTCAATGACTAGCTTTTGCCATCCTTATTATTTTTTTTTCTATTTTATGTGTATAGAGATAGATTTATTATGTAAAAATAGATGAAAATGTACATGATTCGTGATATAAAACATTGTTATATGAATACTACTTATATATGATTTACAACCAAAATATAGAAATCCAAATTTTATAGTAATGTCATATATTCTAGTATATTCACATTTTGCTAGTATAACATGAGAAAATTTATTGTTATTTTAATATTATCTCAGGTTTATATGCAAACTTGAAATGATATTTGATATTGACTTCTACTTTGACCATGATCACTTAATACACAGGTGATGTGTATTTTCTAGAATATATTTTTAATAACATTTTTGCATGTCCTATGTCTTGCAAACCTTAAGCTTCCCTAGTAAATCTCATTTAAAAGAGAAAACTTGTGGGTCTGAGCACTTAAATGAGAGAGCATAAAGTGAAACATTTCATTCATATATGTTGCTTCTCTGATTGTTTAGGCCATTCATATTTGTCTAATGTAGTGGGGGTAGCCATAGGAGAATGTGATGTGTGAATGGACAGATGCAAATTGAGCAAGACTGCTTAATCCACAATGGAATTCCCTCCGTCTCCTAGCGGCATTCTATTGTTATGGTCGTCTTTGACTTGTTTGTTAGGTTTCATTTCTTTTTAGTTCTCTACACAAAGTCATTTGAAAGAAACAACAATGACATTTAAGTTTTAAAGGACTAAAAATACAGTATTATTATCAACTTTATAAGTAATCCTAAAAGCATCTCTAATAATGTTCAATGAGGTAGAAACTATGGATTGAGACATAGAACAGATACTTGAGACCTAGATCATAGGCTCCAAGTTAAGACAGTAAAAGTATTTTATTAGCCTACACTTTCTTGTCAAATAAAGTATGTTACTATGTTTTGGTAACATTACTGACCCTTTCTATGAATATTAACTATTATTAACAGTGATAAGTACCTCACCCACTCATGAAATATTATAACTGATAAAAGTTACAGTATCTATTTCTATAGTAACTTAAATACAACTAAAAGCACATGAATACAATTATTTAGCGTAGGAATATTTTTGCTTTAATAATAATGTTGGAGTGTCTGTTTTACACTGTCTTCTAAGCTAAATGCTAAATTCTTGTTGTTTTAAGGCCACACCTACACAATGAAGTCTTACACTGGAGGTAGAATTTCAGAGCAAAATACATGTTAGGAAGAAGGATACAGTTAATCCCATTCTTATTTGTACTGCGTGTCATATGGCCACATTAAAAGATTTTATTGTTTTGCAGATAAAGATTGTTTGAGGCATCCAACATTATTCTTCAATTATTCATGAAATATCATTATTTATTCATTAGTTTCTGAGTGGTTTTGCATAGCATAAGTACCTATACTCTTTTGTTTCTTGTATGAAGATGTGTTAGGATATTTGACTTATGTGAGGTGTAGTGTATTGGAGGGCTGCTTCTGTCAAGTAACCTAATATGAACACTGAAAGGCAGAATATGTTTTTAGACAATATATAAGGAAATGAAGATGTTGATGACAGAAATGAGCTCAGTTTTGTTGCATTGACAGTCAATTGTTGAAACACCTATGTGTCATGAATAATAGTGCATACTGAGAATATAGCATGTGAATCTAAAGAACATAGAGATCACAAGACACTCAAACAGGCATTGATTGTAGACAGTGAGACTGTTTAAAGCCTTAGCTATGGAATGTCCATAGCTATAGCATATAACTAAGTGCTAATAGAAATGCCTTATGAACCTGTTGAAATGAAAAAACTGGACTTTTGTGGGAAAAATACAAAACGTTTATGATGGCACTAGTACTGTGTGATTTGTGGGAACTGAATATTGTAGTGCTAAACAAAAAAATTTCAAACAGAAGTACAGAGAAAAATCGATAGCAAGGGACTCGGGTATTCTGATAAGATGATGTCATCATTTGAAAGAATAAATTAAAAATGAATGCACAAAATTAATTATATGATGTTATAGACAAAACAAGCATCTAAACTATTTTCTAACAAAGAATAGAATGGGTCCATTACTCAGGTGCAACAGGCATCAACAAAGAATATATTTGCTCTCACAGGTTATCTCCTTATGCAAATATTAGAAACTAAATTTAATACTTCTATATGCATATTAGGGCATATAGCCATGCATTGATTGAGCAATTTGTTTTTTCTTAGCTTTATAGGAATAATATTGAGTAAAGTACATTCATAGAGAAAAGGAGACAAGATATGTAAAACTGCTGAAAAGACTAAAAATCTTTGAATTATTAAAGTAATGAAATCATCAGGATCATAGATTTGTCTTTTGCATAAAATTTTATTTAGTTATTAATAATATTACAAATAAATGTGTCTCTGTTGATCCATATAAGCAATATTGGTGAACTGTTTACAGTACTGGTAACAGATCTCATAGTTGTCAGTTTCAAATGGTTCAAGGCACATTGCTAGTACAATGTTTTAGATTATTGGAATGTATTGTAGTTCAGCTGCGCTAATTATAAAAACATCAGAGAAACTACTCTCTGTGTGTCTTTCTCGTCATACTAAAGTTGCTTAGGCAGGTTTTAGACTTGCTTTCTGCTCTCCTCTTGTTTTCTGATAGTTGGAATAACAAGCAAGTATCACCAAGCCCAGCCCACAAATCATATTTCATTATTAAGAGATGTTTTATAATATCCCTTCCATTATTTCTAATTTTAGGGTTTTTTTCTATTATTTTTTCTGATATAATCTTGAGTCAACTTTACCAATTTTGTTAATCTTCTTGAACAATCAACATAGTTCTTTGCTTCACTGATTTTTCTCTGTGGTGTAATTGATCTTTATTTCATTTATCTGTGCTCTGATCTTACTGTTGTCTTTTGTTTAATGTAATCTTTTGTATTCTGGTTTCCTCTCCTTTTCAGGTGTGTATTATCCTGTTTCCATTTGTATAGTTCTGATTTTATTCTCTAAATATGTGTGTGTGTGTTATTTTTATCTACCTGTGATTTCTCATTTGACTTGTAGATTGTTATTTTTCAATAGTATGTTTCTTCATTTCTAGGTGTGTGCAGATTTTCCAGGTTTCTTAGTGCTATTAATGTAGGTTGTTGTATCTTTTAGGACAGCTGAAATGGAAAGTCATACATTCTCAACAAGGGATCTAGGGAAATTCTGAGTCAATTTCCTTAAGGACATATGAACTAATGTTTAGGGATTATATTCAGAATATCAGATTGCTCCAGTCTTCACCTAAAGGATGTACATTGCTGAATATAAACATCTCTAGGGCATGATGTCAACTGGAAGTCATGTGTTTCCACCCTCCTACTTCAAGAGATAATGTCATATAAATGTGAAATGAATGAGAGACTGATAATGTACATGTACTACAAAAATTTGATTAGATGTGAAGATAGTTAAGTTATTTAGATAGATAGATAGATAGATAGATAGATAGATAGATAGATAGATGATAGATAGATTGTCAATTAATACAAAAATGTATCTAAATTAAGAAATAGGAACTTCATAGAAGTTACAGGTTGAACGTTTGTCACTGATGTTATAATTTGAATCTCAAATGTACATCAAAGTCTAATTCTTTAGAGGCTTTGACTCTATGAAAATAGTGTTCAGAGTCCAGGTCTTTAGGAAGTCTTTAGATCATGAGTTCTCTGACTGTCAGCATATTAATCCATTAATTGCTTAATAATTTAATAAGCTATTGAATAGTGGTGAACACCAAAGAGGTAGGATCTTCTTCAGTGGTATGTCCCTGGGGTGTGCTCTTGGAGCTGAATCTCTTCCTCAGTGTCTATGCCCCATGATTCCCAAAGTGTGATGGAAAGTTTCCCAACACAGAAAGATATTTCTGGATATGAGATCATTACTATGACTTTATCCTATCAAGTATGCCACGCGACTTACGATCTTATTAATGGAAAAACTTTAGAACAGTCCACAAGACACTGGTGGACGAAGCAGTGTGTAACAAGCTCAAAGTTTCTTCAAGCAGATCTCCAGAGAGCAATGCTTGAAGCAATAGGAGCAACTTTAACACAAAAATATGGGATTTTTGCTGATGGGAATCAAAACAGGCTATATAGTCGCCTAATAGTGTGATCATGCCGGTTTTAACCAGCAAGGTCATGGGAATGGAATGTTTAAGATTCTTAGAGAACACATCATGCTACCAGACACACCAGATGCCTGATATGGAGCTGCTAATTTAATATAGCACACCTAATTTTCAACTTGCTTGGGCCTGATCCTTTCTTCCTGACCTTTTGTTCATCTACGTAAGAAGAAAATGCTTGTCTTGTGCCTTTCATTGTAGAAACCTGTAAGTTGTTTGTGATTTGCACGCAAGCTCACGGGTAAGCATTTGCCTGAAATCTCAAAGGAGACTTTAAAACAACGCCAAAGCTCTGAAACCTCTATTAGGTGGAATGAGTGCATTTTTAATTAGAAGGTAGACATTAGACTTTTGGAGCCAGGGACTGATATATAAGGCTCCCAGTCTGAAAATAAAAACAGCCTCATGTCTTGCACATTTTGTTCACAATTCACAATACAGCGTTTCAGGGTGAGATTCTGGGAGGGGTGACAGCGTGAAAACTCTGACGTATTGACAGATTGAACCACTTACAGAATCATGGCTTAACGGGCTTGGAAAAAAGTTATAAAACCCTGAAAATTATTTCCCTCCCCTTCCCGGCTGGGCTAAGATGATCAATTTTTTCCTCTACTATGCGTTGTTCAGTGTTCACCGTGTTATTCTGCCTCATCACTGACACAGAAACACGGAAGCCAAATGACCACAGCTGAAAACCTCTGAATCTATGAATCAAAATAATTTTTTTTTATTTAAAGAATCATGTAGTAATAGAAGAAAAGTGTCAAACACAAGTTGGAAATTCAACAAATAGCAATGTGTCTATTAGTCTAAGAAACAGCTGTGAACAAAAAAATCAATACATAATACATGTAAATCACAAAAGCAAACAAACTTGGGTTTCTTTGTTGTATTGTTTCTTTTCTTGACTTTTATTTTGAATATAATTACCTCCACTTAAATTATTGTATTATATACAAATAATTTCATAATAGATATAAGCCCATGTACGTATCTTATGGTATGATTGAGCATCCCTTGGGTGTATGCTCAAAAGTGATATAGCTGGGTCTTATGTTAGATTGATTTCCAGTTTTCTGAGAAAACACCACACTGACTTCCACGCTGTAAATAAAGTTTGTATAATCAGCAGCAATGGAAGAGTGTTTCCTTTGCTCTACATCCTCTTCAGTATAAGCTGTCTCTTGTGTTTTTTATCTTAATAATACTGACAGGTATAAGATGGAATCGCAGAGCTGTTTTGATTTATATTTCCCTGATATCTAAGGATGTTGAAGATCTTCTTAAGTGTTTCTTTGCCATTTGAGATTCTTCTCTTGAGAATTCTGTTTAGATCTGTACCCCATTTTTAAATTAGATTATGTTTTTTGTTGATGACTAGTTTCTTGAGTTCTTTACATATTTTGGAGATCAACCCTCTGTTAGATGTGGAGTTGGTAATGATTTTTTTCCTATTCTGTAGGCTGTCGTTTTATCTTATTGACAGTGTCCTTTGCCTTACAAAAGCTTTTCTGTTTCGTGACGTTCCATTTAGAAAGAGAGAGAGAGAGAGAGAGAGAGAGAGAGAGAGAGAGAGAGAGAGTTGAATAGCCTGATCTTCTTGTGGGACTCCTAAAAATGGGAGCAGGTGTTATCCTTCAGCTTTTTCAGCTTTGGCTGGCTCTTGGGAGTGTGTCCCTCATACTGGATTGTCCTACATAGCCTTACTATAAGGGGAGATGCTTAGACTTATTGCAAGTTGAGATGCCACCCTTTGTTGATACCTATGGGAAGCCTGCTCCTCTCTGTACAGAAATAGAAAAGGAGTTGATGGAGGGGGTAGGGGGTAGTGGTTAGGGGGAAAGGAATGGGAGGAGAGGAGGGAGAGGAAATTGAAATCTGGATGGAAAATCAATAAACAAATTAAATTTTAAAAATCATGTATGTGGAAGTTTAATTTTCAGTATATATAGCACAGACATTTTGTTCAGGGCCAACAGTATTCAGGGTTTGTCCTCTGATATTCTTGTGTGTGGGAGAGAGTATATGCATCCTTCCATACACTCAGAATTATTACAATTATTCTGTGAATTAAATTAGCGTATATGGATGGACCATACTTTGTTTGGTTTGAATATTTATAAGTCAGTGCACTGGCTTATCTCAATTCTATCCCAGGCTTTCCTTGATAGCACTCATTTGAGAGGTACATTAAGAAAATCCCATTGTTTTCTTGAAATAATAAGCATATTCTTGAGCTTTTACAGGAGTATAGTATTGTTTACAGCATGAGTTAATACTTTCTCCTAAGCTCAAATGCTACATACAGTGACTGACTTGAATTTCATTTCTTAAAATAAGATATAGCATCTAGTCAAACTTTATATTAATTTAAAACCTATAAGACTTATCCCAGTTCAGGAAACAAAATATGATTCTTAAGGGGAAATGTCTTTGGTTTAATTATCAACCACTTACATCAGGAACAAATCATTATGAAAAATTTAACCTATTCCTAAAGTTCACCACAAAGGTCCAGTTGTATCTGGAAGAAAGTTAGTAACTTGAAGCTTGATTTACTTAGAGTTCACTGTGGTGGTAATAGGTGCAGAGAGTTAAGGCATTTGTTACACGTTCAACAAAATAACTGAAGTGCTGGCTTCTTGACCCTATTTGGGCACCATGGATGGAAAAGTAAAGAAAAATGATTTTGAATTAGAGTCATAACATGTGAATGTGTTCTTTTTCTTTTTTTTTTTCCCCTTTTTGCTGAGTGACCCGCAGGCATCAAAAAGCGTTTGATATCTAGAAGTCTTCTTTGCACAGCATAGAGTCTTGTTTAACAACTATTTTTTCCTCCTCCTTCTCTTCCTCCTCCACCTCCTTCTCCTTTTCCTCCTCATCCTCCTCCTTCTTCTTTTCCTCCTCTTCTTCTTCTTCTTCCTCCTCCTCCTCCTCCTTCTCTCTCTCTCTGTGTATGTAAAGTTAAGTATAAAATTTCCCTTAAAGTCAAAAAGTAGTCATTAGCCTCAGACTAGAAAAGAGATGAAAAGAACCCAGCTGTTGGTACATAGCCAGCAATGAAAGCCTGAGTTGTGTATGTACATCCTGAAGCAATGGCAACCTGTTCCAAAGTTATAACAGTTTGAGGACATCTAAACCTACTGTATGCATATGTGTGTGAGTAAGAAATACATAAAATGAGATTAAGAAATACTTTGATTTTCTTATACATTCTGAAGACACCTTTGAAAAAAGGATAGAATTTCAAAGCTCTTTTATTGAAGATGCATAAACTTTTAAAATTAACTTTTCAAAATACTGCATAGTATTTCTTTACTTGCCTTAGAACTAACTAACAATACTGTTTAAAATTTATGAGCCGTGCGTTGGTGGCGCACGCCTTTAATCCCAGCACTTGGGAGGCAGAGGCAGGTGGATCTTTGTGAGTTCGAGATCAGCCTGGTCTACAAGAGCTAGTTCCAGGACAGGCTCCAAAGCTACAGAAAAACCCTGTCTCGAAAAACCAAAAAAAAAAAAAAAATAGATTTACTAAATAGCTGATTTTTTAATGAAATAAACATCCACTTGCCTATCTTTCAGGTTCCCATGCAAAAAGTAGAATTTGAGGACTTAATCAAATCACTTTATTTCATGCATAGTTTCAAATGAAGATGAAAAAAACATAATTACACCTAGCCTCATGTGCCATGTACAAATCAAAATATACTATATTTTCATGTGGAACATGAAAAAGAAATACAGATGTAGCAACATTTAACTAAATCTACATTACACAATATGGTTAAAAATGGAGGAATTGAACAAGTATCTGCTCAATATATATGCATGTAAAAACATTGTCTTTAAAATAGTACAAAAACACTCATAGCAAACTACTGTAAGCAGTCAAGTGGCATTACCTCCATTTACAACTGCCTTCTGCTACCCATTCTGTAATTTTTCCAACAGCAAGAACCTGAGCGTTTCTTGGTTCTTTACCTGAAAGAGTTACATATAAAACCCTATTCTTCAGGATCTAACCCATTTATCACCCTGTTGTGGTGGGGTTTTTATAATTTTTCTTTAACCTTAACCACATGATAAACTAACACCAAGAGAAGGGAAAGTCTCTCTCCCTCCAGATAGAGATTTCTTTAATGCATTGTGGAAAAGCAGAACATTTTCCCGACGACTGTGTCAAAAGCCCTCTGCTAACACTGTAACTCCTTTGTTAGCCTGTTGACTCAATAGTATCAGAAATGCGAAGTAGCCAGGAAAAGTTTGCAGATCAATGGAGTGCTTGTTATGCTTCCTGGCAGAATTCCTTCCACTTGCACCTGCCCTCCCATGAACTGCTGTAGAACAGCAGAGCAGAAGGTCACAGGAACAGGAAGCAAAATTTGGCTAGTGACTCATCAGAGATGATGGTGAATGATACCATTCCTATTTACATCCCTAATTCCTGAACCCACAAATCCTAGTTAAAGAAGGAACACTCCCATGTTCTGGATGTTGAGTGAAGTATTTGTCTCTGCTGGTGGAGTTATCGCTAACCAGAAATAAAAGCTACATTCGTTTTGGTGAATTTAAATACATGCTCTTGGACCCACAAATTACTTCCATTTTTGATACTATGACTACATTGTTCATAGACCCATGACAGGGCTGATTAGAAAGAGAGATTGACTACTATTGACATAATGAACCTTTCTATCTAGTGGCTATCGCATAATTCCTCTCCTGAAGTCACCTTTTGATATGCATTTACATGGAACACAAATATCTTTATACCCTTTTCAAATTTAAAGTGATCTATCCACATACCTGTTTCCACAATGTCTTTCTCGCAAAGTTTCAAGTTAACCTCACAAGTCTCCAGCTATTCAACTTAACCAACAGCTACAGTCTACAAATTATTATATATTCCCACATCTGGCCTTTTTTCCTTCTAAGAAATGTATCTAGGCATGTTCAGTGCCCAGTGTTCTGCCAACGATGATATTTTCCTTCACCATCAGCTCTTACCATTTCCTAGAAAGAGGTTATCATACTTCAGCTCCCTGTCCTAGGTGGTGACTCAATCTTATGCAGAAATATCCATAAACCAAACCTTATTCTCTTGTTCTTCCAACCACTGTTCATGTAACATGACTACAAAAATACAAGTACTATGTCAGGAATCGGAGTCATAATTATGCAACAACTTCTTGGAATTTTACTTTGCCTTCAGAACCTGCCGTGGTTTGACTAGGTATGTATCATTTCCATTGAATGCTAAGTTGATGCTGTGCAAATTCGACTTCTTAAAATTTAAAGTCAAATATCATTCAAGACATGACAGCCAGCTCAATTTGTCTTGTAACTTACTATAAAGATTTCAGTTTGCACTGAAAACCCAGTAGCAAGATAAGTGCTATCTCTGAAAAAAAAAAAAAAAACTAGTTGCCTGTAGATACTGTGCTCTAAATCCCAAGAGCCTCCACTCACCTGTGTAATTCCTTCAGTGATGAGATTTGTTTTCATTAACTAATTTATATGACAGGGGCAGCTCTTATAGCTTCCATTTGACCTTTCCAACCATAATAGCTCTCATGTCAGAGGTCAAGGAACCAATGTGAGGATGTTATCAATTTCTAAGTGTCTATTCCAATTCTTTATTCTGACACTGGAGGACTAAACACAGGCTGAGTTCAAAGATCTGTTGTACCCAACATGAATCAGATTTTACCTAAAACTCCACTGATCAGTGGATTTTCACAAGTCCCTACTTTAGCTTGAAGTCCACCATGCTGTTTAGGGTCTGTGGGAATGAACGTAACTCAGATCCAGAGCCACTGTCTAAAGGGCTACAAATGTTTTGTTTATTTCCTTTTCCCAAAATGTTGTTATTTATGCAGAAGGATGTAAGTTCTTGTGGTGCTTTAAATAAGAAGTAGTCCCCTAGACTTGTGTATTTGACCACTTGGCTCCCAAGTGGTCCTGTCTGATGAAGCTATGGACTATTTATGGAAGGCACAGTATTTGAATTAGGATTTGAAATTTTATGGTCCTATTCAAATTCCATCCCCTTTGTTTCCTATTTTCTATTAGATGTGATCTCCCATTTTTCTTTACTGGCCACCTGTAACCATGCCTCCCCTGACCTTAGGGACTCTTCCTATGGAACTGTAAACCAAAAAGTACTTCTTCTATAAGCTGCTTTTAGTCATGGTGTTTGATGGCATCACCCAAAGTTAAGTAAACAACCTCTCTAGGGGGCAGATAAATATTAAAAGTATTTTCATTATGATACTAAGATCCTTCTTCTAGAAGACCATTCTCCCCTTCATTAAAAGTATTTGGTTCTGTAAGATAACTTAATTATAGAAATTGGTCGTTGTGATCACTTAGGATATTCTATCATTTATTAGTTATGAAATATTTCTGCTTATGCAACTTGAGATAAATCTTCATAGGTATTTTAGCGCCATTTTTGTTGTTTTTCTGACTAGCAAACTAGAGGAAACAGGTTTATTTTGTCTCACAAATTCAGTTTACAATCAATCATAGCAAGGAAGTCTCAGAGGTAGGAGCTTGAGGACGTGGGTCACATTAAATCTATTATCAGAAACAGGAGAATAGTAAGTACATTCACTTCATTTTACAGAGTTCAGAAGCCAACTCCAGGAAATGGTGCTTCTCATAATGTGTGAGTCTTCCATGCTTAAGCAACGCAAGCAAGAGAATCCTCTACTCACATACTTATAGGACTAGCTAATATAGAAAATCTTTTTTTTTTTTTTTGAGACTGTCTTCTCAGATAATTATAGACTGGGTCAAGTTGGCGATTAAAATTAGCCACCACAGTAGTCTTCTTGTTTGTTTCTCTTCTGGAAACACTATGATTAATGAGTCAGGGTCAAAGGTCTACATGAGAAAGACAACTTTGAATATTGTTTGCTATGATGTTTATTATAAGAAATGTCTTCACCTTGTATTTGCTGAGTCGGTACTGCTTTTGGCTCCTGGTGCTATGAGGTCCAACTATATTCAATGCATTTAAGCCATCACACTAAGCAGTATCATATACTATTACATTTAGCACACAGAAAAGATCAATACATCTCTCAGAAATCTCTTAATTAATTAATTAACTAATTAATACAGAACATATCTTCCAGACCTCCCATTATTGAGGATGCAGTGTAATTATATAGTATATGAACATATTCATATAACATAAAAATTATGCTATACTATACCATATATTACTATATTACAATATATCATATTATATCATATGATATATATATGTGTGTTGTAACATTAAAGTCACAATGGACATATGCTGACAAACTTAACTTAGTTTTATATTCTTTCTATAATTATCCCACAAACTTAATATCTACTTGGACACATGTTCTCCAGATTTCTATATGTGTCAATTAAAAACTCATTAAGTTCTCTATGGGTATAGTGTACTTCATCTAGTTTCTCGCATTGAACCTGATTTGCAGGAGTTGCTTAGCCTTGCATCTGGTTGTTGTTCTGGAGGCAAAGATGGATGTATGTTGAAAGTCATAGTCATTGTCTTGCTGGTCATCTCCCTCAGCTAATCATTGTCTGATTTATATACAGTAAATAGTCAATTTCCTTGATAGAGTACGTTACACGAGGTTAAGATGAAGGTGCATCATCCTCGAGGGTGATTAGTGTTCTCATATACTACATTTCAGGAAGATAAAAAACAGAAACCAAATGTCAAAAGTCCACTTACTAAAATGAAGTAACTTTATATGACCTTAAAGCAAGTACTGAAATGCTTGTAGAGCTTCTATGCAGAAGAGTGCCAATTATGTTTAACATTATGGTCTGAATGCAGTTGCAGCCCAGAACTAAGTAATTCCAAGACACTCTGGTAACAAGCAAACCTAGATATGTCTCATGTGATCCAAAAACAATTGTACTAGATCAATAAGCATATGAAAAATTTTATTTAGTTGTTGAACATTAGGAGCAAATTAATTAAATATGTTATGGGATATTATTATATTTAGATAGAAGGTGCTAGAAACACCTTGTTTTAGGAATTCATTTTAGTGTTTTAAGTCCCAAAATATATTACTGAAGAAACACATGTGCATGACAGCATAGAGATTTTTGTGATTGTCTGTGAAGCTTTTCCTCTGTATCAGAGGTGATCTTCTTTTTAGTCTGTAAATAACTAGCATGTTGGTTTTAGTAAGAAAGAAAATAAGTTTCACTGTGGATTTCAGAGAAGTTCTTCTATTTTTTTAACTGTTGTAAAAGAAAGAGTCAACAACTGATCATCCAATATCAAATGAAAACATTATATGAGTAATACTACTTACACTGAGAAGATTTTATTTAGAAATATGTAAGTATATACATATATGTATGAAGCAACAGTTAATGGAGGAAAGAGGGCTTGGAATTGAAAGGCAGCAAAGAGGACGACATGGGAATGTTTAGAGAGGGAAGGGAAAGGAGTAGGATTATATTATTATAACCCCAAAAATAAAAGATAAAATTTTAAAGAAAAGGGGCTATTTACAGGCAAGTTCAAGAGAAGGTTAGATTGCATTCTGTGATTTTTGGAAATGAAGAATTTTATAATTCTTAGATCCATGCCAGGCAAGCCTCTAACAGAAGTCCACTGTTTACTTGTGTCTCCATGAAGGAAGCAGATGATGTTCAATAGGGTCCAATGTGATGGAAATATTCACAGTTCGAGAAGGGAGGCAGGGCTCACAACATTCTCCAGGATGGGAATAAATCAAGTGTTCATGCCTTCATATCCATCTTTGGTCTCGTAGTATGCTTCTTTCCAGCTACCTGACCATTTCAGATGTCAAGTAAAGTAGACATTCTGTCGTTTCCATCTACCTTTCAATTTTGTTCTTTAAGGTGTGAAGTGTCACTGAGATACATGAAAAAATTAGAAAAATATTCCATTTCCTCCAACATCTATTATAGTTACAAGCTAAATTCCATGTTGAGTTGCATTTTTTAAAAAACATGGTACCATGTCCAAATGGCTGGAAGGAGTCTACTATTCATGAAAAATTTTCTAAATATGCATAATGAAACTTTGGCAATGGAAAGAATAATAAAAATAAGAAAAATAAACTTGATAATATTCATAGAAATAGCAATAAGATTTTTCTAGAATTGTTGAAATAGGTTATTAGATATATGTGTGGATATATCCATATATACACATACATATATATTTTTTTAATATTTATTTATTATTTATTATGTATACAATATTCTGTCTGTATGTCTGCAGGCCAGAAGAGGGCACCAGATCTCATTACAGATGGTTGTGAGTCACTATGTGGTTGCTGGGAATTGAACTCAGGACCTTTGGAAGAGCAGGCAATGCTCTTAACCACTGAGCCATCTCTCCAGCCCCACATATATATACATTTAAATGTATATATACATTTACATGGAATGTACATACATACATTTAAATGGAAGTACTTGCCATTTTAAAATGAAGATGTTGCTGTTACCCTTTGGCAGATTCTTCTCAATACCTTCCTACAAATTATCATTACCAATGACTGAATTTCCAAAATGCTCATTGGTTTCAGATTTTCAATTACACTGACTTTTAAAAGTGAAATTGAAAAGGAACATAATGGCATAGCCATTCAGTAAAGGACATTAGAAATCCAACACACTGATTTGAACATAAAAAAAAAATTATTTTACTTTAGTGACCAACTCATGCATGATATGTGTTTTCAGCAATTTAAAGAATACATTTGAGTGTCAAGTGGTGATGGCACACACCTTTAATCCCAGCGTTCGGGAGGCAGAGGCATGCGGATATTTGTGAGTTTGAGGCCAACCTGGCCTACAATAGCTAGTTCCCGAACAGGCTCCAAAACTAAAGAGAAATAAATGCTGTCTCAAAAAACAAACAAAATAAAATAAAACAAAACGACATTTAAACATAGAACAAAGAATAAAAAGCCCTTAAATGAGACTTTAAATGAATGGCATTTCTCTTAGTCACAGTTTAAATTTAAGCCCCTCCTGTTTCTCATGTATCTAGAAATTTTAAATACCTAAAAACTATAGTCAATTCAAATTCAGTGAATAAGTTGAACACTGAGGGTAGGGAAGCCCACAACTTCAAATATCATTGCAAATCCAGTTAATCATGGTGTCAAAGTAACTAAAGCATTTATACAGAGTTTATTGAAGATAAATCACCTTATCAAACTCCCGAATGTAAGGATGATTTTTCTCCCTGAGAATTTTCCTTCATCTTCTGTCGTTTGGATACAGAGCATCTCCTGCCCTCTTAAGTCCAGATTTAATAACTACATTTAGGAAAGAGATTTAGTCCACTGCCTGTTTCTCATCTTAGCTTCTTTTCCTTGGTAAAAATAGGTCATGATTAGCCATTTCTGGCAGAAACACTTAACAGGAAATGGGACAGGAAATGATATAATGATTCCTGAATTGTGTATTTCTGTATGCCCTGCTAAATGGGGAATGACCTTACAGTTAACCAGGAAATTAGGGAGGTAGTATCGAACCTCAGATATCCATGTGATCAAACTGTGTTTCTGCTTTGTTCATGTGTCACGTTCACGTAAAGAAAGCGGCAAAATCCCAGGACTAAAAGATACAGATGAAGTTAACAAAGGAAATATTTATTCCTCTAGCCAAATACACAGTTCTTGATTTTTCAGCCAACTACTTAAATTACACATGAATATCCAGTGAGCTAACATAAACATTGTATGTAAAGCACCTAAATATTAAAATAACCAATGTCTAGTGCTTTAATATTTATGTAGTTTATTTACTCATGAAAACACAGCTTCAATATTATTTATTAAATAGTTAGGTTTTTTATTTACATTTAAATCATCTTGCTTTAGAACCGCTTTTGAAGATTTTTATATGCCACAAAATGATAAATTGTATTAATATGTGGTCTGTTTATATTTTCTCGAAGATAGGAAGTATCTTCTATATGAAAAATATTCAATAAAAGTGGCATGCCTAAAATCGCACCAAACTCATAGACACAATAAGCTTATAAGCACAATAAACAAAGCTTTCCATTTAAAATTTTACTTGAATATGGTGTTACCAACTTCCAGGAACACTTTTTTTTGTTGCTGCTGTTACATGAAGTTACTTTCAATTGTTAAGAATAGATTACTGTTTAGGACCTCAGATAAGACAGTTAATTGCTTCGCAAACAAGCGACAGAAAATCACAGGTGGTCTGAATCTCATAGTGTGATCTAAACTTAGTTTTATTTGATTTTTTTTTGCTGCTGTGCCATGTATTACACCCCGAAAATATTTAAACGTGTTATTATTTTATTTACATTCTTCTAGACATTAAGCTCAACTTGTTTTAAATTTATGTCTCTAGATTAATGGGACTAACAAAGCTGTACAAATTAACAATTAGCAATACTTTGTAATTGCTTAAAATAAACACCCTGATTAGTCAAATCACTATTAAATTTTAATCAACGTGAGTGAGTGTTTCTATTTTTGACTAGGGATTTCAGATAGATTTTCTTAAGCAATTCTTTCTTGTACATGAGGTTGATATCTTTTCCCCTTATATTATGTTTAATAGATTGTATCTCAATCTTTTATAGTGTATTGTTAATGAAGTCAAGATATTTTTCTTTAAATAGATCTTTCTCTTTATAAAGTTTATGACATTTTTTTCTTTTCTAACCTTATTTCCTCCTACTGTCTAAATAAACAAACGTCTGTGTATGTATTAAACGGCATAGTTTGTTACAATATTTTATTGCTATTAAACATGGGTTAATATCATACAGGTGTTTTATCATTTTTAAAAATTAATGCTAAGTATCATAGTATAATTATACAAACCACAAAATGACCTACAATATCCAAACAAACATGATAAGATATTAAAATCCTAAGTATCAGAAACCAAATTTATGTGAATTTATTTAAATAATGTTTTGGTTTATTAACAAATCTTGTATTAGAAACATCCAATGTATATAAAATAATGTTCTACATGCTTAGTATCTGCAGATACCATGCTTGTGGTTTTCTATAGTGAATAAATTTTATGTCTTCAGGTATCTTTAAGATAAACAATTTTCTGTACCATTCTGATGCTACTGTGTAACAGTATCCCTGCAATCAACTGTTCAGGATAACTGGATCTGCTTTATCATCCTCTGCCAATCCAAGATAGCCTACCCAGGAATAGGCAGAATGGCCTCTGAAATAGCAGGCTTTGTTAAAAATACCATCAGTTCTTAGTAACTCCAGGTTTCCTTTGTTCAGTTATTTGTTTGAAGACTTAAAATACATAATGAATGCATAATATTCTTGCATTCCTGAAAAGGAATAAAGTATTTTTTCTCCTCATCATGACAATCATACTTTCTAATATAGGCTTTGTTTTTTCCTTGTATGATATAGTCCAGTTCATTCTGAACATGTCATTACTTGGGAACTTATCAGAATAATGATCTGCTTAAATGGCATTCTAATCCATTGCTGTTCAATATATAATTTATGCTCAACAATTTTCCATTATTCTGTTTTATTAAGTAAACCTGTCTTTGAGAAATTAAAATTTAATTTGTGACTTTTTAAGTCTTCGAATACCTAAGTTCACTTCCAAAATTATTTAGCCTTTGTAGGGACGTCTGCAAGTAGACAATAAAGACCTCATTTAAAAAAAAAAGTTAACAAAAATGTAAGATTATATTATTTAGCAAGGCTAAATACACATTTAATTGTGTCTTTTGCTTTTCATCTGGGTTTTTAAATGGTTAATCCTAACAAGCATGGGGGGAAGAAAAGAAATTAACTAAAGTAAGACCCTTGTGATACAATGACACTTGCTCTATGCTCTTACAGAGAAAAACCATGATGATAAAACAGCACAAAGTGGAGCTTTATGAATTTTATTAATGACTAGGAGACAGTGTGCAAAACATCAAAGGTCTGCGCAAAAGATTAATGACCCCGTGTGAGACTGTTTAATTACCTCCAGCTAATTAGATTCTTGACCAAATTTTTAATATCTGCATTCCTTCTACAGCCTAATTGAGATTCCACATTATTTATCAATCTTTCAAAAAGCCCTTAGTGGGCTGCTTTTTTAGTTTTTCCCTTTGCACTTTGACTCCATTTATGGTCAATTATTAAATAAATAGCAAAGTAACTATTCCCCACAAATCGTGTATGCAGAACCCTTTATGCCTGTTTATTTTGACTAGGAGACTATCATTGGCATCTTTTATACATAATGAAGCACTCTGACTAATAAACTGACTAACTCCACGGTAAACAACATGGATAGTATTTTTGTAATCTGGCATGTGCTCAGGAACTCCTCATGTGGTTACTGCAAATTAGACTTTGCAATACTCAACTCAATCCTATTTTAGTTTACCCTAGTTATGTCCCAGGGAATCATGGAGGATGATTAACATGCAAACTGGAAAAACAACTCAATAAATTCTTCCCTTCCCTTCCATTTCTTTTACTCTCCATCCCTTCCTTTCTCTGCCATTCTCTACTCCCTTGAGTCTTCTGTTTACAGACAACTGCTAACAGCTGAGAGAGAGACCAGCCTCTGAAGGAATGAGTCCTTAGATTGGTTTTCTGGTACAAAGTGGCTAACCCTAAAACCATATCAATATAAACACAAAAAAAAAACAGATTCAATAAGACATATCTATACATTTGGCCATATATATACATATATATGCACATATATTTTTCAAACACAATAATAATTGGAGGAGATACCATTTGAGAGTGTGGGGGAAGATGGAAGGAATTAGAAGGTAAAGGCTTGAGAAGGGCTAGAGGGAGGACAATGTAGGGACAAAGTGATGTATTTATATTTTAATTACCATACATAAAGTATATATAATAAAATTTAATTGTTTTATAATATACAGTCTTAACTATTTGTATAATATATACGTATATGTGTATTAATATATAGCTTGACCATATTAGCTATCACCAACTTCTTTCTTTTGAAATGCAGGAAACTGAAATTCAATTTGTATTAGTATATGTATATTCATATTTATACATATAATATTATGTGTGGTAGTATATACATTTATCTATTTACATGCACTTATATATTTTGCATTCACATATAAAACATATGTGCACACATATGTATACATACAAACATATATATCTATACTCTGTCCATACATTAGTTCTGAAGGAACAAAGTATCATAGAACCACAATGGGTGGTAAACTAATTTTATGGAAAACCCACTAATCTCCATATAAGCACTAATGGCACAGGTTGTTCTGAAGTTATATGCTGCAATACAGAAAACTTGTACTCTGTATCATTTATTAAATACTTATTATTAAAGCACTACTCTGAAATGCTCAGTGTATTAATTTTGCTTAGACTTCTCTATATCCTGAGTAATACATAAATTATTCTCCTTAAAATTGTTGTATTTTGTAGTAATAAATGTACTATTACAGCAAGATACATATCATTCTAGCACATATGTATTTGCACATCAATGAAAGAAAAGGTAAAACTATTGTAAGTAGAGATACATTCACCACTCTGCTCATGACCAATGACCTTACTATGTGGATGTATTAGAAACTGCAGAAGTTTCATCTACAAATATAAATCTGAACATATATGTTTCACATTCCATACTACTAATGAAAATTGTCTACTGTGTCTTTTTCCAATATTATTATGATATTCAAAACTGAAGAACAATATCAAGTCCCTAATATTTTTAATAACACATGGAATTTTCATGAATTACTACCTAAAATTCCTAATTCCACTGTTATAGGATGCTCAAATGTTGCCAGAAGTATTAGTTAATATTTCTTTTTCTCCTCAAGTATCTGTTTACTTTGCTTTACCCAATGCTTACTCATAATAATTGGCTAAAACAAAAAATAGTGAAAATGTAAGTTCTGAGATCATCATGAGTTTTAAAGTTCTATAATTTAAAAAAAAATAAGCAAATTCCTACTCTTTTTACAGCTCAGATAACTGAAAGTTATAAGCTTCGTGTCAGTGTGAAAGTGTAGGAGCCCCATAATGTCACCTCTGCCTTGTCTTAAATTCATGTCAAAGATCCCTATACAGGTTAAATTTATGTTAGTTACAGTAAATGGAGCACTAAGACCATGAAATCTCTCAGTATTGGACCTTAAACCAAGAAGCCTGTTATGGTTTTCTTGAGAGATAGAGCCTATACACATAAATGGTTAAAGAATCTAAATGGAAGAGAAGGCCTGTTGAAAACACCATTGTAAAAAGCTGATCTCCCCACTGGTACTTAGAGAAAAAAAATATCTGAGGCTAGATGCAAACAAAATCAACAATCCAGAAGTCAACATTTTATAGCAATTGACTCTCTACCTCACACACACAGCTGTCCCTACTTTTATGGCACGGATATCTAGATCTTTATAAGGAACCCAATTCTGTAGTAAAAAGCAATAGAAAACTAGAGATGTTATTATCATATTGATTACAACAAAAAGAAAACATCTACAACAACTAGATTCAAATTATAAGGTGGAGAACAAAATAAAAAATACAAAAATATCCAAGTATACTGTTTTATTGATATTATGTTATCCAAATTAACATGTCAAATGGAGCTTTGTACTAAAATAAAAGTTCAAGATTAAGAACTTCAAATAAAGGGTTGTATACTTTTAATCTCTCAATTAGTACAAGCCAAGCCTAGTGATTTCTTCTATTTTGCTATTATTTATTACTGTTACGATGTCATGTCACTAAGGTTGACACTAGTAAAATGCCATTCATTCATATTTGAAAGGATGTGCTTATGGATCCCAGTTTTGGGTAAGTTTCAATCTTTCTCAGAACTTGCTAAGTCTGAGATTTCACTGTCTGTAAAGAGCTTCTGAAAACATGGCAAGCCTATCAATTTTATACTGCTCTAGGTCATGCAAGTTATCAAGTTTCCCTGTTTCCCTCAAGCACATGTGTCTATGCACAACAGTGAGGAGTAAACTTAGGACAAAGCAAGGATTTGATCCAGATCATGAGCCTGGGACTGTTCCTAGCTAAAGAACTTAGTACAGAGAAAAACAACAGGTAGGAGCAGTCAAACTCCCAAGTTTTCACTGAGTTGAAACATCATGCCAATCTTTGGTTGTTAAAAAAAAAAAAAAAGTATTAATCGGTAAATTTAATAAAATAAATGTACTTTCAATTTTCAAATATTATTTGCTTTTCAGCTTAGAAAACTGCTGCTGCAAGTAGCCTCTGCCTGAATCGCTGAAGCTCAGTAAATTGCAATTTGCTAGCCAAATGCACCCCACACTACCCAAAGGAAGCCACATTTCCAAGAGGACAGAGCTAGTGCCGCGTGTTAATGAGGGGCCACAGGCTCTGTTTGTGAGAGCTCAAGAAAAAAAAAAAAAAAAAAAAAAAAAA
>NW_026067917.1:6695066-6722465 GCF_014885135.2 Alexandromys fortis | reverse complement strand
TTTTTTTTTTTTTTTTTTTTTTTTTTTTTTGCCAGATTCACATTTAACTTCTGGAGAAGAAAATTGTTTAGATGTAATGTCAGTGCTAGTTTGTGACATTAGGAGACCAGAAAAAATGGATTGTGTTATTCTATACTAAATTCTTCCGACATGCCCCCCCCCATAATTTGTATGGAGTACCCAATATTCAAATTATTTTAAAACATTTCAGCAGAGTCGGAGACTGAATAAGCATTCAGCACTGATATACACTTTGTATAATAATTTATTCCTAAAAATTACTGAGAAGCATCATACACTTCCATAGAGTTTTCCAGATCATGTCTGCTTACCTTTATAAAAACAGGAAGATGCTCACCTCTATCTTTAAAAAAAAAAAAAAAAAAAAAAGATGCTGTCTCCCTTGGCTGGGTTAGAGAACCTGGTCCTTTAAGTTTTTGTTTTATTCATTTTGTCTCCATTTCTTAGCATTATTAGCTGGGAGTATATCCAAGTTATAGGACTTTCACCTTACTCATACTTTGCACGGAGGAAAGATAGAAGTATTTTATGCCTACACTACGATGGGGAAGAAATACATGTGATTTGCTTGGAAAAGAACAATGGTATGTCTGTAAAATTTTAATAGACAGCTTTTTAGTAGCAATAAGATGACAAACACACACAGCATTTCATTTCAGGAACCAACACTATGAGTTTAACACCTACATGCCAACTTATTCTAGTTTCAGCTCGCTCTCTCTCTCTCTCTCTCTCTCTCTCTCTCTCTCTCTCTCTCTCTGTGTGTGTGTGTGTGTGTGTGTGTGTGTGTGTGTAGGTATATGTATTAGTACCTCCAACTGTAATATTGATTTGGAAGTGTCACCCCAGCCCCTTGCCTGGGAACTGCCAAGCACTTGGACTCCAATTCCCAAGGGCTTAGACTCCAACATCCAGCCTGCCAAGCTGTGACCCCTTATTGGGGAGGGTCCCGACCATTCTCACAGGCTATTTTGGCTCCCACTGGGAAAAGGAACGCATGGTCTCCGGGGTTTGCGTGGTCACTCTTCCCACCATGCTGTCTCGGTCCACCCGAGAGAGCTGCATTTATTAAATGCAGACATTTTAATTTGGTCTAATCTGGTCTAATTGGAGTTATTTGTGTTTGTGGAGCGGCTTTTCTTAAGATTAAACTAAACAGATGGAAGTCCCCCACAAAAAGGGTCCATTTTTTTCCTGCAGGTCCAAGGCCCAGCCAGGGCTGCATGCTGAAAAATGCCCTTCCTGTGCTTGCCCTCTGCCAGGCAAGATCGTCTACAGTCAGTGAGGCCCCCTTTATGGTGCAGGGCCAGTAGGATTTTGGGGTTAACCCATTCGCTTTTGAGACTTTCCTTGAAGCAGCGGGCCCATGCTGAAAGCCTAATCCACGTGGCGAAAGCAGGCTTTTGCTGCAATGGGACTTTGTTGTGAAGAGATGTCCCCCACTCATTTCTCATGCATCCCCATTTTTGACTCAAGGGCTCTGTTCTGTGGATGCATTGCAATAAGCTTGAGTCACACAGGGCGCTTCTAACGGGTTTCTTGTGATTCCAAGTCAGTTGCTCAAATGCCCTTAGATGGCCTTTTACAAAAACTCCTTTTAAATTGGGGCTAACTAACCTAAATTAACAGCTTTCCAAAAGTCTGTGGTTACTAAATGCGTGCTCTTGTCCCGCCCCCACTTTCGTTTCTCTTTCTCTGCTTATTCGCAGCCTGAAATTTGTCCCACCCCCACTTCCAGTTCGTGCTACACACACACACACACACACACACACACACACACACCCTTCCATTTCTCCATAGCCACTGGGGGAGGCGTCCTGCCCCGCTCTGCTCCCTCCTCCTCCCTGCTATTTCCCCATTGGGCAGCCTTTTAAACAAGGCTCCCAAAGCCCCCAGTTTCTGCCACATGCTCCCACCCTGCTCCCCCACTTCCCACCCCCTCTATGCTCTCTGGCACAGGTTTCCAAAAGTGCTTTATTTGTCTGTCTGTTAAAATGGTGTGGCCACACTATGTCTGTGTAAATGTGTTTCAGTGATGTGCTCAAAATATTCCTTTTAATCTTCTTGCACCTACTAGCATTGGTAAACTGTAACTAATTGGATAAAATATACCCTTAAATACATCTTATATGCCTTGTTTAAATAACAGGTAATGGTACCTAGTTCTCAAGTTCCTTTACAGATCTGAGATTATGGCATTTTAACAAAAAAAAAAAAAACTTTTAACAGAGAGACATGCAGCTCCCGCAACACCCTATAGCTCCTCCAAGAAGATATGTGGTTACAGAAGGACCTTCTGCCTCCAGGCTTGCTGTTGGCCTTGGCAAAGCAACTCACACAGCAAAAAAATTGGCTTCCACCTCTTCAGCTTCCTGGATGCTCCCCCCCCTCCCCCTGGGAATTGATCTCCTCATCCTGCCAAGACAGGTAAACTAAATCTTCCCCCACGTGAAAAATCTTTGTGCCTCTTGTACTCAGCAGCTAATGGCATCTCTGCTTCTAAGACTGGTGTTCTCCAAGGACTAGGAGAGACTGCGATTGCTGCATAGCTAAAATGCTGTCTCATTTCTGCTCACTTATCCCTCTCAGATCTGTCTAATGGTATTTGATAATTAAAGGTACTGTTAGCTTATTACTTCATCCATGACATTTAAGGAAGTTTCCTGCTGAAATACAGACAGGTATGTCTCTTTTATAGGCTTCATAGTCCAGTACCAATTGGTTTCAGGTGTATCTTCAGAGTTCCCAATTTCCTTTAACTGTCTTCTAAAATGTTCATACCGTTTAACCTAAAGCAATAGCTTTCTGTTATCTGTTCTAGTTCTTTTACATATACTACACAGGTTCCTGGAAAATTCTCCTGATGTGTCAAGAATCAGGTCTATTGGGAACTCACCAAGGCCAGCTGGCCTGGGTCTGAAAAAGCACAGGATAAAACCAGACTCGCTGAACATAGCTGACAATGAGGACTACTGAGAACTCAAGAACAATGGCAATGGGTTTTTGATCCTACTGCAGTGTACTGGCTTTGTGGGAGCCTAGGCAGTTTGGATGCTCACCTTACTAGACTAGGATGGAGGTGGGTGGTCCTTGGACTTCCCACAAGGCAGGAAACCCTGATTGCTCTTTGGGCTGACGAGGGAGGGGGACTTGATTACACGGGAGAGGGAGGGAAGTGGGAGGTGGTGGCGGGGAGGAGGCAGGGATCTTAAATAAATAAATAAATAAATAAATAAATAAATAAATAAATAAGAATCAGGTCTAGTGAAAAACTAACAGTATCCAGAGCCTACACTAACCCCAGCCAGTTTCAAGCATATTTTACAAGACATTCCGGCTGCCTGGGTGAAGACCAACCTACAAAGCACTTCACAGACAATGCCAAACACCTGTACCAGCTCCTGGGACTTAATCTTCTGGATCAAGGATACCTGCCAACTAAAATCTGGTTTTATCTGCTATTGTGTCCCATCCCATGGCTAGTCCCATTCATAGGGCCAATAATAACAATATTTTTTTCTCCTAATCACCTTCATTCTCATCTCACTCAAAATAAAATAAAATAAAATAAAATAAAATAAAATAAAATAAAACAAGTGCCTGTGAACTCCAGGAAGATGGCAAACCGGATGCTGCCCCAGCCAGCCCTTCTCTGAGCCTGAGTACACCAACTCCAAGCTCTCTCCTCTACAGTGTTGCCCCATGTCTGCAGAAAGTAGCCAGAATTGAACCAATGCCCCTTTATCCAAGTAGAGCCTAAAATGTTGGTCGTAAATATCACCTCACCTCCTTGTCACACCTCTATATCCAAAGAGTCTGGAAAGTAATATCGAGTTGGAAGTTTTACCCTAGTCCCTGGCCTAGAAATTGCCAAGCAATTGGACTCCAATTCCCAGCCTGCCAAGCACTTAGACTCCAACTCCCAGCCTGCCAAGTGCTGACCCCTCCCCAGGAAGGGTCAGGACCACTCCCACAGGTTATTTAGGCTCATGCCTGGAAAAGGAACACATGGTCTCCGTGGTTTGCTTGAGCTTCTCTGTCCACCATGCTGTCTCTGTCTACCCAAGACTGCTGCTTTTATTATTTTAATTTGGTCTAACCTGGTCTAATTGGAGTTATTTGCGTTGGCAGAGCAGCTTTTCTTAAGATTAAACCAAACACCAAACACCAGTGTGCTTGATTCGTCTACCATTTACTAATGTGCATGCATTTAACAATGTCTTTGCTTTTGGCTAATGAAAAAATAATCAAGATTATTAGAAAAAAAGTTCAAGTTGGAGTTAAGACAAAGTTTGTGGAAAGAATTTACTTTCCGGTTTTTTAATTTGGTTTGAAGAATTGAGTCATACCAACAAGAATAATAAAAATATTTTCATTTTATTAAAAGCAAGACAAAGATTATGAATAGTGATTACATTTCATTGAGGCAAAAACTCTTGAGCGCCAGTGAAAAGTTATGAGAAATGCACACAAAGTGGAAGGACTTGAGAGTGAGCAGGGAGTGAGTGGCCAGTACTGTTAGAGTGACCTTACTTCTATAGAATGTGGTTCCTTTAAGAACTTGGGTTTTGTGTTAAATTTTCTGATTCTCAGAGTTTGGAAAACAATTTGTAATTTTTAAAGCATTCCATATAGGCCAAACAAAATTTGCTAGTGGACTAGGTATTGCCTATGAGCCACCAATTCAAGACTTTTCCTTTCATTCTTTTTAAACAGAGCAATGTGACTTGCATTATGATGTACTGGCTCTCGGGCCTTATGAGTGGTAAACATACTTATATATATTTTACCTATTAATGACTTTCTTGCCTTGTTACCATATGTATTTGAGAAGGTTTATGAAAAATATGATAAAATGACGTAATACTGATTTGAAAAAGAAGAGCTAATTTCTAAGAAGATTATTGGAGAGAAGTAATAAAAAGAAGAAATCAATGCAAAATACAGTTAAATTACTTAAGAAGAAAATGAAACATTCATTGTGTTCAGTAACCACCCAAACCAAAAGAATAAAAATATGAAAATCACTTGCAAGGCTTTTCTACAGCATGTGTGTGTCAAAGTCTTCTAGGTACTTTTGAAAATAATGACATTGGATAATATATCTGCACACCTTGTATTAAACAGTTGTTTGCTGTCCTATTTTGTTAATCCAAATAATCTACATTACTCATGCTTTAAGAATTCTATTCTTCCAACTACCTATCACTTCTTTTGCATACATTTATTTTCAAGAGACCTGGCATATTTTCTTATTTTAAGCCTTGATAGCATCAATTTATACAGAATATATGAAAAGCATCTACATTCTGACCAAGATAAAATTGCTTAGGAACTTATACCAATTGAAACTTTCAACTTACTGTTTTGGTGCTCACTTTCCCTAGTTTAAACAGGCCCACAGACATTTTCCCTCCTCTTTTGACTTTTTCACGATTTATAATAAAAGTCTTTGGACTTTTTCACGACTTATAATAGTATCACCCTATATAGCTGAGCAAAAGCTCTTGATTTATTTTCAAGACTCCTAACTCTGAAATATCCAATTGCGTCTTTGAATCCCCCTAGTTTTCCTAGTGAGATACAAATGTACTCATCTTCAGTAAATATTCTATTCATGAATCTGACAGTTGTTTCTCAAAAGATCTCTGCCTTTCTCCAATAGTATGGGCTGTAGATATTCTGTCTGCTATTTTTAATACTTTTAATCTCCCCATTATTTTGCTTCTTGTTTAAACTCTTCTAATGGAGAAGAGAAGTTTGGTCAGAAAGAACCAATATTTTTAAGAACAATATACAAAGAATTTAACTGTATACCAGAAGACAAGGAAGAGTAGACTAAGCGAAAGTGTGACAGTAACTGTCCAGTTATCTACCTGTGGTGGTTTCTCACTCAAATGCTTTGGAATTGAAAGATAGGCCAAAAAGACTGAAGGGGATTTCAAATTAGTAGAAATGGACAGAATAAGCAAGTAAATATAAAATTTAATAAAGTCCATAATGTTTAACAGACAACTTGAAAAACCACCTTCAAAGAACACATAGTTTTTATTAGCTCCATTTGGGAGCTTTGAGGCATAAACATGGTTTTCATTTTGAACTTTGGTTGTGATCTATGTTCTTAAGGTGTATAAGGTCCCAGGTCTTTAAAGCAAATAAAATACATTCTTTTTAGAAAAAAAAAAAACATGCAGGCATTAAGAACATACAATGCTTTAATTGAGAGAAAATAATGTCAGAATTTTATACAGATATTCCTTCCTTCCAACTCAAATCATACTACAAAGCACCATGGTCTAATAAATACATGTAGTTAAGTTAAAAGTACAGTATTTTTTTCCAGCTATGGTGTTACACATCTGTAGTTCTAGCCCTTGGAGATACAGGTAGGGTATCTATAAATTCACAAATGTAAGGTCACTTTGAGCTATTGAGTTCTGACTCACCAAAAGCTATATGGTAAGACTCTGTCCCAGAAAAGTAAAAATCAAGGGAAGCAAAGATAAGCAAACATAAGCAGTGCCGTCTTCCTGGAACTGGTTTCTGGAGAGAAACAAGTTGTGAAAAGCATCAAGAGTGCCTTGGAAGGAGGTTCAATAGAGCAGAATGTACGGGCACAGCAATAGAAGACATTTATGTAGTAACTCTCAATGGTTTGTAGTCTGATCAGGCAATATTTTAATTCCCACTCCCACATCATTCCTTCCCACCAAGATCAATGTCAGTCATTTCAGTTGAAATGAAGCACCAGAGAAGAATTATGATCTGTAAGATCCCCAAGAGATGGTGGACAGCTACCCTCTAGTTGTCATGTCCTGTCAGCCTCAGTTCTCATATTGGCAGGCTTCAGCGAGGCTTAATGTTCCACCAGCTTTAAAGAATCATGGACAAACGTTTCTGAATCAAGAGAGACATGGAAGAGACTTTCATTGACACGGGATTGGCTTTTACAAAAACAAACAGAAACCAAGTATAAAAATAAACCCATTAATTAAGGCCCGTAAGAACTCTATAAGAACATCTTGGTGTTTTTCTTAATAACAGAGTTTTCAAAGAAACGAAAAGAAATGAACTCAGTTTTTCTTTTAGCATACAATTATCATCCTATTAAATGTAAATTTAATCCCGATTTGAGACATGTCGTTTTAATTGCAACCAAAAATATTATAGGCACACTGAAGCCTTCTAATTAAATCAGGTGGCTTTATTTTAATGAAGAGCGAATTTGGAGGTAATACTGATTGTAATAACAAGTTGATGGCTTCTTTTTGAAAGTCAACGTATCATTAGCATTTGGACCTCAGAAAGAGTAATTATTTCTTAAGTAAACTTTAAAATTAAAGAGTAACTACACATACACACCTCCCCTGCTAAAAACCGTGATTTTTTTTCCCTAAGTGCTATTTGTAAAAGACATAGACTAAACACATTAAAACGTGTGAGAGCACACCTGGTCCTTATCTAACCAACTGCTAAACGTTGGGATAAGAACTTCATAAACGTATCAGCTTCTTCCCTGGGGCACCTAGTATTGTCTTCTGGTTTATTTTTTAAGCATCAGGTTATTCTCAGTAACCACTTAGATGTGGGAGGCTTTGTTCAGTGGTTATAGAGTGAAATATAAATTGTTTACTGCATCAGAGTATGAAGAAAAGCGCTAAATTATCTCACTTGTAATATTTCTATTTGCAATCGGCCCTCCTGGACAGAAATTTCAAGCAACAGTTCCCAGCAAGCATATGGGAAAGCCCACTGGAAACTCTGTAAGGTAAATTAGTAATGGCAGACGCTACATGTCTGGATGGTGTTTGTGCTGTGGAGCCCCACATTCTTTCTGTTTTAGAGTTATTCTGTTGTAACCATTTTCAGATTCGTTTACTTTGGCAATGTATTCTGCTCTCCAAAGGTGTCTGCATTTATTTGACTACAGCAAATATTTACTCTAGTAAAGGGCAGCTTAACCTTTGTTTAAATTTGAGGTGAGTTAAAGGTCATTGTAATTATTTGCTGCATTATTTGTGTCAGATTTGAATTACTACTAACACAGCACATGCATTGCCCTTTATTATGAAATAAGCTAAAAGAAACCCAACTTCTGCATCCAGCCAGCATATTTTATGGAACCAATCAGTGTTGCAGAACATTGTCAAGGCTCTTTCTTGGACTGTGATTGACTGAAAGTGCTTGAGGTTAAGGTCCTTTTCCCAGAGGGAGGGAAGGAGGCGATTTAACATGGCAGTCCACTCCTGCACCCCACCTCCAGCTATGTTTTTGATGGCTAGCAGCCAGCATCCGGACAGGGTTCAAGGCTATTAGTGAAACAGTGCAAGCAGTTACATTAGAAAAAATAATATGTACTTAGAGAGGATGAGAAAGGTGGGTTGCAGAACAGAGGGCACTTTCAGCCGAGACACACAGGAATCTTCAAATGTGCACTGGAGATACTGAAAGCTAAATCAAGATGAAGAGACATTAAAAGTCAATGGAAAGTAAGATGATACTCAAAAAGTTTTGAGCCAAAGTGGGTTAGTGCATAAAAGTGAGCCATCCTTAAGTTTTGGACTTTAGTCTTCAATTGTGGAGAGAAAATGATGCATCATTACACATTGTACCCACTTTTAAACATAGACACATAGGATAAGCGGAGATATCAATGCATTGTTCTGATGATATCAAAATATCTAGGTCCAGAGAGCTAGTCATACTAAAAAAGATGCTACGGAGGTGAAGCACAGTCTGCTGCTACTCATGTAAACAGAGCAACATTCCTTCTGGTTTGTTCTGTATACAAACAGGAATTTTGTATTATAATGCTTAGAACATAAGTGATATGGGTCAGCATCCATTAAATACTAATCATAAAGTGTCAATGTTCTACTATTCAAAAAATTGCAACATATTAAATACAGACTACTGCTACAAAGGAAGATATAGATAAAATTGAATTTATTTTTTATATAGTTTAGAAATGGATGAGCAGCAAGATTTGGTGGTCTTATCCTGCTAAGGAATTTAGTCCTGTTATGATTAATGGGACTGCAAAAACATGATATCCCCATACAGGAAAGAGAAATCAAAACCATCTGGAAACATTGGTGCTAATGATGATGAGTGTGATCCAACGGCTAACAAGCATTTTGGTACAACTGCAAAAACATCTTCTACATTTGTGTATAGCCACAATTTTATTTGCAAAGATTCTTCACCTATCCTTCTTCACCCCAATAAGCAAATTGCCTGATAGATGTAAACTATTATTAATAGTTAAAGTAGTATTAATACCGTTGTTTGGGACATATATATCTCACAATTTAATGTCAATGTACTCAGTCATTTGAAATATCTAGTAATTTGGCATCTCAGTTACATCATCTTAATGGCACTGTCCCTACCATATAGTCCTTTCTATAAAGTCTCGAATTCATTGTAATTACTTTCTTCACACAGCTGTGCAGATACTACAATATAATCCTAAACATCATCATCACCCCCAAAGGAAACTTTTTCTCAGTGGTAGCCATTCCTATTTTCCAACATTTGCTCTCCTTACTCTGAATCTACTTTCACCCACACATTTGCAATAACGACAATGCTATGTAGTTCTGATATGTAGCCTTGATGTTTTCCATTCGATGTATGTCCACAGCATACATCAGTTCCGTATTTCTTTTTGTTACTGACTAATATTTAATTCCATTGTATTTAATAGATTGAATATTGTTCTTTAGCAATTAATGGTCATTTGGGGACATTGTTCCTTGAGACTGTGGATTACTTTAAATACTTAATGACAGGCAGTCTTGCAGGGTCAGGATAAAACCTATCTGGTGTTATTGACTTTTTCTAGTATAGATGTTCTGTATATAATGTATATAATAATGACATGAATTTAAGAGTGAATGAGGAACATGGGTAGGAAGAAGTGGAGGGGGAAATGGTAGAGGTGCAAGTAAATAAATGCAGCGTTATTGTTGTCGGGGGCTGCTTGTTCATTTTCTGGCCACTGAAATTACCACACAAAAACTGTATTAATTTAAACACTCCTTGGCCTATTAGATTATGAATATTTTTAGCTAGCTCTTAAATTAACCCATTTCTATTAATTTATATATTGCCATGTGGTTGTAGCCTACTGGTAAGATTCTGTCTGGCATCTGTCTCCTGCATGATGGTGTCTCTCTGACTCTACTCTCTCCTCCTCTATCTGCTTGGAATTCCTGCCTTGCCCTATGCTGTGCCGCAATAGGCTCATCACAGATTTATTCATTAACCAGTGGTCCTGACAGCATACAGAAAGGAAATCTTACTCACCTCTCTTCTGTCTGAATAAAAAGAAAGGTTTAAACTTTAACATGGTAAGATTACATATAACAAAAAGTTATCAAGCAAGAATTACAGTTACAATATTTATATCTACTTTATCTTTTATCATAACTAGAAAAACTATAATTATAACTATAGAGTTATATGTTGCCAGAGTTCAGAGTTCATGCTGCCAGCATGAATCGGAAAGCCACAGTTTCTTATGCCAAGTCAATAAGGCATGGCACCTTTGCTTGCACCAGCAAACAGAGACCACCTGAAAAAAAATGTGGCAACCAAAAAGCTGTGCTAAACTCTGTTCTTTTCTGTCTGAACTTTCTTTTCAAGCTCTCTCAGGTTTTATGTGGCTATAATCAGCACATGCTGGTGTGCCATTCTGTTGTCTGAGGCTGCTCATTCATTTCCTGGCCACCTAGACCTGAAATAATCACATAGAAACTGCATTAATTAAAACACTACCTGGCCTATTAGCTTATGCATATTTCATGCAAGCTCTTATATCGTGAATTAACCCACTTATATTAATCTGTGTATTGTCACATGGTTTTGTCTTAGTGGTTAGATTTTGTCTGGCATCTGGCATCTGTCTCCTGCAGTGGCCGCTACAGGGCAACTCTCTGACACTACCTACTCTCTCCTCCTCTGTCGTCTTGGAATTTCTTTCTTGCCCTATGGTGTGCTGCAATAGGTGCAAAGCAGTTTTATTTATTAACCAATGGTATTCACAGCATACAGAGGGTTATCCCATATCACTTCACAGTGTTTATACATTATATTCTCAAAATAAAACAAAATCAATGTCAAAAATAAAAGAAACCTAGTCATTAAAGCTGGGCTCTAAGAAGATTAAAAAGTCTGGTATTCCATTGTTTTTTTTTTCCTCTCAGAGATAAACTCTAACAAGTTTTAAATGAGATCTTGCGAGAAGGAGAGCCATGTTCTCAGATGCACCTGTTCAGTGTACAGTCCCCATTATGCAAGCGAGATAAGAAAGAAGTACTATTATCAGTACCAAATAACCAAATCTTGTTATTCTTTTAGAGATGTAGTAAGTTTCTATGAATAAGTGCTTTTCAGTTGTTTTATGTCCGAATTGTAACATCCCATATGATTTGAATTCTACCATATATGTCAACATTGTTGACATAACAATTATGAGCCATGGAATAATATTTGTCTGATTTCACTAGAGGGAAAATTGTGATTTCCATCTGCACTGTCAGACTGATGTCAGACATAGGAATGGATGAGAGAGTCATTGGCTTAAAGTCTCCATCATCTTGAGACTCAACACACTAATGTTTATGTAACACATTATGCTCTAGTTATCTGTAACAGAAATTTTCTTTCATAAGAGTTACAGTAAATAATAACCAAAAGTAATTACTTTAACAAAAAGAACTGGTATATGCAGGATATAGACAGGTCACAATAAGTTGCGGGAACTTTTTGAAAATGCATGCTGTGTCTGATCTCCATATAAAACTTTCTGGTTATAAGATTATGAAATTTCAAAACACTTAGGGTGAATCTTTAAGTGGTTATCTTTTAGTTTATTTGAATGTGTAAGCATATGGGTACTGACTAGTTTATGTCAACTTGACCCAAGCTAAAGTTATTTGAGAGGAAAGAGCCTCTATTGAGAAAATGCCTCCATAAAATCAGGCTATAGGCAAACATATATGGCATTTTCTGCACTAGTGATTGGTGGAGAAGAGTCCAAGACACTGTGGGTGGTCTTGGGATTTATAAAACAGTAGACTGGCAAAGACATGAGGAACAATTTGGTCAGAAGCACTCCTCTGCCTTCTAAATATCTTCAATCCCAACACTTGCAAGGCAGAGCCAGGGAGAGCAAGAAAGCCAATTTCAAGATAGCCAGAGCTCTATTACACAGAGTAACCCTGATTCATAAAGCAAATAAACAAACAAAACCCTCCTGCATAACCATGGACTCTGTCAGTTTCAACTCTTGGCTCATGGCTTCTGTCTTGCTTGAGTACCTATCCTAACTCTCTTCACTGGTAAACAGTGACATAGAAGTTTTAGCCACAGAAACCAATTGCTCCCCACTCCTCCAGTTGCTTTTGATCATATGATTTTATCACAAGAGCAGTAACCTTAACTAAGACAATATGAAAAAAAACCTGCCTATTTTCTATCCTGATAGCTGTTTATAATCCATGAAAATTGATCAGTCTCTAGAATGAAGTAGCAGAATTCAGACATACAAAGCTCTATATAGATTTAAACCATACTTCGGTTTTCTATTTTGCTCTGTTTGCATAAACTGAAAACCTCAACATCTAAGTAAGAAGAAAAAGATTCAGACTCCTTAGTGGTCAGAAATGTTTTATCTGCATCTACCTACATTAGGGATTTGGATTCAGTACTACTGGGTCTTAACTGGAGTTGCATTAAAAACACATCATCTAACTTGGTCCTTGACAGGTGCATTAGCCGACGGCAGTAGGGGGACGGCATTTTGTTCTTAGAAAGAGATCAGTTAATTTTTCCGATGGTAGCGGAAGGGCTCCATCAACAGCAGTTCTGGGGTGAGATGTGATACCAGAGAAGAAAATGTCTGCTTCCTAATAAACGTGGTCCATGGAACTAATATGATTGAAAGCAATGTGTTTAGTTTAATACAAAGTCATGCAGTGCATTTGTTTCTTGTTCTCTCAGTACCAAAGTCTGTGTATCATAATCAAAGGGATGAAAAGGAAAAGTAGGAAAATGTATTAGAATGAGCTCATGGCTTTCCCATTAACAAATCAGATTCATGTGATTTCTTTCACTTAACCCCAATTAAACTGCACTTGTGATGCTAAGATTCACTTTGTTAATGTTTAGGATAAGAAGCAAAGACTAAATTCTTCAACAGTGCCTTGCTCTCACTGATTCAGTGATTCAAACAACTAGAGTTGTTTCTTCTTTCTCAACAAGCTCATGGCCTGACTAAAGACTGCACCTCTTCTGCAGTGCAGCTGAGCATATGTGCAGCTATGGTGTGGGTTTTCATACTGTATAACAGCTTCGTGAAAACAACAACTGTGAAAATGTAGCGGAGTATTATGGACTGGATCTCAAGGTAAAGAATACCTAATAAGCCCAATAAAAAGCTTTCAGCAGATGGAAGCCCATTTTGAATTTATACGGATGCCCAAGTGGTATTAAAGGAGCAAAAATGATAAACTCAAGAGCCCCAGATGTTGTTTTATTGCTAATCTAGTGGAAAGCAAACAACCCAGTTTATGTTGTAATGGTAAAATGCATATAATATGAGTTGCTATTGTTGAAGTCTTTCAAACTATGTCTACATCAAATGGATATGTTCATAACAGAACATAGGAGACATAGAAACTGATTGACTAAGCAAATTATTAGCTACTGAAATGATCTCACTTTGGAAGATCTTGTAACTGAAGAGGCTCAAAGGTTACACTGAAAATAAACTATGCCTTCAAGCCAATATCAAATGTTTAAAGTGCTATTGGACTATACATCCCCCCTCTTGTCAATAAAGAAGCCCACCTCCCAGAGTTGAAATCAGTTAGACCATCCTTTAATAATTCGGACAAAATAAAACACAAGTCAGACAATTCCAAATATGCCTTTCTATCCTCTAGTGATGAAGTTGGCCATTATTATATCCATATAGGGTATTTTATTGTTCAGGCCTGAAGATCCTTGTGGTAGTGGAAGCCTTTGATGGAACATGGCTATGATAATAATTATAGTCTGAAAAATGGGAATATGCTTTCATTGCTGGTAAACGACCCAACTGATCACATCAGTGCCTGTCCTCCTTCGTTGCTTATTTTTCTTTTCTCACACAGTGAAGAGAGTGAAACACCAACCCAAATACTCGAGCATTGCTTATCTCAATTTATCTTGGACAGAGAAAGATTGTGTTCTTTTGCTGAAGGCCCCTCTGCTCCTAAACTACTTTTTCTTCTTTAATTCAAACAACTCTTCAACTATTAACAGCTAAATCCTTTATTTCTGTTTGGAAATATCTTCTAGAAATGGTTTTCTAGATTGAATGGATTGAATAGATGTTTTTTCTCTAAATCCATCTCATTATTTTCAAATAATATATTATTTGAAAAGTCAATGTTCATGTCAGTCCCCAAAACTAACTTGAATCCTTCCTTCTTCAGGCTATGGAAGTATCATGGCACTTAGCATTTGGCAGGCCTTTGTTAAATATTTGGTAGACTATATTGAGGGTTACGGGAGTCTTCCTTTTAAACAAATAACATCATATTAGGAATTAGAACTGTTAGAAAAACAAAAGAGTTGCTTTGAATATGAAGACATATGAATGAGGTCATTTTAATTGTTGATAATGGGGTAATATTCAGGGATTCACATTCAGCAATAACAGTGGATCCATTAAGTTGAAGCTGTTTAAGCTATCTGAGCCACAATTGTTTCATGTGGATAATAATAATATTCACAGTTTTTAGTTGATTATTTCCATAAAATATAAGCACAAATATTTTCTAATCTTCCCTGGAAAGTCACATTAAATAATAGCTTTTTAAAATAAGGTTACATTGTCTTTATGAATGGTCCTTGATATTCCATAAGTAATGAGGTAGTAGGAACTGGGATCAAGTCATTTCAATATTGTCAACAAAGGTAAACACTCAAGATGACTAGTAGTCATTTTTGCATGTTTAATTAATGTAAATCTAATTATGTTCTATGTAGTGGTTGGAATGAAAATGGACTCCATAAGCTCATAGGGAGTGGCACTAGTAGGAGGTGTCCCCTTACTGGAATGGGTATGGCATTGTTGGAGGAAGTAGGTTCCCTGGGGTTTGGGGATTTTAAATGCTCATGCCAGCCCCAGGGTCATTTTCTTTTCCTGTTATCTGATGATCCAGCTGTGTGACTCCCTACTAACCCTCAGCCCCCAGCTCTTGTGGGCACACATACCATTGTGCTCCTGTCATGGACTAAACCTCTGAACTGTAAGCCAGTCCGATTTAAATGTTTTCCTTCATAAAGAGTTGCCGTAGTCATGTTATCTGTCCAGAGCAACAGAAATCCTAATTAAGGCAGTCTATCATGTAGTTTATTGAAAACTTCACCTTCAAAGATGGTTGTGATTCTGCTTTAAGACAGTATAAACATGCACCTTGCCACCATATGGTGGCCAATTATATTTAAATTATATTTAACTTCTTCTTCTTCTTCTTCTTCTTCTTCTTCTTCTTCTTCTTCTTCTTCTTCTTCTTCTTCTTCTTCTTCTTCTTTTTTTTAGGTTTTTCAAGACAGGGGTTCTCTGTAGCTTTGGAGCCTGTCCCAGCACTAGCTCTTGTAGACCAGGCTGGCCTCGAACTCACAGAGATCCGCCTGCTTCTGCCTCCCAAGTGCTGGGATTAAAGGCGTGTGCCACCGCCGCCCGGCATATTTAACTTCTTAAAAGATTTTAGTTGGATGTTTTTGAAAGTTTGAGGGACAAAATAGATTAATTAATCAGGTTAGATTTATGAAGGAGAACTCAGTCAGAGTTCAAGTGTTTGCCTTGCAAGCATGAGGACTTGAGTTTACTTCATACAACTCATAAGAAAGTTGGTCATAGTGCTACAAACTTTCAATCCTGAAGGTAGGAAAACAGGCAGAAGGATCTCTGGGCTCACTGTCTAAGCACTCTTACTTATGTGGTGAACTCTAGGCTATTAGGAAACCCTCTCTCAAAGGTAGACAGAACCTGAGGTCCTCTTGGATGTGCACATACATGTGCATTGGTTTTCCTCTAGAAAACGCACACACACACAAACACAAACACCAGTATGTCTACAAATATTGACCACCCTAAATTTAAAGAAATAAAGTTGACAGGAATGCTGAATTAATTATGTTTGCATGAGTCAACATGTTTAAAGCAGCTGGAAGCATCTCACTGGCCAACGGATGACTAATTTAGATGCCACTTATTTTAATGAAAAAAAATAATTTACAGTAATGATGCACTTCTGTTATGGATCCGATTAATTTGCATATGTCTTTAACTTAAAAAAATGTGGAAATATTTTCAAACTTGTTCTTTCTGTGACTAGACTGGTAAGTTGAATCATATATCTGTAGTTATGGTTACTCAGAAACAGAAGCCAGAGAGACACTTGACTTAAAGGCAGCCTGGATACAATGTTAAGACCTTGAAACAGAAAGGGAGGGAAGTTGCTTTAGTTGATTGCATACATTGCCTTGCCTTTCCTTTACAACATATTTAAAGATCAACTTTAAATACTAACATAAATAATTTAAAATGAAAGTAGCTTTTTCAGCATCCTAGGCATCTTTTGCTGTGGTAATATGAGTCACATTTTTGGAACAGGATTTCTTTTAACAGGATGCTACAAGGCCAGATGACTGGAAGGACATGACACTCTCATGTTTCAGTACAATATGAAACAGAGGTATCTGTCGATAACAAGCTTAATAGTAAGTTTATTTTATTAGCACTAATCATGATGATAAGCTCCTGTCTGTCTGTTTTCTATAGATATAACATTAATGAATTTATATCCTTTTTCATTCACGAATGAATTGATATCCTGAATTTTAACACACTCTTCCTAAAACTATTAACTGTGTGTCTGCTTTATGGGATGCTCTACCCGCGCTGGCTCTTCATCAATTTGGTGTCCATACATTTCTTTGAAAGCTATATTATAATTAGAGTTTAGGTTAATACTATTCAGTAACCATAAAACAGACATAAAATAATTATAACTCATTTAGTGAAATTAGAAAAAAAGCAATTATTAGACTCCCATCGTGAAGCTTTGCTGTGAGGGATAGATAATCTATCTGCAAGATGTACTTTAAGAACACCATTTTCAAAGAAATAAATGAGATCGATTACCACTTTGTTTTGGTGCACTTGAGGCAGAAGGGGTGGGACAGAAAACTTGTGCTATATTTATGGGTTGCCTGAACTTTTGTGATTTTTTTTTTATTTTCAGACAAAGACGAGAAATAACATCGCCTTCTAAAGGACTGTTGCTCATTCTAATATTTGTGACACTAAGCTACTGTGTTTGTAATGGTACACAAATTGATTGCTATTTATAAATTATATTTTATCCTACAAATGAAAAGAAATATAGGAGTTTCTTCAATTTGAAATTTCATCAGAACGGAAGGATTTCTTGCAGTCCTTCCAGATTGCAAATCATTCAAACTTTTAGAATTCCTGAAGACCAGGCCCTCATTTCCAGCTGTTCCAAAGGTGCCAATGGCCTTGAGCATCCCTGGAGTTTCATGTTGTCATTATGCAGACATCCTACCCTGGCGTCCTCCCCCCATCCACCCGAGGCAAATGAGATAAGGTGGTGCTCAGAAATGCAAAGTGGAGAAAAAGGTTTTCCTGCATTCCCTTGTATAATAGCTTGTTTTACAAGAAATTTTATTGTGATAAAAAATCCTCTAACACTGAAGGAAGAAACAAAAGCGAAAACAATAAAAAAAAAATTCCCTCTGTCTATGTTTTTATGTATCCAGCGTTTATTATCTGTATGTGTATTGGTGTCTCCCATTCATCTCTTCATAGAAAATGTGACGGACCCCATCTATTTGTACATCTCATTTTCTGGAACTGTTGTTGGGAAGCAAGTCTGGTGTGAAGATTTCATATTTCTAGGCTGAGAAGGTGGCATAGTAACACAACAGAAGGAGCTGGAGTCTTGTTTCCACCAATTTCACGTGGCATAAAGAAGGAACATAAATTCTCTTCCCGTCAACATCAACAAAGGCATGAAGGGACTGGAGAAGGGTTTCAGTGGTTAAGAGACCATATTTCCCTTTCAGAGGACTCAATTTCAGTTCGCAGCATCCATGCTGGGAAGCTCCTAATTCTAAGTTCCAGAGGACCTGATGCTTTCTTCTCCGTGGATCCCTGCACACACCTGTCATACCCAGAGACACACATACGTACACATAAAAAGATAAATATCTTTAAAAAGATAAGCTTGATGATAATTTATTCTTTTTCATTACTCTCAATTATCAGTTAATAGTTGCCTTATGTTACACACACGGTTGTCAAATCTGCAATATGACTTCAGGAAAACAGAGAGAAAAAATGACAGACATTGCAGTTGGGAAATTATTGGTAGGAAAACAATAATAAAATAAAAAGTAGAAAACATGATGAGAACCTACTTAAAAGTTAATCACAAATTTTATTTTTAGAATGATATGTAATGTCTGTTTTGATTTTTTTTTTGAATGATGAAAGCAGCAATACATTCAGAGAATTGTCTCTGCTGATTCAAAGAAAAAGGGGCAAAATTTTCCTTCAGAGAGTACTTTTGTGTTCCTCAAGCTATTTGCGTGTTTCTAAGCTTTTCCTTTCATTCTGACCATGAGGGATCCTAGATTGTCGTCAGGGTCACAGGAGCCTTAGACAGATGTTGCTACAGTCAGGGGGTTATGACAAAAGATTTCCAAAATGCACTGGTGAATTCTGCAACAATTGGTAAGTGTGTCATTTGGAAGGAATATGAAGTAAACCCCTGGTTACTTTTTAACATTTACTTCCTTTGCTTTGAGGGTACGAGCTTTGAGGGTACGAGCTTTGAGGGTACGAGCTTTGAGGGTACGAGCTTTGAGGGTACGAGAGTTGAGGGTACGAGCTTTGAGGCACTTTTGTATCTTCATCTCAACACAGTTGCCGTGACTTAGCAAGCCACCAGGCCATGGTATCCATCCTGTGAGAGAATTTTAGGCATCATTATTTATTCTGAGCCAAAAGAAATGAAGACTTTTAAGATGAGCTCAGTCTTGCCAGACAAGTGAGAGGAATTAATTGCATGAAAATGCAAAATTAAAAGCAAATGATTAATTTGGCTAATTTCCTTGCTTTCCAATGTTCCAATATATCCCCCTGACCACTCTCCAGGAGCACTGCTGAACTAACAGCTCCTAATCATAGGTTTAGAAAACGAGAGAGGGTTTATTTTAATTCTTTAAAAAAAAAAAAGCTATTGATGAGCAGTTGTCCCAAAGATTTAGAGGACTCATTTGAGTTTTTAATAATCCCATGTGGCTTTAAAATATTTTAATAGTTCCTCTCAACATGTTTCCAAGTTTGCAGCTGTGAAATTAGCAAGCAAGAGACACGACAGTGTTTTTATTTATTTTACCACAAGAATTTTTAGAGAACAGGTAAGAATTTAATAACTGAATTATCCTAATCAGATGTGTTTATTTGTTAAATCAATTAAGTTGATCAATTATTTATTAAATAACTAAACTTTTTTGATTCGTTTGATTTTTTTAAAATTGAAACAGCGTATATCTTTAAAATGTCAAATCAATTACTCAAGAAATCATCAAACAAATATATTATATTTTATTAGATATTAAAGACACAGCATCATAGCAAACTAACTCATCAGAGCAAGCGCTTGAATATTTTCTGTGTCTTTCCTGTATCAATTCTCTTAAATAAACAATAGCATGTTAATATTTCTCAAAATATTATCTACTAGAGAAGTACTCAAAAGAAAGGTATGAAGGAAGTTCTAAAAGTCTTAAATAATATATTAATATTACAAGAGTCACAACTGCACAAATGTGTGGTAAGAACTGCATTTTAAAAAGCATTTTTTTCTTTTAGATGTTATGTCTAATATATATGGCATATATATATATATATTCTTTTCTTTCTTTTAGATGTAAGAAGGATTCTAGAAATATCTAAATAATTGTTACTACTGTTGGAATATCTTATGTGTGAAGTCTTGGTGTTACCAGAGAAGTCATCTTAAAAACAGTGAAGAAATGGTTATTTCATTTTTGAAATATTTTAGGTAGCTGGATTTTGAAATTTAATAAAATCTTGTTTCTCCACTTTTATGTCTATCCAATTTATAGTTAGCAATGTGAAAAAAATATGTGGAAAAGTCAGATCTCAAGGTTTTTGGATAGGTTACTATGATTTTCATTTTCATATTTATTTTCTTTAACCTCAAATACGTTGATGCCCGTGTCTCAGCATGGCGAATATTTAGAAATCTGTTATACATTTTGTGGAATATTTGCTTGTAAAATTTATAACGCACATAATTTTTTTTGTATCTAAACAGGCATTAGTCACTTAAAAGTCATCAGACATGCATAATATATGTATTTTTTAATTTCTACATGCACAATAAATTTCTAACCTGCAAGAATAAAGAGTAGCAATTTACTATTTCTTAAAATATTTGAAATGTTGGCATCTGTCTTGAGCCATGCCTAAGGCTTTTCTATAAAATGATGCTCATTTTCATTGAGAATGTGTGAGATCTGTGGCCTGTACATTTAATAAGCCTGCTAATGCGGCAAAACAGCACGAGCTCACATTTCTCTCTGATTCACACACAATTAAGGACCCTGCCTTTTAGGTAAATAACAAATCATGTTTTCATAATTTTAATTATTTTTACTTCTTATAATAACTCAGCTAAATACTTGAGATGAAAAAAGAGCGGACTCACTAGGAACTCTGCAACAGCAAACCTATTGCACAGGTCTCACGAGTGTCCCAAAAAAAAGCTAGCTAAGACGTTTTAGCATACTATCTTAAACTTGTGCGTTCTTGAAAACACAAGGCATACCGATTTCTTTGATGGAGGGGAAAATATTATGCTTTGAAAACAGTCTTATCTTCTCAATTTACCTCATCAGAACAAGGCATGAGACTTAAGCCAAAGCGAACCAAGATATACCTTCAGTCATTAGATGCGAACAAATGTCATGGCTTTATACTCACAAATTTAGAAGGACAAAACTTTCTATTTAAAATAATTTTCGATGATAACATATACATGACAATTTAAAATTGGCCAAGCTAATTAACCTCTAAAATTCCAAATAAATATTCAGATACAGCTCAAAAAATTTTACCCAATGAGCCTTATGAATAATATTTGAAAACTATAGCTAGATTTGCAAATTTGTAAAAGCTCTAACTTATGTTTTCTTCAAGATGCACTATAGCCTTAGCTGTTTACATTTATATCAGATCCCTCCCAAAAATAAAGAAAGAACACTGAGTGAAAGGGTATAGGAAGAAAGAAAAGAAACAATAAAATTGCAAGTATAAAACAAAAACCAGAAAATTAAATAAGAGAATTACTTCAGTTATATATCTACATAAATATGTAGACACACACATACATAATAAAAATTCTTGATTTTTGTTTGAGGCAAAACCAATTCAAGTTAAAACTTTGCGTGGTCTAAATTTACCTCAGCCTTCAACCTCATGATTCTCATTGTCAGTTTTTCTGGTACTGGGGTTACTCAGATTAGTCACCAAGCCCACCTCTATCTTTGAACTGAAGTAAATATTTGACTTGACATGCTGCCAAAAAACAAAGGTGTCACTAGTTCACATTTAGGTCTCCTTTGTATGCATGGGTCAGAAGATGAATATGTTGGAATTCACAGACAATATACACTGACACACAGAGACTGACTGACTAACAGACACACACATTTTCACATTTTAAATCTCTTCAGAATAGAAACATTAATTCATAGTGTGTTTTACAGCCAGGAGTTGAGATACTTGAGGCAGAGGATAGCTTTTCTGTGTCAGGAATATATCCGTGGGTTATCAGTGAGAGGACTGAATTCCTGTTCTACCATCATTCACTTTCATTTGAAATGCATGGTCCAATCTATATTATCTCTTACCTTTGCCTATTAACATCAATAGCCCTGCGTTTTAGTAGTCTCTCGGTACTTGCTGATGTTTCATGCATAATGATGCTTACATTTAATTGAGCTGTAAGTTTCGGTTTAATTATGAAGCTCCACGGACCTTCAGCACTTTCTCCGTCTGTGATTACTGCAACATTTTCTCCATAACATTTTCAAAATTTTTAATCTACTAAGCCCTTAGTACACAGGCTGATTTAGGAGAAAAACTTAGTAGAATATTGTGAATATTCTAATGTATTGTAATTTTTTTCTTAATTCTATGGAAATTTCACACAATGTATTTTCCACTTCTCCCACTCCTCCCAAATTCACCTAGCCTGCCTATCTACCATGTAACTTTCTGACCTTTCCCTCTCAGTGAGTTCAATTTGTGCTGTTGCTGAATACCCTTAATGTGGGGCCATCTCTAGAATATGGTTGATGTATTGGGGACTAAACCTTAAAGGAAACTGCCCCTCCACCCCCAAGCAAATATCAGTTTCAGATATCTTTAGCTAGGTGAGGCATACCTGTCCACCCTGCTCTTGCTCTGTACTGGGATTGTCTGGATTGACCTTGTACAGGTCTTGTGCACGTTGTCACAATTGCGGGAATTTATACATGCAACTGCCTTGCTATGTTTTGAAAATACTGCTTGAGAGACATTACTTTTAATGGATTTCTTGTAGAATGATTTAAACACTAGAAAAGTGATGATCCAGATTTTACTGAAATGAAAAGCGTTTGGTTTGAAAATCACAGTATATGTATAAACAAAAAGAAAGTTATCTAAAGGACGCTAAGAATTTTTCTTGATTTCCAGTTCAGTGTGAAAGAACTAACATGACATCTTAGAGTGCTGTTGTTTGTAACCATGGCAGGTATCTACTAACCACATGTAAGCCTGTGCTATCTTTGGGTAAGTGTCCACCAGGACTGTTGCATTACCTAGAAGTGTTAGCATTTGAACCCTGCACAACCAACTTCACATTTACTGCACTTTCTACTCTGGTTGACACCTTGAAAATAGGACTTCAGAGGGAATGATGTTTTCAGTCTTCTTCCGTTCTATAACACAATCAAAATTTTATTCCTGTATACTCATTCTATAATTGGATACTTTTGTCCAAATGGTGAGGTGGTTATGAAATGGGCAATTCCATCAGGAAAACAAAAGCTAATTATATCCGGAGAATATTGTCTAAGATCTAATTAACTATAAATTCTGTATTCATGTAAAACCTCAGGTAAAACATTTCCCAAGCTTACACAGTCACAGGGTCTTTACAAATGAAAACACTCTAAAATTCACTCTCTAAAAGTTTAGCCTCTTTTTAAAATCCAAAATACCTTTAAAAATTTAAAATCTCTCAGCTGCGGATCTTGTAAATCAAAGCAAATCTCCTCCTTACTTCAAGAAGAAAAAAAATCAGAGTACAGTCATATAGTGAGCAAAGAAAAAACTAAGTACAACTACAACAGTGTTTGTAATAACTCCATGTGAAGAACTCCATGTCTACCATATGGGATTTCCGCAATCTTCTGGATTCTTCCAGACGGCTTGAGTCACTTCTGTGGCTCTGCCTTCTGCACCACACAGTGTGATAGCCATTCTTAGCTGTGAACTTGACTACATCTGGAATTAACTAACTCCTCCCCCGAAAATAGAGCGTACATTTGTGAGGGATTTTTACTTAATTTGAAGTAGGAAGATCTATTTCTAATATGTTTCCATGAGGTAGGAAATCACTTTAATTCAGACCGTTTGTTCTGGAGAAACCCACCTCTAATTAAGACTGACTATTCTGCTGTAAGCTTACTTAAGGACATGGAAGAAGGAAGCTTTTGCTCCTTGCCTGCTGTCTCTCACCTTGCTAGTTAGTATTTCAGAACATGTTCCTTTGGGATTACAATGTATGCTGAAGATAACCTGAGATATCCTGGCTAATGGATTGAGCAACTACTGGATTCTTTGACTTTCTATATAGCCAGCCATTGTTAGATTAGCAGGACCACAGACTCTAACTCATTCTAACTCAAATATATGTGTGTGTGCACGTATATTTATATGGGATTTATTTATGTGCACATATATGTGTATATATGATAAATCCCATATCTATGCATATATATATATATATATATATATGTTCATTCATCCCATTCTCTAAATTTTTACTTTAGAGACCCCTGGCTATTACATAGAGTTTGTCTTTCCAGCACTGACTGCCTCTACTCCATTGATGTTACAGTTCTCAGTGTTCATCCCATGGTACCAGCATCTCCAAATGCTGAGGTCTCTTGCTACTTACAACTTAGTGGCCTTCCATCTCCAAAACTCTCTTCATGGTTCCAGCCTCTCTACATGACCTCTTTAATCCTGGGCCTTCAACTACGACTGAAGCTGCAACTTTACTAATGACAGTTTCTGACCTCTGACCCTGCCAAACCTCAGCTATTTTCTATGACCCCCTCATGCACTTAAAACCAGTCCCACCTGAATGACTCTTCTACTATCAAAGTTCAGCTGCTAGCCTGAGGTACAACCTTGGCAACCTCTGGAACATAGCACCTGTGTGTTGGCTCTGACCAAACACTTTCCAGAAAATATAATCTCAATGATTCCAGTCTCTTCTTAATCACTATTAATTTATCTCCAGCTGATCAGTGTCCATTGACTCAGCAAAACAAAGATTTAACTTCAGCACTACTGGTCTCTTGTTAGCTGATTTAGGCTCAGCTAACCCGAACCACAGATTCTCAAGTCATAATAGAAAACAGCACTGGTAGAACATTTACGGGATTCACACTGTTCTCTACAAAGTTACAAACCAGGCCTTCATTTTCTACACTGCTCTCAACATTTTCTTCCAAGGTCCCACAGAAAATCTCACCAAACTTCCAACAGTCAATAGACATTTTTAGCTCCAAGTTCCAAAGTCCTTCCACAGTCCTCCCCCAAATCACATGGGCAGTTCTTTCACAGCAAAACTCTACACTCCTGGTATAAATTTCTGTCTTAGTTAGGGTGACTATTGCTATGATGAAACACCATGATTGTTTAATCCCAGTACTCAGGAGGCAGAGGCAGGATCTCTGTGAGTTCGATGCTAGCATGGTCTACTAGAGCTAGTTCCAGGACAGGATCCAAAGCTACAGAGAATCCCTGTCAAAACCAACAAAAACAAAAAAGCAAAAACAACAACAAAAACCTGATCCAACATGAGTTGTGGAGGAAAGAGTTTATTTGCCTTATACTTACACATCTTAGTCTATTACTGAAAAAAAAAAAATTACAACAGGAACTCAAAAGGGGCAGGAGCCTGGAGGCAGGAATTGATGCAGAGTCGATAGAAGGGTGCTGGTTATTGGTTGGCTTCACTGCAGTTTACTGAGTTTGCTTTCCTGTAGAACATAGGAGGACCAGAAAAGGAGTCACACCACCTACAATTGCCTGGTTGCCCCCAATCAATTTCTAATTACGAAAATGTCTTAGAGGTTTACCTGTAGCCCCATGTCATGAAGATGTTCTTTTAATTGAGGTTTATTCCCCTCAGAAGACTTTAGCTTGTGCCAATTTGCCATGAAAGAATCCAGCACAGTAATGAACTCCGTTTGTTAAATATGTCTTCTTTGGTGATGGGTGTGCTTTACACTTATGTTCATGTATAAGGATGAATATTTAGAGTACTTCTCATCATTGCTATATTAGAGAAATGCAAATTCAAGCCATTGAATAGTATCCAGAGTGACTAGGATGGGAGATTGTTACTGGAATAATAGGAATTTTTGATAAAGATATAGAACAAGTGGTACCCAAAAGAGCATAGCCACACTGGAAAATAGTAGATCAGAATCATAGGAAGCCAAGGAAACAAGTCAATCCCTCCAATTTGATGAAAGAAATTGGGGAACACTTGTTTTCAGTTGTTACAGTTTTAGCCTTATCCCATGAAAATTTACGCTTTTCTTTCTCACATGCAAATGTACTCTTCCTTCTCTAAATATTCAAAGCTCTGACTAATCTCAGCATCAATATTAACTTGTGCTGTTCAAAGTGACAGGTAAATGTAGCGTGGATTCTGATTGGTCTTAATAATAAAAAAAACCAATTCAGAAATATGGATAAATGCTGAGAGAACATAGAAGCAGAGCAGTCAGCCACTAATTCTTACATCTACTGAATCCTCAGATCAAATGAGTGATCCTGTCTTTTCCTACCTTATATTCCTTGTTCTGCTCAACCATATACCTTCCTGTCTTCACCTCCTTAGTGCTGGGATTAAAGGCATGTGACTCCCAAATACTGGGGTTAAAGGTGTGAGCCGCCACAACATGACTCTGTATAGCTTTGACAGTGGATCAATCTAGTGTAGCCCAGAATGACCTTGAACTCACAGAGATCTATTTGTCAATGTCTCCCTAGAGCTGAAAATAAAGGTGTGCAGCACCACTCCCTGGCTTCTATGGCTAACTAGTGGCTTAGTTCCACACTTTGATCTTCAGGCAAGCTTTTTTTGTTCGATCACAAATATCTTTGTCAATTACAAGGAGCTTTCAGGGGTTGTCCATCTCATAGCAAATTTCTCTCTCAGTACCTCTTCAGTTAATGAGGTTATGCTTTCAAAAATGCAATGTTCAGATGTTAGTAAGTTAGATATCCTCATTCCAAAGGGGAGAAATAGGAATGAAAGGAATATTGATCGGCCCAATGCACTTACCTAAAGCAATTCTAAATTTAAATCTTTTTACTTTTATTTTTTATTGAAAAAAAAAACTTCCCGCCTCCTCACAGCCTCCCATTTTCCTCCCCTTTCTTCCGCTCCTCTCCCTCCCCTACTCCTCTCCCCCTCCTTCTCCAGTCCAAAGAGTAGTCAGGGTTCCCAGGTCCTCCTAACTCCATCCAGTTCTAGGAAGGTGAGCATCCAAACTGGCTAGGCTCCCACAAAGCCAGTACATGAAGTAGGATTAAAACCCAGTGCCATTGTCCTTGGCTTCTCATCAGCCCTCATTGTCCGCCATGTTCAGAGAGTCCAGTTTTACCCCATGCTTTTACAGTTCCAGTCCAGCTGGCCTTGGTGAGCTCCCAATAGATCAGCCCCACTGTCTCAGTGGGTGGGTGCACCCCTCACGGTCCTGACATTTTTGCTCATGTTCTCCCTCCTTCTGCTCCTCATTGGGATTTTGGGAGCTCATTCCGGTACTCCAATGTGGGTCTCTGTCTCTATCTCCATCCATCGCCAGATAAAGGTTCTATGGTGATATGCAAGCTATTCATCAGTATGGCTATAGGATAGGGCCATTTCAGGTTCCCTATCCTCAGCTGCCCAAGGAACTAACTGA
>NW_026067917.1:6656630-6694643 GCF_014885135.2 Alexandromys fortis | reverse complement strand
TTGAAGGACATCTAGGTTGTTTCCAGGTTCTGGCTATTACAAATAATGATGCTATGAACACAGTTCAACAAATGCTTTTGCAATATGATATGATAGGGCATCTCTTGGATATATTCCCAAGAGTGGTATTGCTGGGTCCTGGGATAGGTTGATCCCGAATTTCCTGGGAAACCGCCACACTGCTTTCCAAAGTGGTTGCACAAGTTTGCATTCCCACCAGTAATGAATGAGGGTACCTCTTCCTCCACAACCTCTCCAGCAAAGGCTATCTTTGGTGTTTTTGATTTTAGCCATTCTGACAGGTGTAAGATGATATCTCAAAGTTGTTTTGATTTGATATTGAAGTTACCTGTTTTTGTGGAGCATAATCATGTTTGTCTAGATTTTGCCATTATAGAATTTTTTCACTACTTATAAATATTCAAAAAGATGAAATCTGTTCTCTTGCATTTTCCTGACCTTTTAAGACAGACCCTCTTTTACTAGTTTAGACCTCTATCCAAGAGTTAGAGATTGGCGTACATTGCTACTTCTCAGTGTCATATATGTGATCTGTATTGTTATTGTTAACACTTTTATGTTTCTTACAACTGGTTATTTTACCAATAATGCCAGTGTTAATTGACTTACACACATTTATCCCTTTGCTAATTTCTGAAGTGTATGATGAGAATATAATTTAAGAGTGGAGTTACTTTCATACTCATGACCATCTAAAACATAATACTTACACCCATGAGGCTAGCTTGATAAACAATTTCATTTCAGCCATAAAATCCTGCATTGAATCTAACTGTATAACACTTAGACGAGCTCATATAAGTACATTTTGTCATGGAATAATCTTCATTGGACAGTTCAAGTCAATATCATAAGCACCTTTTGAATGAATTTTGCATGTCAGAACCAAATGCAATTCTGTGTGCAAAGAATTCTGTGACCTCATCAGCTTCTAGCAATGTAAAGGTTGGAGAAATACAGTGTAGAAGAAAGAAGCATAGAGTTGACATTGTAGAAGACAAGAAAAAAAATCACAGAAACGATATAGGAAAATACAATTCAGGGAATATTATTCTGTCCATAATGTTGACATTTGAAACTTCAACTTGGGTCTGAATAGATAATACCTAAATTTCATTTTCCTAGTTGGCTATTTTGATTAGTTTACACTAAGCTCCTCAGTGACACTAAACAAGTGTATTGTGGGACAATATTATTAAAACTCTTTATGGGAAAATATACCATAGCATACCAGAGGCTATGGTATATTTCAGAACTCAAAGTAAAATAAATCCATACCAACAATATTCCTCTTTCCTTTACTTGAAAGAGGGCATGGCAATAGACTAATGATATAGAGTCAATAATATAAATACATCACTACCTCTGCCATTGGGTTTCTCCTGACACAGAGATTAAGTTCACAAAGAAAACAAGGAATAGCTTAAGGCAAAAAGCACAACTAAGTACAGAGTAAACACAAATTCTGATAGATATTTTATCAAATTAATAAAATCCAGATGAGTATTTGGATGCCAAATTCAACTTATGGCATTTTCCTATATAAATAAAACTCACAAGGTTTCATGATTGCCTAAATGAGACCTAAGTAGTGATAACACCACTTGACTTGCCCACATAGTTGTGGGGACACTTACAGGGACCCACCTCTAGTTGATGAGTTCCAGCCAATGGCTGCTGAGAGAGGGAGAATCAGTCTTCTCCAAGGACAAGACCTTGATAATTAGCCCAAAGCCAAGTTGTCATCCTTAAACCCATACAAAAATCACTGATGCTAACTGCAACAATAGGAATTAAAAAAGAAGAGGTCCTTTGACAAAAGTGGACATGCAGGAAGCAATAAAGGAGGGTGGTGTCAATGCAGCATGCATTAGGAAATCCTCAGATATTTAAAAATAAAACTAAGTGTTCAGATGTTTTTGCTTAGGGTACATTGTTAGAAGATTGAGAATATTGGAGGAATGGTTAAAATATTAATCTTGGCATTTTTAGTTTATTATACTATAAACAGATTTGGATTTGATCAATATAGTACATTTGCTGTGTGTGCACAGGTGTGCTTCATATTGTACCTGAGGCTATCACTTTGTACATAAATATACATAATAATAGTAGCGCTTAGTTTTCAATGCTAAAATGAAGTACCATATATAAAGCCCTTTGAATTATTCCTGGCATGCAAGAACGGCTACAAAATAAGTTAGTGCTATTAAAAATAAATTGATAAATTATACATTGACATTACCGGCTTAATTCATTACTCTTTTCTACAAATCCTAACCTTTTGGTAATATATTGGAAATTATTTCCGTATGAGCATTTAAAGGCAACTTTCATCATAATGATGTTTTAATATCAAAATCTAATTTAAGTGAAATATCATAAATATGTGTGATAAATAATTAATCAAATAGAAGGTGGTACAAAACACAGACATTTTACATGGAAAACTGAATGAGTTATATGTAGTCATAGACGCAACTGATGAGAGATAAAACAAACATCACATAAAACAGTAAATGCTTCATAACGTATTAAGGGTTCTTGTTTTAAAAGCTTCACCCAAACAGCACAGATGCATTCATTGTTGTGCATTTCAGCAAATCTTTAAAAAAATTAAATAATATAAAATGATAGAAAGTAAAGGAAAAGGAAGCCGTTGTAATTTATCTACATGGATCCTGCCCTTTCTGACAACTTAAAAGCTTCTGGCAATTTTTTTCTAAAGTACATTCCTTGGTGATGTTGCAATAGAACAATTTGGATTCGTAGCTTTGACGATCAATATTTTACCCTAGTTCTCTTTGGGTCAAGGGTAGTTTAAAGGATGAGCTAACCTCTTTCAAGGAGATCATCAAAAACAAAAGAAAGAAACAAAGAAAGAAAAGAGTAAGAAGCCGCTTAACAAATTGTGCTTTCTATTAAAATGCCCAAGATAAATTGTATGAGCAACTTATAAAACAAGGATATTTTGACATAGCTGGGAATCTTCTGTTTGAAGACAGCAGATAAAAAGAAAAAGAACCCAGCCCATCTGTTAGAAGAGAGGTTATGTTCCCACGCTGAAATAGTTGTGCTCATCATACCAGGGGCAGAATGAAGGTCATTGGATGAATCTTCACTTTATGTTTATATTAATAACCCCTCATATGCTTGAATCACATGACCCATTTTGATTTTAATTTTTTTCTCATTAATTGCCCTGACACAAATGAAATCACTTATTATAATGCTGACCCATTTGATTTAGCATGTTAGTGGAAATACTTTCATTGTCCCCGTATATTTACTACACATTTTAAGAAGATTGAAAGAAGAGAGTTTAGACAGAAGTCTTCTGATGGAATGATTTTCCTAGATGATGCTTTCAAAGCTCAGTACCTTTACTAGTTTAGGGTTATTGTGTACTATATAGGTTATTGTTTTGCACTAACACTGACTACGTGACTTGTGATTCTTTTTTGACTCACATGTTTGTATTACATAGTATAGGTCAAAGAATGAGCTCAGTTCTAGAACATACTGTCCTGTGGATGGAGAAAAGACAATGGCTGAGCCATTTAGTAAATCATTTATTTTTCAGCAGATGGCAAAGCACTTCTTCTCTGTTTCCTGAGCCAAATTAGTTTCCATGACATGCTTTGGGTTGGCAAGACATGGAGACAAATACCTATTTAATGGGTGCCATTCATGTATATAGTCATAAAAAGATGGGATGATTAATGTCATGTCAACTTGATAGGAGTAAGGAGGGTCTAAGTTAACATTAAAATTATCTGGGATGTCTATGCTTTTTGAAAGATAAGCAAAGCATTTGGACTGATCAACTTGGAGATAAAGATTATTCTCATGAACATGAGTAGATATATTGCCCATTGAGAACCTATAAAGAAGACAAATGTGCAGGACTAATAAATTCCCTGCTTCTGAGCTGCAACATAGACTCTAAATGTGGACATCAGAACTCCAACTCTCAGGTCTCTGCGTCATGGTAGCGGCTTCCCAATTTACAGCCCTTCAGAGTTGCACCGAATTATACAACTCTCTTCTCTCAATATCCAACTTGCAGAGAGAATAGAAAGCAGGATTTTATAGGCCTCCACAATCAAGTGAGACAATTCTTGTAATATATTATCATTCATACACACATGCACACACACATACACACACACACACACCATGCAATTAACCAGAACATTTTTTAGAGAATGTTAATTTAGATGATGCACATCTTGCTCTTATGAAGGTAAATAATGACTGAAAATAAATATAATCCACCAGAATCTACCTTCTTGGATATATATGTACATTTTGTTTTCTACCTACATATAAAATAAAACTCATGCTTTCTCAAAATAAAGGACCTTTCAAAAATCTTAGTCAAGTAGTTGTAAACTTAGTCAACTAGTGCACATCTGTAATTCCAGCAATGTGAAGGCAGAAGCAAGAAGGTAGCAAGTTTTAGGAGAGCTTGTATTATGAAGCATGAATTTATCACGGAAACACAAGCATCAACAAACCTTTGCATAAAACTCAATTTCAGTCTCTACTGTCTATATAGGTTAAAGGCTTATTTTTATTTTATGTTAGGAAGATGGTTAGCATAAATCTATGAAATTCTCAAAAATAGACCAGTGAAAAGCAAAAGAGCATTCTGAATGAATACAAAGTTCAGAATCTGAGTTTTTCAGCTTTGATAACCCACATTTACTGATTTTTCATGTGTGCATATTTAAAAATTAAGTAACACAGAGAAAATACTAGAAATTTACCGGACACCTTGTTAAGGCTGTTTTTTTGTTTCTTTGCTTGTTTTATAAAATTAAAAATGTTTAACATGTTCAAAGTCGACCAACAGTGTGCATCCAAACAGATGTGCCATAAAAATAGAAGAACTTATAGATTTATATTCAATTAATCTTGTCCCTAGTGAAAGAACTGTAGTGTTTTCTCCTCCATGGACCAGATGCCAGAACTGTTAATGTCCACAGCTAAAGGAAAAGGTGACTCGTGAGCCTGATTCTGATAGGAACACCTGTGGTCTTGGGATACCCCTGCCTAGCACGTCTAAATATAGTCTCCAGAGTTTTGAGCACAAGCTGATGCAGTTCCAACAAGAAAGCACACCCAATTATATCAAATTAGCATCTGAGTGTGTTCAATCATGGAGCGGAGATCAGAGTTACTAAGCTGTCCTTTGTAGCACAGTGACGATGATGGAAAATGAGCCTCCAGGATAACGTAAGGGTTTTACAGATGCGTGGTAGCATCCTTTATTATGTGTAGATGCTGACACTGGAGTTTTATAGAATTTTTCCACATATGCAAGGCTGAAAGAAAATTTGTGCTCATCTTTGCCAAAGTACTTTCTCTATCATTTCAAACATTGCCATAAGATGAAATTAGTATTTTTGTGGTGCTTCAGATTGAGGACAGTGAAAGTGAGTATGTGAAACTGAAACAGTATTTGGACTGACTAGATAAGAAAGTAGAGATCTGTAATGAAATTGAAGTCAAATGCATAACCCATCCCAGGTCTTCCCATAAGTCAATGGTGGGTAAGACCAAAGAATGTGTTTATGTGCAAATGCTGTGGAAAAGATTAGATGGAATCAAGTAACTTGATTTGCTACTGCAACCAGTGTCTTTAGGTGAATAGCGGCTTTTCTAATGCGTGATTCTGTGCCAGCTTCCTATAATTTTTGCCAAAGTATATTCAATGTTAACCGATTAAAAGGCTAGAAGAAGTAGAGACTCCCCTTTCCTTACCTTTGATGTGCAAAGTAAAATGAAGGCTTGAGTCCAGACAATCACCTGGCACCGTGTTATCAACAACACTGTATTTCTATTTCTCTGTCTCTGTAATGCAGCTTCCTGATATATTGTAATCTTTTGACACAGGAAGTGAATCATCACACATCACTAAAAGTCTGGGCCTCGAACAGGCCTTGTTTTGAATCCTGATTCTTCCCACTTATACCTACACATTTTCTAGTTCCATAATCCACAAACAAAAGGCAAGCCCTGTGCAAGATGCCCATTTATTTTTAAGTGGCCCTCTTTGCAACTCTTCTCTATTCTGCCTTTTGAGGTGTCAGTACCTGGGGCACTAGCTTCTCCTGGGGTTTCAACAAAGATTTGATTGGCTAGGCTTTGAGGTAGAAATGGAAGTGACATCACCCAGAGCACAGACCACAGACTACAGATGTCTTTTCAACTCTGTTAAATGTCTAACACCAGGGCAGCGCTCTCTCTCTCTCTCTCTCTCTCTCTCTCTCTCTCTCTCTCTCTCTCATCACGTCTTTAAAGACTAGGTTTGACAGAGTTTCCTCCTCTCCTTCCTAACTTCCAGTTAGTCACTGTCCCTTGGGGATTCCTGAGACTCTGCTTAGTCATTTGATTTAATCTGTTTATCAATTAATTGAATAGTCTTAATTTGCATGTGACATCTGTCTTCTTTGAAGGATATAATTGCTATAGAAGGTATTTCTCCCTGGGTTTTCTAAAGCATGCCAAGTATTTGTGTATATACTTTACTCTTAATACATAGGGTGAATAATTTTATATTATACTTTCAGTATATTTTCAATGAATCAATTAATTAATCAATTAAGATAGAAATAGAACTATAATGATTTCAGAAATATCATACAGGACATTTTCTATGTCCTAACATATTCATCTACTATAACCAATTCATGAGTTTCACATCAAGAGGATCATTTACTCTTAGATGATCCATAAAATTCAGTGCCTTCTGCTCATTTTTGTTTGATAAATTAATCTAAAATTATTAGTACAAATTTGATTATGAGTGTCTTGCCTTTTTTTCCCCAAGGTGGTCTTAAATGAATTAAGAGAACTCTATAAAAATCTGTGTGAGTGTAGAGTGACCCATTCGGTCCTTTCTGCCACTGTCTCTATATTTATAAATCTATGACACAGTGACCCCACCACAGTGTGCTGCAGGAAGCCTCTGCTGTTCCATGATGCCACCAGATTGGAAACCTTTTCTCAGTGTTGAAATTGAGTTATGGTTAAGTAATTGACATTTATGATTTTTTTTTATTTTCCTAAGTAATCAGAGACACTGTACAATTTCTTGGTAATGTTACTTTGTAGGAAATTATACTGTTATTTCACATCAAAGTCAGTTAAGCATAAAAGCTTCAGTTTTTAACAATAATCTATATATTACAAAAAGAATTTGTCAAAAGTGAATTGTGTTTTCAAAGTATTTTCTCCCATCTTTGCAACAGCTTTCTGTGAATTACGGATAAAGAATAAACGATGTCAATCATTTTTTGTAGACGGAAGTTTCTATTCTGCCCAGTCCCACCGTCATTCATTCTCAACAAAACACACAAAGGCTTATATTAATTATAAATTGGCTAGGCTATTAGCTCAGGTTTAGTATTAAGTAGCTCTTACAACTTAAATTAATCCATAATTCTTATCTATGTTTAGCCATATGACTTGGTACCTTACTCAGTGTGGCATTCTCATCTTACCTCCTCTACATCTTGCTGGTGAGTGCAAGCAGAACTTTTCCTCTAGTCTTTCTCCTAGTCTGGCAGTGTTTTTTTTTTTTTTTTTGTAAACCAATACAAGTAACAAATCTTTATAGAGTACAAGAGCATTATCCCAGAGCAACTATAACTAATCTGAAGACCCTACAAAATATTTACATGTAACAATAAAACAAAATGCTTAAAATAGTTATAAATAATTACTTAAGTTAATGTCAAAAGGAGAAAACACATATTATTGAGCTATAACACATAGGCTTGATCATTTCAACAAAAACATAATTTCTGTGATCAACACCATACATGGCACAGATAAAGAGTCAACAAGATAAATGACTTGAGCTTGAAACAGTTAAATTTACATGACAGTAAAGTTTTACTTTTAACTTCTGACATAAAAAAATGCTTTTACTGATATGGTCTAGTGAAAATATATATTTACTTATTTATATATTTTTAATTTATGTATACATTATATATAAATTTAATCCCTGAACACTTATCAAATTTTATTTGCTTAGGTATTCATTCTCATTCTTAATGGAGTGAATATTCTCAATGTACATTTGTGTGTGTGATTATGTGTATAAATTGAGATTTATATAAATAATTTATTTATAAACTTATACATCCTATATATATATACATATATATTAGTTTTAAAACTTGTAATTGTGCAAAAACATTATCTTCTTTTGGTAACCTACTAATTAAAGGGTCCTTAACTTTAATGTTTCTACAAAGTGTGACCCATTTCTACACAATTATATAACTTGAAACTATAGGCCATATACCATTGATAAATAATATAAGACCAATTAATGATTTTTTATAAATATTTTAGCCAACTCTCAAGGTTATTTTACAGACTATTCTCAGAGTTATTTTCTGTTATTTCATTTTTAATTGCATAGTAACTGCATAATGCAACACCTTATTCTAACACAGTTTGGATTATATTGACTCTCATTATTCTCTTTCCCCCATCGCTTTCCCTGATACCCTTCCTATTCATCAATAACCCCCATCTGTGAGTGTGTATGTGTGAGTTTGTTTCATGGCTAGAGCTGCTTATAATTTTGTATAGTTTTTGAACTTCTTTAAGTATTTTTTTAAGTATTTTTCTGTGAATTGTTTAGTTGATCCAATATTGCTTATCAGTTATTGCCACTATTTGCTGGCCTACTGGAGTCCTGGTCAGAAAGCCATTGCCTGTGCTTACATTTTAACCTGTTTCTCTTGCACTTGCTACTCTGAGTTTCAAATGTTCTGTGCGTACATTAAAAAAAAAATGTTTTGAGTAAATTTTGTACTAAATGTGAAACAGAAATCTCATTTCATTCTATCTTATGTAGACATTTGGTTTCCTGGCACCATTAACAACGATGCTGCCTTCTCTGTGATGTACTTCTTAGCTTTGGCTCTAGATCCTTGCGTATATCTCACTGACTAAAAGGCCCCTCTCTTTTAGGGAAAAGTCAATACTTGCTGAGAACAGTCAGACAAGAAATCATTCTCTCTCCCCTTTAGAAATGCAAAAATGACTGCAGAAAATCACATGTGCCATATATGCTATGGTATAGGGTGCATGCTAATAGCTGTGTTTAAAAGCATTTCTGTTGATATAGAAAATTTTGTCATTGTTTAGGTAGTGACTGCAGTAGATGTTAAGCCATAAACAATCAATTCAAGTTTAAAGAGAGATGCTATACTAGGAAGTAAAAAAAGATTGGTAAATGCCACAAAAGCACAGAAAAGCCAAGTGTTAGAAAAATTCAACAAGTCTTTGCTATTTATAGACCATATAACAGGAAGTAGCAGAAATATACAACATGTAAAAGGTAAGATGTGGCATTTTTTTGTGTAGGTGACAGAAATCCACTAAAGAGTTGACAAGGAAAGCAGAAGAGGCAGTACAATTTGTAAACAAAGAAGTAACTTTATTGGAGAGAGCATTTAAAAAAACAAAACACAACAAAAAGAACCCCTAGACTATGGCAGAAATAGATTGTCCCGCTGTTTGTATTTGTAACACAAATAGACTGTGTTCCAAGGGCTATTGCTGTGGTTTTTTTTTTTGTTTGTTTGTTTGCTTGTTTGTATTTTTTTTATTTTTGTTTGTTTGTTTGTTTGTCTTTCCAGACACAGGCTGAGCTTAGATCTCTATCACCAACAGGTGGCTTTGTGAGATATGGTAGTCATTGCTTATCTTTTAAACCTTTTCCTGAGATTATAATATAACTGCATCTTTTCCTTATCCTTTTTCTCCCTACACACCATTCCTGTACTCTGTCTGGAATTAGTGGTCTCGTTTTCTTTAAATGCTCTTGCTGGTGTTGTGGTGGGTTGTGTGCCTGTGTAACTAAATACATAAATACAATCGTCTCAGTCTGTATGACACATGTACATGTTTTCAGTGCTGTAGAAGGATACCGATACCGTAAGGCAAAAGATAGGGTGGAATTAAAGGAACATACCTGGCAACCTCAATGAAGTTGTCAAATGTCATACTCATGCACATTCCAATGAAACAGCTTAGTTCTACATTTGAACTAGAAATGAATTTGCTTGCCAGAGCAGGTTATATTCCTGGTACAATGATTACCATGAAAATCAAAGAAGATCAGAGTACCCTGGGTAACCAGCATAACTAGTGAGCTGTAGCCACTCACCTTGCTCCTCTTTCCAACAGATTTCCTTTGATATAACTTTAGCCTGGAGGAAGAATTCGTAGATATTCCCCATCCAATTTCTGTTAATGAAGTTATAAGCACTGCCTTTATCTCCCAGCAAGGCTGCTGTTCCATCTGCTCACGCCCTATCTGTAGAGAGGTTGAAGCTTGATACAACGTAGTTTAAACTAACAAGAAGTAGGTTTGTTCCTTTCAGTCTCAAAAGTCTACAGTTTGCTTGATTTCTTATTTGTTATTGAGACTGTATCTCCCTATGCATCCTTGGATCACTGGAACTTTCTCTGTAGATGCCCCTGCCTCTCCACTGCTTGTGCCACCACACTTAGCTTCACAATTCTAAAATTGTCTTTACCCCCCTTAAAAAAAGTGCTGTATTATTTCCTACACACTATCCCCATTTTTGTATAACTTAATATATTTTCATTCTTTCTTCAGGGACAGGGGCTGACAAGTCCTTTCGATAAATGTCATGTCGTCTCGTAAGAATATAGAAATCAGTCTAATGAATACTTGTTACAGCAGTATCAACAAACAAACTTGACTATCATTCCGGAACAATACCCTGCTTTTCTTGATATCTAGTTCAATCCACAAAAGGGAATTTCCCCCATAGACATAAACAACCAAATATTAATATATGAACTGCCAATTAAAATGAATAGTAAGACAACCTAAAGATTCTATACATAAAAAAGAAAGGCTATGAAAGAACTGAGACAAACAGAAAGAGGAATATTCAAGGAAAATCAATTCTTTTCATTGACTTTTAAATCATAACAACATTCACATTGTTTTTGTGTGTATTAAAGTTAAAGAAAAAATATGAATTTAAGAAAAAAATATGAATTTACTCTACCCTTGTTACTTATACCTCTGCTAATCTTCCTATCCAAAGGCTAATTATGATTTATTTTAATTACATGGAATTGAAATGTCAGAATTCTTTTAGTGTTATTCTTTCTTTTGCCTGTGCTTTTTCCTTCTCATCCTAACTACATTTGCATAATAAAGATTGGACTGATTCTTTTCCCTTTTCAAATAAGGAATACGTTTACCTCACTCTCTGGCTATTCTCTGAAATTTAGTTCTCTTGTTCACATAATTTCTAGTTTAAAGGACTTGTGAGCCCTGTGCTTCAGTTTGTGAAATCTTTTCACGAAACACTTCATATGACTATCTCCTGGTAATTACTTATCACTGTGTCATTTTGCATTCCTTGGATCAAATATATAAAGCAGTAAAACTATTTATGTTATACCTCTGGATAGTGGGAACTACCAAGCAACTTCCTGCTATGAAGAGCTGTTGCTTTTTAAAGAATGTAAACGTCACTTTGGAATTTTCAGTACATCACTGCTCATTCTAGAACAATATAAGCAGCATGTATAATGTTGGGGAGTTATTGAATAAATCACCTAGAGATATATTGAACTGAGGTCTATTACACAAGCTTCAGATCATATTGGAGCTTCTCTCCATTTAATTAATTTAATTTTGAATGATCATGAGTTTTCATTCAGTTAAATTCTATATGCTTTCTACTTAGCTACTGATTTGTAGAGCATTTGTTGAGCATGCCAGACTAATAGTGCCATATATTTTTAAAAGACATATTTCTTTCATGTTCTATTCAGAATTTAAAAATGTAAGATATATATGTATGTGTGTATACTTGTATGAAGAATGCTGGTTTAGTGTAAATAAGGAATCTGGAAATATCTGTGCTTGTGTTATAGAAAACAGTGTTTTGTTTGTTTTACTTTTCCTTCATTTTCATAGCTCAACAATTTATTTATATATGGAATTTCTAATTATGACTTTGCAGTAACATAAATTTCCATTGTATTAGCTGATAGTTACTAAGACAGATTTTGCTGTTTTAAAATTATTTTTAAAACATTTTATTATTTATGTTACCTTAGTCTATAGATACGAAATCTGATTGCTAAAGAAAAATTAGTTCAACAAATATTAAATTATAAACAGAAAATTGAGTAATCAAGAAATGTTGTTCTTTTATTTTTTGTTTAATTCATTGAAATTTTGTTCTGTCTAATTTAGGCAAAAATACTGGGGGAGTTCACAAGTTTTAAAGAATAAAATTAAAAAAAAAAAGCTGTCCAAGACACTCTTTCTCTCTTATTTTGTTTTCAGGATGATAAGACACTCTTTCTCTCATAAACTAAATGTTCTATTCATAATCAACAAATAGGTACTAAAGAAATAATCTCATTTTTTTGTATAGAGTTCTTAATCATTGCAGCCCACTAATAACTTGTGCTCTCCTCTAAACCAATTTTGCTCTCAGAGCTTCTAAAAAGCTCCATGCCTTAGTTACATATTTTACAATATTTGAGATGCCAAAACCTGTTAGAAACCGAATTACTGCTGATTTGTCATGAATGTCACATTAAAAATAAACTTTAAGTGTGATTTTTATTCGCAACACGTATATCTTTCTGGGTGGAACAGTTCCCTTTCTTTCCTTATACGCCATGTTCTCTCTTCAAATTACTAATTTAAAAGAATACGAGCTTTCGGTAGGCACTATTTATACCCATTGGGTAATAGTGAGTTAAGTTTTATTTACTCTTTGCAATGATAAATTTCCTTGAGAACACAGCAGCACCCACACCCACGTCCCCCCAATTCCACACAATCCAAAGAACGTATCACCCGAAAACCTCATCCAATAATAAACTTTCTTAATACTTTCCTGGTAAAGATTAATAAACTTCTCTTGAAACTTATATCTAATTTATGTGACTTTAAGGGTCATGCTTTAATAACAATGATGAAACACGATTATTACTTCCTAATGCTGAAATTACAGTTTTTACATTGTAAATTTTTCCTGCTATGCGCCCTGTGGCACTAACATCTTTATCACTCCATGTGTTTCTAGTTTTAAAACCTTTACCCCTGCTGTTTGAAAAATATTTCTCATTTTCGTCCCCTATGGAGTACAGAAATCCCTAAAGGCAAAGCCATTAGTGATCTCTCTGCCTTTTCCCAAACACGTATTATGATCACCAGTGCTGCTCCCCCTGCCTCATTGGCTTTTGGTAAAGTATGCAAATGAGATGTTCAAAATACACACTTTTTGCAACCGTGCAAGTTCATACTGACTTATAAAATGGGAAGGCTATTAAAGTGACTGAAAATGTCAGCAAGATTTATGCATGGGTGACAAATTGTATTGGAAATGTTCATTTTTAACAGACTGCCCTAGGTTTTTTCCTTTCCTAAAACAACCTAGATATGTCTTGGAGATACATGTGTTTTAGCGCTGTTTTTCCTCCCAAACACACTTTGACAGTGACTTTTTGACTGGAAAAATAAACAATGCTACTTCACAATCATACAAATTGTATTTTATCAAGAACGGAGTATTGAAAAGATGAAATTTCCCCTTTGACACCCATTTTTTTTTTCCTGTGTGCCATTAGTCCATGGACAATTGAACAGTTTCTTTTAAAGCAGACAGTTTAAATTTTACACGTAAATACTTCATCACTAAGATACAAAATTATTATTTAACTATCAAAACAATTGCCCAGTCACCCTTGAAGGAAATATGCATTCATATAAAAAATGCACAATTTAGGAAACAAAAGTTAAGCATGTGAGGTAACATGTATTACCTAGAATTTATTATTTCATCTTCTAAAAATGTTATAGCAAAAAAATGGCCATGGCCATAATAAGATTGCATTTCCTCATTGCTTATGAATTTGTTTCAGCATCTCCAACTGTTGTCTGTGATTCTAGCTAGCAGTGATGTCCTCTTGCCAGTGCAAGTATGGTCTCTGAGCAGAGGCATTAGTGTGTATATCTGGATGGTAGCCATTCATTTAGTGAAGGAAACAAAAGGAGACACGATACTGGAACCAGTTTATGCAATGTCATTTCAGATCATCCTGGGAAGCATCAAGTATACATATACACACGGCAGAAAAGTCTCAAGGAGAAGAGCGTGGCATGTCACATTCACAGATAAATAGATTACGGAAATCAAATGCTGTGAAGGCAGAACCACTTATGATTAATTTTATGAAGCACATATCTTGAAATGGCATTATTGCATAGCTTGTTCAGTTGGGAAACTTTGGTAGTAGGATTCTAATTTTACTTTTTATATTCAGATCAGTTTGTACCAATACTATTATTGCAACTGATTTTCCTAATTAGTTCATTAAGTTGCATAACAATTGGTTTACAAGTAACAACTCTTCTTGATGTTAAAACCGTGAAGATAAAATTGATTTAAAGCCCACTCAGTCTTGCGCATTCATATGGCCTGGTGTTTGATAAAGTTCTCTAGAAGCTGGTTCCAGCATCTTTCTGTTTTCACTTAAGCGTCATGGCAACATTCTTGCTTATTAAAGAGGCTTCACATTACGAATTGTACTGAAAAAAAAAAAAAACAAATACAGTGAAAGGGCAAAAGAAACAAAAGCAAATGCTTTTCATCAAGATTTGCTATCTTGCAGCTTATGGAAGAATTGAGGTTTTAAGGAGAAAGAAATAGGAGTTATGAATAAGCAAAGATTTGTATAAATGACAACAGACAACTGGAAGAAATATTTTTTCATTTTTATTGATAATTTCTATTTAAAACATTGCTGTCATTAAAACCAAAAAAAGCTAAACTAGAAAGATATTTAAATATTCAACTATCTTCTTTTTGTTTTGTTTTGTTTTGTTTTGTTTTGTTTTGTTTTGTTTTTCGAGACAGGGTTTCTCTGTGGCTTTGGTTCCTGTCCTGGAACTAGCTCTGTAGACCAGGCTGGTCTCGAACTCACAGAGATCTACCTGCCTCTGCCTCCCGAGTGCTGGGATTAAAGGCGTGCGCCACCATCGCCCGGCTTTCAACTATTTTCTAAGATAAATCATCATGCATATATTAATGCAGAAATAACTTCATAGTTCTTTTCCTCTCTATAGTTTAATGCTGCTTTCAAGATGATTAGAAAGTCCTTGTCTATTCTCAATAATGGTAACTTGCCTTCAATTTGCTATCAAGAAAGCATATTTTCTTTATTTAAGGTTATTTTATTTATTTTTACCATACGTATATGAATCTTTTGCCTGTATGTATGTTGATAACCATGTTTCTGATCTCCATGAAAGCCAAAAATAAAGCATCAGCTTTTTTTCTTTGTTTTTTTTATTTGTTTTAAATTTATTTATTTATTAAAGATTTCTGTCTCTTCCCCGCCACCACCTCCCCTTTCCCTCCCCCTCCCCCAACCAAGTCCCCCTCCCTCGTCAGCCCAAAGAGCAATCAGGGTTCTCTGCCCTGTGGGAAGTCCAAGGACCACCCACCTCCATCCAAGTCTAGTAAGGTGAGCATCCAAACTGCCTAGGCTCCCACAAAGCCAGTACATGCAGTAGGATCAAAAACCCATTGCCGTTGTTCTTGAGTTCTCAGTAGTCCTCATTGTCTGCTATGATCAGCTAGTCCGGTTTTATCCAGTGCTTTTCATGGGGATGTCCCAACAGAACATCCCCATTGTCTCAGTGTGTGGGTGCACCCCTCGCGGCCCTGAGTTCCTTGTTCGTGCTCTCTCTCCTTCTGCTCCTGATTTGGACCTTGAGATTTCTGTCCGGTGCTCCAATGTGGGTCTCTGTCTCTGTCTCCTTTCATTGCCTGATGAACGAGCAGAGCATCAGCTTTTATAAAATTGGAGTAATAGATGCTTTTGAGCTTCTCTGTTAGTATGGAAATTGAAACCAAGTCTTAGAAAAACAGCTCTTGCTTTTAATATCTGAGCCATCACTCTGGCCCTAAGAAACATACATTCTTAACTTACAAACATGATTCATATTTTAATAACAATATACAATAGATATCGATTTATCTCCTTTAGGAGAAGTATAGACAATAAATTTCATGGATGTTGTAAAATCAAAGGAAAGCCCATCTCTCACCTGACTTCTGCATCAAGATACACTGGAGGCAAAAATCTACTAAAATGTTATATTTGAAAATCCAGACCATGAAGCTTAAAGGAAACATAATAAAGCACGTGGAATTGGGTGCCTAAGCACATACTCTGCATAAAATGCCATTATGTGGAAAGGGTATTTTAGATATAACTTTAAAATCATTCTTTATCCCCTGCCCCACCCAAATAACTCAATTTTAAATAATCAAGACTGCATTTTGCATGTTGAGTATAAGTAGACATATAATCTTATAGAGTATGAGCAGCCTTACAATCATATTGGTAACTGCTTCTCCTGTGCAGTTGCAAATATGTCAGATTTGTTATTTCCTTTATTGTGTTTCCTCTCCCTGCAGAGGTCTCCTATTGGTTTATTCCCCTAAGAATAAGTCCTTATTTACACAGTTGAATTTATCTAAACAAAACAGTACTGGTTTACTTGAAGAGATAGTAGCTGACAATATAATAAATTCTCAACATTGACCAAGGCAAAAGGGGTGAGAATGGTTAAAAGTGCATACTTCCTACCAGAATGACATATGACTTTCAGTCAAGGGACAGACTATCCTCATGAAGTTCTTATGCGTCAAAACGGCCATTGATCTCTGAGGTTAAAGGAATGAAGGAGGCACAGAAAGTGTTAGGCGTTTTCTTTTGTGTTTCATCCTTTTCGCAATGCAGGACAGTCTCTTGAATCCATCAGAGAATATTTAACGAGAACATCTGTTTATTTTTAATCATTTCATAAATACAACCCTTATACAGCTCATTAGCCAAGAATAGGGATAAATTTCTAATTTTTCTCAAAAAAATCCATGTAAAACATACTATTTAATTAATTTCCATCCTCCTTACAGCTTGTTCATTTACTTTTTGAAATCTCAGTCTTGCTGTTATTGGACAGTAAAAACACTGCAATGGGACCCTGTCAAACGACAATTTTCTTCCTTGAATGATAAGCAACGGAACATGTAAGAACAAAAAGGCAACTGATTAATGGCATGCAATCCATCTACAATTATCTTGCCCATGTTACACTGTCATTGTATAGATTGGACTAGATCATTAAATTATGTGACAGCAATCAGCCATCTAATGTTAAAAGAGGTGGGAAGAGCCAATTTAAAAACTTAATATCTTAGGATGATACAGTAGCCTGAGAAAAGGAGCCAATTTAGAGAAAATTACCATATGTACCAACTGGAGTGATAGATGTGAGCCTTGGCAAAGCATTTGTTCCTGTGCTGACAATGTTTGAAAGGAGTAAAGAATGCCACTTCAAACAAATGTTTGAGAATGGTGACCATCCGAGGTGTCTAACACTTAGGAAAGTAAAATACAGGCTCTAGGAACAAATACATTCTTGTTATCGTAGTCTATTTACCTTGTTTCCCACTTATAGGACATCCATTTGTTATCAGCTATAATGCCGACTACAAATACCATGATGCTCAGGGTTTGGACTTCAGCGCAAGTATTCAGGTCATAAACATGTCAGAACAATCTATCTAGTTCCTCTTCTATGATGATTTCGTTACATCATGCCTGAAATGAGTGATTTTTCTTTATTTCACACGTGCAATTGAACCTATTTTGAACGCTTTTCTCCAGTGGTTTCTGTTTTGTTAGTGATATCAAGCAAGTGTATGAGAATATTCCAGAGCAAGGTAACATTTGATTTTCCATAGCTTGTTCAAGATCATCTAGACTAAACGACTGTTTTCTTTCAAAAATTAAGAATTTGATTACCCGCTTCTGTTAAGAAGACATAATTATTGGGACCATAACAAATAAAACTTTAAGCAATATAATTATATTTTTAATTATTTTTACAATCAGAAAGAAAATCATATGATATAATCTCTTTATCTTTAAATTTATTTATTTTCTTCTTGGGCCAAGGAGTTGGCAACCGACTTAGAATTTTTTTTTTCCTGAGATTAAAAATATTCCAAGTTCTAGAAGGAGATAAAAGATGGGACTCTACATTCTCCCAAATATACTGTACATTGACAGGCAGTTAAGCTATAGTTCTTTTTCTCAAGCATCATTAAAACATTCTTTAAGATGCTCTCAACAATACTTTTAGTGGGATTTGAGATTGTAGTTCTCACAAACTACCAATTTTACCTATTTATTTTTATTGTTTGTATTAATGCATTTTGGGTTATTGATAATAGTAATACTATTATTACTCAGACCTTTCTGAAGTTCTATTTTCCAACTCTTCTAGGAGTTATAATGCATTAAGTAGCACACACAAGCATGACAACATTCATAGTGATTCCACAAAAGCAAAAAAAAAAAAAAGGATGTAAGGCACTACTGTAAGTCATAGCAGCAAACAGGCAATGAGGACAACTGACATCGTGTAATGGTGCTGGTCACTGACTCAAAGTCTTAGCTCCTGTGTGTCTTAGAACCTATCTAGAAGAAAGAACAACTACAGTGTGAACACGACCTTACAAATTTCTGAAGAAGAATTATGCAATCTACTCAGACTTGGACTTACAGCTTTGGCAGACCTCTTTTCGAAGAATTGTGCAACATTACGAAAATGCAAAAACTCGCTTAAAATAAGAGCACGCAAGTATCATTCTCACGCTGTTAATACGACAAATAATATGAAGTATCTTAATTAGCTTCTCCTACATTTTGGTTTGCATTTTCCTTGATAACATCTTTATGGGATCACAATTTCTCAACGATTCTGATTTTAGTATACTGAAGTGACCAGATAAATATTTACTGTGGAATATTTGGCCTTCAGTGTGGAACGGTTGTCCAGAAAAGCTTCTCCTTAAATCATGATTTGTTCTTTGTTAGTAAATAACATGTGAACTTTAGGAATTGTTTCAAATACAAGAACATTACTAACATCTGGGTTTTTTTTTTTTTTGTTTTCCCATTATAAGAACTGTAAAACCAGAAGGGAAGGCCTTCTGCAGACGAGCTTCTGCTTCAGTGAATTCAGAATCTCATTTCTTCCCCATACTTACAGTCTTCCAGTAGCAAGTACCCCAAGCCATAGCTGGAACTGTACCTCTCTGTTTTCTTGCTTCATTGGAGAGAAAGTAAAGTAGGGCTTCCTGCCTAAGTACAACTGGCAGTAATTAAACACAGATTTGTTCAGTGCTAATAGGTGGCAAATAAAAATGGCATGTCCAGTTAAACTTGAATTTCCAATGGAAAGCAAAGATGAAAGTTTTTGATTTCATATTTGCTGTCATAACTTAAATGTGGCATGGCCCCCAAAGGTCATGTCTTTGAGTAGTTTGAAAGGTTGAGAACCTGGGAACTGTTTTTTAGGGATGTGCAGCCTATGAGATGTAGGGCTATATTAGTTACTTTTCTTGTTGAGGCGATAAAATACCCTGACAGAGCAGCTTTAGGAAGGAGGGGTTTATTTGGTCTTCCACTTCAAGGGTGTAATCCATCACAGTGGAAAAGCTGAGGCGGCAGGAGCTTAAATCATCTGATTGTCTTGTGTCTGCAGTCAGGAAGAAGAAGAATGCACGCGTATGCTCAGCCCACACTCTCTGGTTTCTGGGTTCCAGGGCTTCAACCCTGGGAATGTGGCTACACACAGTGCGTGAGAATTCCTACCTCAACTAGCATCATAAAGACATCCTCCCACAATGATGCACAGAGCCTTATTACCAGGATGGGTCCAGATTTCATGAAGATGATAACTAAAATTACTCATCACAAACCCTGCCCTTGCCACCTTGACAACAAGCATACGTCATCTTTCAGCCATCAAATACAATGCCTTGTACCCATGATCTCATGATCATCTTATAATATAAATTATACTCCAACTTCAAATGTCCCTCATAGTCTTCAATAATTCCAACAATTTAAAAGTCCAAAATCCATACCTCATCTGAGACCCAAGATAATCTATTATTTATGAATTACAGCAAAAAAATAACAACAACAACAACAACAAAAATACACCTGACACTTCCAATTTAGGAAGAGGATAAACATTCTCAGTCTCTGTTGGAATTATTGATGTTCAAGGAATAATTAGACCAAACCCAAAACAAAATCCAGCAGATCAAACACAAAGTCTGGCATTTACATTAACAACATCTAGGGCTCATGATCAAATTGGCTAGTATCCTAGGGGTAGTTACTCCCTTTTGAAACTTCAGCACCCAGCCTCTCTATTAGATAAGCACCATTCCATGCTTGCAGTATTCCTCAGCAGACATTTGATGGTTCTGGCTTCTATAACACAAGGGGATCTCCATGAAAATTTAGGTTTAACCTTTTAGCTTCAAACAATGACTTCCCAGGGCCTTTTTGTAGGTACTTTGTCCCTGAAGCCTCATCACCTGGCTTAAGCTGCTCTCTGAAATCATGGAGCCAGATTCCATGACACCCCCAGTCTTCCATCTCCCATGCATGCAAAGCCAGTGTCATATGAATGACATAGCCAAGTAAGCTGAGATCTAACCTATCCTGTGTCGATGACAGTTGTATCATCTTCTGGTGCCGATGCAGCAGAAACACTTTCCCTTTGAGAAGCATCAGGCTCCTTCAGTTCGGGTTTATTATTGTAAATGAATGAGGATCTTCCCAGATGGAGCCTTAGATGCATGGGGTCTACCCTCAGGACACTTATTTTTTGTTGTTGTTGTACCACTGAATAATAGGAAGTTTCTCTTCAGTGGTGCTCATTTCTTTAAAAAAAAATATTTTCACCACCTGCCTAAGAGGTCCTGTGTTGAAATTCATTCTGCAGATAGCTAGCTAGAAGATGATAGATAGATAGATAGATAGATAGATAGATAGATAGATAGATAGATAGATGACAAATACTCGGCTCATTGTCTTTAAAGTTAACTTCACGATATGCTCAAGATACAACCAAATGCAACTATGCTCTTGGCCAACCTATCACATGCATGATCTCCATCTCTATACCTCAGACATTGTCAATCATGCATCTAATGATGTCTCTCAGGATTCATAACTTCTAAGATATTTCAAGAATCACCCATTGCACGCTTCTTCCAACATTTACATGATTTATTAACCAAACCATTCAGTATTCTTCCAAGAAGCACATTCCAAAGGCCTAAGAGACAACATAGTCAGTTTTTTCACAGCTGTGTCCTTAGTTTAAAGAAGGAAGGTTTAATTTGGCTCCCAGTTCAAGTGTAAAATCTGTCATAGAGGTGAGTGAAGGTGCAGGAGCTTAAGGCATCTGGTCCATTTGTGTCCGTAGTCAGAAAACAGACAGGAATGAATGCTGTGTTCATCTTACTTTCTCCTATTATAAAGGCGATCCTGAGGTCCAGGATCTCAGGCCTAGGAATGGGGCCACCCATGGTGTGAGGGTCTCCCTGTCTTAATTAACACAATCTATATAATCCCCAGGAGACATGCTCAGAGTTCTATCTTCCTGCTGCTTCTACATCATATTAAGTATATAATTGAGATTAACCATCATATAGGTTTAATTAGTATATGTGGACCACTGAGGATGGACTTTGAAGACGAGTATCATTTCTGTATCTAAAGTCCATCTTTCTGCTAACTAATTAGAACTTCAAGGAATCCTAGATATATATTACTATTGTCCTGAGTGTCACCGTACCGTTTGCTACAATGATCAACAATACCTTCTTAATCTCTGGAAAAAAAAAAAACTTTCCTCATTCAAGTTACTTTTGTAGCGTTGTGTGTCCCAGCTACAAGAAAAGTGGCAGCACTCACTGAAAAGTGATACATTGTTCATCTGATAGATTATCTGATGGAAATCCTATTCTGGAGATTATTTGATAAGCTCACAAAAGCTACTATATATCCCACAACTCCAGTCTACCATGGCCACATTAATACAACATAAACTTTTCTTCCACTTCGTTTTTCCAAAGGAGAAAAAAATGCCAGAACTTCTGAGGATCATTTCAACATGAACTGGCCCAAGGACAAGGGCAATGGAGGACAAAATAGAAGGAAAAGCAGAGGCAACATCGATCCATTAGGGTAAAAACATGTATGTACTTTTGGAACATTATGACCATATTCATAAATCAATGAATTCAGAAAAATTTGAAAGGGGGAAATGAACAGAAACAAGCATCCATGCAAGGGAACATGCCTCAAGCTTAGTCTGGCTGAGTTGAAGTCCATCTCCATAATTCACTACTTTATGAAAGATACTCGTTGCTCTTGTAAAAAGAGCCATAACCACCTACTTAACTTCTCAGGAAGTTTTTGCATACAAGCTTCCAAATTCTAAATATTTTATTATCTGTGAATTCATATAGTCAGATAAGATTACACTAACTCATGCTTATTTATAACTTAACTCTTCACAGACACTTACTCTATCTTTTTTTTTTTTTTTTGTATCAAGATTTAAGTTTTCTCAACGTCTGAGGAGACCTTTCCTGCTTCCCCTCCATATGCTTTTAAACGTTACCTTAATAGGATATAAAGAAAATATAGGCACACAATATTCTAAATTTATGTCTGCTAAGGTTTAAATATACTGTCAAAAGTTATTCTCAATAGCATTGCTGTCCACAGAAATGGAAACTGGAAGGGCAGGGGAACTCCCTTTAAAATGACTGTTCTGTTTATGCCAGATACTTCAATAAAATCACATTGTTATGAGAAGCAAGCTACTTCCAGAAACTGTCTCAAGCTTCCTCTCTGATTGTTTCCTTCTCATTCCTGTTCCCACTATGATGCTATCAACTCTCGGGCCTCATCAGAAGCTGAACAGATAATAGGTTCTGATCTTGGGCTTTTTATTCTCTAGAACTATGCTCTTAGTGCATGTCCGCACTTCACAAAGACAGTTTCAAGTGTTTGGTGGTAGCAATAGAAAATGAATCAATACCAATATATTGGTATTTTTGTACAGTTAGATCTGTGTATGGTTTATGCCAGAGGACACTGATGTTTGTTTAGGCAGTTGTCTAAAAGTGTTTGCAGCTGTCCAGCACAGTTCATTCTTCTTAAGAAAGAGGAAAATATACAAGCCGAATGATTCTGCCAAACTGCAAAATAGGAGGGGAAGAAATACTTTTCTGAGGAGCCCAGCCTGCAAAGGTAAAGGGAGCAAAAGTTGAATAAAAGACTGAATATAATTTGAGAAAAGTCTCACATGAAGATTTCTCCATATATCTGAGATATTGGTAATTGCATGCTGTCAAAGAGGGAGAAACGTTAAAACCCATCTAGTTAGGCAATTATTTAGAATAAAATTTGAATAATCTTCCTCTAGAAAAATTCAAATAAATTTTAAATACTGAATATTTTTCCTGTCCTTTTCTAGTATATCCAGTAAATCTGATCTAGTATCACTTGGGAAGAACAAAAAGGGACCTATTGTAGGCCAAGATAGACTGTGGAAACAGAAGGTCTAATTTAACTGCAAAGTAGCTACCTTCTTAAAGCGGATTCTACTTTCTGTGGGCAAGTTGACCAGAAAGGCCTACTGAAATCAGTGGAAAAACTGATTGAGACTCCACGCACACACACACACACACACACACACACACACACACACACACACACGACTATAATATTTATCTAGAATTATAGTTTTGAATACTATTTTTTATTCAAAGAAAGCTGAAAACACAGAGGAAGTGGAGATATTACCAAATTCATCATGTAAATAGTCCATACTTATCGGCTTAGAAACTAGTCATTTTCTGTTTCACTGGCCTTACTCCCCATTGTTCCTTGTTTTTGTCTTTTTCCCATCATCCTACAATTAATTGAGTGAGAAGTCAAAGACCTTTGCTGGGCTCAGTACAATGAAACAGTATCTTCCTTGCATATGACTTCATTCTTGACCATCTTGAAGATGTCTTGCTCCCTTTCTACCTTTTACTTATAAAACTTTCAGCTACAGGTCCGACACAGGTAAAATGTCAAACACATAAAGTCCCGTTTCCTAGACTGTTGGCCAGAAGATCATAAAGCAAGTGCTTTGAATTCATCCCATGTCCCCAGTGCCCAGTCTTCTGTTTCTGTCATCAAAATCTGACCAGTCTTGCACCAACATCTTGGAGCAATATGGCAAAACCACAAAATGTAGATTTAACAGAGAGCAGATCTTGCAATCCTATCATTCTGGGTTGCAATGGCTTTCTTCTACAAGTAAATTATCAGCTCAGCACAAAAGCTGCAAGCTTTACTTAGCCCTGCCTGATATTAAGGGCATCGCTAAATGTCAGTTTTTATAATTTGCAAATAAACATTTGTCAAACTAGGCTCGAATTTATTTTAAAATATAGTGCTTTTCAAAGAAACTTAATTTATAGAAAAGTCTATTGTGACTTTCTGTTGAACAAATACGGACTGAAGTAAAAGAGACTGCATTTAAGTTTGAAAATCTTTATTTAACATGTATCGAAAAGGAGCTTCAAAAGATATTCTTAAGGGTACTTTTATATTTATTGCACTTAATTTAACAAATTATCGCAGGAAACACATAGACAGCACTTTCCGAGTAAAATTATTATACTTAAATGAACTTTTGACAATGTATTAATTACAAGGACATGACCACATTTATTCTGCTGATCCAGTAATTACACACATTAAAGAAATATTTATCCACAAACCGTGCAGTGTACTTCAAAAACAGCATTTATTACCAAATTACATTTCCTGGATCTCTGTGTCCTATTTCCAGTTACCAGTAATCTTTTTAACTGTAAGCAAATGAGGGAAATGATGAGAAACTTGAAAAGTATGATATAAATAAATGCTTATTGGTGTGGAAAAATTGAAATGTTGATCTTTTCAACTGTAGACAACTTTTACTTGGAAAAAATAATCCTTTGACACCTAAATTCGTTTGTGTGCATAGAAAGAAAACATTAACAATCCTTCCAACTCCTTCTCTCCTGCTGATTTCTTAGCTTTCGCAATGAGTAAAAAAGCCTAAGTTTAAAATCTCTTTGCAACACCACACTAGGTAATACTGGGAAAAACATTAATATAACATGCAGGAAAAACAGAGATGCAGTTGATGTCAGAAAGCACAGACAATTCAAAAATTGCTCAGGACACAATGGGAAAAGCTCTCTTGTAACAATGCAGAGATACAAGGATCTCCACTGTAGATATTGTAAAGCATTATTAAAGAAAGGAAGGGCGGATACATTTCTTTGAATTCACAGATGGAGAGGGAGAATGAATTAAAATACAATATTATGATATTGAAATTAACCAAAGGCATCTTTTGTTTCCCAGTGGCATATTTTACTAGGCTTAATAAATACAGGGAATTTTTTTTTTAACTAAAACATTCTGAATGCTGATACTCAATACACATCACATCTTTGGAAGATTTCTTAATTGAGCATCCTGAGTAGATCACTTGAGGGATATTTAAGCCTGTAGGTAATTGAGAAAAAATACACAGTATACATTGATTTTCAATTTTATGTAAAAGGGAAATCACAAATTTTAAAGCCTCTTATTAATGATGAAAAAGGAAGCAATGCTACTAACAGCTCATCACTTAATATAGGAAAGATGATAATAGTGAACATAGAAAGAATAATGGAATATATTTTTATTAAGTACTTATAGAACTAGAAATTTTTTATTAATTTGATTATACAATCTTCCTAATTTTGAACACTGGGCTTAAGTGGGAAAAAAAAACTACCAAAATATAAAGGTTAAAAATAACATGTCATGATCTGACACAACCTAAGAGTGTCTCTTAATATTGACAAAACTCCAATTTAATTTTCTGTGTTTAAATTTTTTATAAATTAATATTGACATCATCAAACTTATGTTCACACTGAACGTGGCCGAGCATTTATTCTTCAGATAGTCCCATGCGAAATTCCAAAAGCAGTCTGAGGATTTTAATGTCAGTTGAGCAGAGCTTCAAATCCGCAGAAGAGACCAAAGTACAGAAATTGAGATGCCAATGATCATAATCAAAAATCATTATCCTTTGCCTGGTATTTCAGTCTCGATTGAACACATCAAATGGATTAACTAGTTTGTTTCTAATGAGTCTATATCAGAATGAGCAGCATACAGCAACAAAATTATCATAAGGTTTTCAAATAGAAGGTAACTTCTATTCTTATTGTTTTAATTAGATGAATGCAAATAATATGGAGCAGAATAAAACTAAATATATTGTCTAAATCATAAAATACACAGATGTATATATATATGTGTGTATATATATATATATACACATACATATGTACATTCATACATATATAAAGTTGCACAAACAACCTTAATAGAAGTTAGGACACAGAGAGCCTTCCTTTGCTTATGTTACTTGCAGAATCAACAAATGGTGGAAAGTATTTGAAAACTTGTACTTAACATGGGTAGACCCTTTGTTCATCATATCTTAAAGATTAGATTTTACCAGCTATTTTCATAATCTTTGTCTTTTTCACACTGTGTGTAGTCTATAGATAACTGATAGGATGTATATAGAACCATGGGCAGAGATTGTATGCAAATAATAAATTACTCAACATAAGATACTCAAAAAGTCATGGGTTTTGGCAGTACTAGGAGTTTTGATACTAATATTCTCTGAATACCAAGGGATGGCTCTATTATTCTTACCAAAACATAGACACAGACTGTTATTAAAGACATGCTTAAAAATAATTTTAGGAAAACAGTTGAAAAGACTGATCTTACTATGAGAGATTCAAAGTAGAGGAATAAAAAATAGTATTGTTGTGTCAGAATTATAATTATTAAAATTAGAACATGCCCCCCTACACTGAACCTTAGAAGAACATTATCACTATGTATCTGAACTTCTGTATAATTTGGTCTTGCTGTTCTCAGTGATTGAGAACAGTATACATTAAAGTTCATTTGATCAAACAGATAAAAAAATTAAATATTGATATAAATTATATTTGTTTTGCTTATTTTAAAATCCCCTGTTTGATAATTAACATTAGATATTGATAATCAGACAGGAGGAAATTCAAGTTGAAAAGACATTTAGACACATCTTCTTGAAGCTACTATTTCCTGTTCTTGACATTTTTGTGTTCAATAACGATGAAAAGTTGAGGAATTAATACTGTGTTTTAAATTCATACAAAAACAAAACATTTAATTCCTTCCCCAAAGTCTATCTTCCTGGTTTGTGGCTATGAAAATTAGGTTTATCTGTCTGCCTATATTCCAAGAGTCAGGGAAAGTGCTTAGAGGAAATAGCTTGCCTGATATAGAACCTACTTCTGTGCAACTAACTTAGAAAGATACACTTCCCTTCCAAATCAATCACACTGGCTCACAGACCTCTTTATACACAGTTCATCTTTGCATTATCTCTTTGTCGTTATCCATGACATGGATTAATTTAAGATGTAAGAGCTAGCTAGAAATATGTCTGTATCATTGGCCAAATAGTGTTGTCATTAATATAGATTCTATGTGATTATTCAGATCTGGGCATTCGGAAAACAAATAAGCAGTTTCTGTCTACAAAGTAGTTGGGTGGAGAGGAATGAAAGAACTACACTATTGAAAGATAAGGGACAAAATGCCATCCTCTTGACAGGACATAGCCATTGCAATCATTAAGTAAATGCAAATGAACTTACTTTCACTGGGCTTTAACAAAACATGCCCTGCCAACAATAAGTCATGGATGGAGGAGGTACTCAGTGGCCTATACACTTTCTACTGAATTAATTACTATTGGTAATTATAAGGGTGGGAGTGCCATTATCTTTGTTTTTATAAGAACTAATGACTCCATTAGTATACAGTGAGTAGCCTCAGACCCATAGTCACACAGACTTCCCTGGTTAAACTCAGAGGAACACAAAACAAAACAACTAGACATGAGTGTAAGAAAAGTTTGAGGGAAAGAAGAAGGTATATAGTGACAGAGAGGAGATAATGAGAGGCTGAAGTGAAAATGATCAGTACACATTAAATAGATGTATGAGACTGGTTAAGAACAAACAATTTTTAAAAAGAATAAACTAAAAAAAGAATAAATAAAAGACAAGATATAATTTAATAACAAGTTTTGAAAAAATAGATTCTTCAATAAAATAGTATCTTTTTTTAGTTTGTGTCTGAAATACTAGACTACTTAGCCTTTCATGTGAAGTACTAAAATTGAACATGCTTTATACGAATGTAGTTTTAAATATTACTTTGGAAATTCGTGTCATATGAAAAGTCATGAAATATAAAGAAGAAGAAGAGCTGGGCGGTTGTGGCGCAGGCCTTTAATCCCAGCACTCGGGAGGCAGAGGCAGGCAGATCTCTGTGAGTTCGAGACCAGCCTGGTCTACAGAGCTAGTTCCAGGACAGGCTCCAAAGCCACAGAGAAACCCTGTCTCGAAAAACCAAAAAAAAAAAAAAAGGAAGAGCTAGAAGGAAGTATAGGAAAGTATTTTTCTCATAAGTGTTTTTCACAAGAGAAATGACAGTTTGGTGGTAATAGGAGAAACATTATCTAAAATAGCATAACTTAGAAATAAACAGTTAAGATGATCTTACCAACAATCATAAAAATGTTCATGTAGGACCAAGTTATGATTTTTAAAAGACTTCCATAAAATGTAATGTGTAGATTTTAGTAGGCAGAAATTAGAATATTTTTTTAGAAAAAAAAACAAATGTACACAATAAAAATTCTTTCTAAGACTTTAAAATGTCATAGAAATTAAAATCTTTATGGGACTGTATTATGACTATTAACAAGGAAATCCTAAAATGAATGACGAAAAAATAAAATGTGTTTATGACTGTTTCAACAGAAAAGAGATACGTAATGTACAGATAAAGTAATTATGACTAAGTGATCTAGGAGGAACCAAAGAACAAATTATTTGTCTTTGGACTAAAAGAACACCAAAGAACCTAAACAGTTTCACAGAGCTGACAAATCAAGGACTGATAAAAGTGACAACAACTTGAAACGACACAGTTGAGTGCTTTTGCTCAATTCTCACTGTCACTAAGTGGACTTTGAATTATCTATAAATAATTTTATAAAACATACCATAATGTTGGCATTGATTGAAAGAGAAATAAGGTCAGGATGTTACTACTTGCTATTCCCAGTAAGTAGGGATACAGACACATTTATAGTCCTAACACACTCTTGCATCTTCCAATATTCCAGTAATTTTATAGATACATATTCAGTGAAAAGGAAGGTTAACATGAAAATCCTTAATCTTACCAAAATAGACATGTGCTGAAAATTTACGATGGGTCATATTCTAGTTTAAATAATTTTGAACAATTTTACAGTATTAACACATTCATTAATTATCACTGTTTTAAAGGTTGGAAAACTGAGGCAACACTTTTCCTAAGCTAGGTAGTATAACCAGAGTGAGTCTATGCCTAGACTAATGTACCAGGTCTGTAGCATGCCACTCAAGAGCAAATATTTATTGACTTTAACATCAATATCCGTATATTTGACTTTGACTTATATAATTTACACATATAGTTTGAAAATAAATAAATTTATTCTTTTTTTTCAGGAAAATTTTAATTAGTGCCATTCATAGACACTTGATTAATTGAAATGAACTGAATACATTTAATCTAAGTTCCAAAATAGGTTACAATACAGACCCTGACTGTTAGGTGTAATTTAAGTTTAAATTTATAGATCTTATGCATCCCATTTTTATATGCTAAGGACAAAATTCAGCTCTCATTTATAGTAAGAAAAGTGGTTATACTGAGGAAAATAAAATAATAATTTAAAAATTGATCTCACTGTGACATAATGAAGCAATCTTAGGCTGTATCAGTATGAGCAACATTGTGCTAATCACCTACTCCACCATGGGCAGCAACATACCCAACATACATGAAGATTCCGGTCTATTAGTTACTTGAGCTAAAAACAATAATCTACACAAAAGGCTGACATGATCCTAAATATCATACTCATCCAACAATAACACTTGTTATTTTGAACTTTGAATTTCATGGAAGAAAAGTCATTTTGTCCTAAAACCTAAGGTGCCAACTGTTTTGGTTTCTTGGACCAAATTTTTTTTAGAAATTCTTTTTTTTTACAGTAAACAATTATGCCTTTGAGCACTTAACTTATTAGAAAATGGAGCTCAGAACATTGAAATATATATCTATGAATCACTTATAAACAAGTTATGAATAAGTTTCCCAGGCCATGAGAGAATTACTGTCCTCAGGAAGAGAAATACCAGTTCTCTTTAGACTGTAATGAGTCTACTACTAGAGAAAGCCTATCTGACAATACATTTTACTTAAGTCATTCTTGGATGTGATGTTCAAAAGTCTATAAAGTCTGAAAATGATGAAACTTTAGAAAAATTTATGTAATTTTTTATAGTGGTTTCATTCCTTGATTTATTAATTAATTCCTTAAACTGCATTATGGGTGTTAATTCTTTCTACGCTTATCTAGACTATTTAATAACTAGGGATTTGCATTTTATCAAAATATCTCTATATATCAAATTAATAATTCACTTTACTGTTAAGAAAACTCTTTCTCCATAAGTGTAGTATCTCTTAGTCCTAGTGCCATTCTAGCACTTTCTGTGTTGTATTTTAAATGTTCTCTTGTCATTGTGGTTTATCAGATACTGAACATTTCCGCTTTGCCAGTTATCCTACATCCCCTCAAATATGTTGAGCTTTCCTTTTACAAATCATATATTAGTTCTGTTATTTGTACAAGTTATTTGAAATCAGTGTACTTTTGACATGTCCTAAAAAGGAAGGCATCTCTGAAATGTCCCGGACAGCACAGTGAAAAGCAGTATGATATTTGTTCCTTTCCATGACAAACCAAAAGAAAAATTAAATTCTACAGATGATTTTATTGAACTGCAAAGTCTAGAACTTCTTATTAAATATTTATTTCATTTCTGTTTATAATCCAGTTTTTCACTATAACTTCTGATAGTTAAATGCTCTTCTATAACTTTTGAAATAGTTTTATTAATTTAGCAATATAGCTGTTACACCAAGTCCATGGGGACCACAAAAGACCACCAGAAAGACCGTCTCACTGAAATGAAAAAGCAAGGTTCATCGTGTACATGGATGATTACAAGCCAGCAGGGACCTCGTCAGTGCAGCAGCAAGAGGAGGTACCCTGCCCTTCTAAAAGGCATTATTTAAAGGCAAAAAAAAAAAAAAAAAAAAAAAAAAAAAAAAAAAAAAAAAAAAAAAAAAAAAAAAAAAAAAACAAACAGAAAAGCTATATTAGGTCACTGTGGGGCCACAGGTTCAATCCTGATTGGCTGGTGTCTAGGGACTTCGCAGAAATTTTATTTTCGAACCTTGTGTGTTGTTTGTTAAGATTTTTTTTATCAGCTGACCTTTGGGTGGGGACATTCTGAGATTATCTGTGCTTTCCAGATGGCTACCCTGTTACTTTTGCCCTTAGCCATTTATGAGGGCTGAAATATTTTACTGGAAAATAACTTACCCAAGGTACAAGATGGAGGCCAAGTACAAAATGGAGGAACTTTGGCTCTTCATTAGCAATTTTGTTAGAGTTCATTAAGAACCCGTTCTTTATCCACTGACCAGGGGATAACTAATCAGAGAATGAAGTACAAAGATAACATTCTATCTGAGAGTATATTTGATAATTATCTGATCATTTGAGCTAGGATAAGAGCATTTTAAGGGGACAGTTTTTGTTTTGTTTTAATCCTGTTGCAACAAAATGTTCCCAAAAATTATAGCTTAGTTATGGTTTTTGATGTCCCACGTTACAGGGCTTAAGAATTACTTTATGACATACTACAAATATTTAAAAGTAGGAGCGAGCTCCGTGGATATTGTTCTTGGCAATGGGGCCTTGCTGTCAGTTTTCAGAGTGCGAACTTTTGTTTTAGTGTCAGCTTGGGTTCTTCATGATGTATCATCATGATGTATCATGATGTATCATGGTATGGAGGCTGGGAAGGACTGGACGAAGTTTGGGGAGGGGAAACATGATCAAGATATACTTTATGAAGAAAGTTAATTAAAACCCTGATAAGTCGTGCCTGATCGATGAGAATGTAGAAAAGACATGTGAGTTCAGCTTCATATGAAAGGACTTTATAAACAGGAACCCAATGGCACAGGCATTAATACAATGAATCACTGAGACTTCTTGAAAGGAAAATGCTTTTGTACAGCAGAAGATATCACTGTGTCAGTGAAGACAGATTACAGAATGGCAGAAAGCTGCTTACGATCACATATATGTCCGAGGGTTAGTATCTAGAATATTCACATAACTCAAGAGAATAAACATCAAGAAAGCAAACAACCCAATGAAAAAGAAATGGGGAGTGGAACTAAAAATAGAGTTCTCAAAGAAAAATTATAAATGGCTGAGGAACATTTTTTCTTTAATTTCACTGTCTTTACTAGGACAATGCAAATTAAAATTACCGTGGTATATCATCTGATCCGAATCAGAATTAGTAATCCCCACACAGAATAAACATATAATGATTGTCCTAGTTTGCATTTATTTCTTTACTATGTACCATAATCACACTCAATTTGTGGATAAAAGGTTTATTTGCCTAAATTATCACAGTCTCTGTCCATCTCTGAAGGATTCCAGGGCAGAAAAATCAGGAACAGGTGAAAGGAAAAATTAGGAAAGATGATAACTTGTATGTTCTCCATGTATCGCTCAGTTTGCTTTCTTATATAACTTAGCTCTCTAGGGGTGGCACTGTCCACATTGAGCTGGGTTCTTCCATATAAATCATAAGTTAATGTACACCAAGAGACCTGCCTAGAAAAATTTGATGGGAGCAATGTCTCCATTGAAAATCCTTGTTTTCAAGTGATTCAGATTTGTATCATGGTGACAAAAGCTAGCTCACACAAAGTTAAATGCTGCTAAGGATATGGGGAAAAGAGACATTTGTTCTCCACAGATGGGAGTACAAACTCCTTTAGTCCTCATAGAAATTAGTATGGCAGTTCCTCAAAACTAGAATTAGTTCAATCACTAAAACCAGCTGCATCACTGTTGAACATATATCTAAAGGACCGTCTATCCTACTGTAGAAACACCTGCTCATTCATTTTCTTTGCTGCTCTACTCAAGTGCAAGAAAAGAAGAAATAGTCCAGATGCCCATCAACTGATGAATGGGGTTCAAAAATACATGAAATATTATTTAGCTGCTAAAAAAAAGTGAAATTCTCAGGTAAATGGATGTAGTTGGAAATAATCCTTCTGAATGAGGTACCCCAGACAGACTCAGGAAATCAATAAAATGCAATGAGACAGACCTTCAAGAGAGGGAATATATAATGGACTTCCACCAATGGTGGCCACTAAGAACAATAGCAAAAGCCTATGATGCTTTGGTAGTCTCTTGGACATCCATGAACAACTCAAAAGAGCTTTTCTCATGCTTGGTGTTGAAGTTTTTGTTAGATGGTCTTTGACTCTTGAAAACTTTGTCAGCCCAGATGGAAAAATGCATTTAAACTATATAGATAGATAGGTAGATAGATAGATAGATAGATAGATAGATAGATAGATAGATAGATAAAACAGCTTATATGTTCTAAAGGTATTTTATGTAGGTAGTTAATAATAAACCTCATTATAGTGATATTTTGTTTATGATCTAACAAATAAAACTTGCCTGAAGATCAGAGTGCCAAGCTAGCCACACTGGTCAGCCATGCCTGCCACGCAGTTGTGGCACACACCTTTAATTCCCCTAGCCATGCTAGTTAGCCAGAGAGGCCAGGTGGTGGTGGTGCACGTCTTTATTACCAGCACTAGAGAGGAATATAAGGCAGAATGAGACAGGAACTCCCTCTTTTTCAGTCTGAAGATTTTGTAGAGGTAAGAACTCCTAGTTGTTGGCCAGCACTATCACCTGGGGCCATGGTTTCATCCGGGCTGGAGTTGCTGCTAAGGGCCATGTCTGGGTCCATGGCCTTACCACAGGCACGGTCTGCATTGATAACCACGGTTGCTAATACCAACAAGGGCCGTGCTGAATGCCATGAGTCAGGGATGTTGCTTGGGGACATGTTGGTGACTGAGGGACACACTTCCACGGAGGCTGTGCAAAACCAGGTGGTCTGCACTTCCACCTGCAGCAGAGCAGACCTTCTCCCTCTCACCTGCCATGAGGTGGCATAGGTGAACCATAGGTGCCCTCCTGGCAACACCTTGCTGCCCACAGCAGGGGAGAGAACTGGCCTTGGGGTCAAGAGAGATATGGAGAATTATCCTTGTCCCTCAGTGCCTCAAGCACATGGGAGAGCAAACCCTGCATCTCCCCTGGGCAGCACACTAGAGTTGACCTTGTTGTCTGGAGCAGGTGAAGATGAGCTACCCATGAGGGCAAGAAAGGAGGAGAGCTGACCACCAACTGCTTCCCTCTCCCACCCTCCCTATGCTTCCTATAGCAGATGGGAGAGAGAGTTGCCCTGGTGGTGTGAATTTGAGAGAGCTGAACCTAAGAGCCTGAGAGCAGAACAGGCTGCATTCGATGGGTAGAGAAATGCCTCGGGAGAGTTGTACTCTGATCCTACACTCAGTTTGTGGCCTGCATCCTCACACACATACACATAAAATTATTATTTTTTTAAATCAACTGTAATGTATGGTACATTTCATGAGTCTTTCAAAAGCCCTAACATTTGCACTGTTTTAACAATGCTTCCAGAAAGGAAGTTTTCAGTCTCAGTCTTGATGATTCATTCATGGCACAAACATTTATTTCACTATGTTTCACTATGACACTGATTGCTTTACACAATGTGGGGCATGTAATGATTTATATTCTTAAATATTTTAAAAATATTTGCAGTATCTTGTTCCTTGCAGAATAAAAGGGTCTTTTGATCTTAGATATTTTCACACATTTTCCATTTCTCTTGTAATCTATATTGTGCTATAATTTATACCACACACTGATTATAAAAACAATGAAAAGTAGATGAAAAAAGAAAATGAAAATCATATGTGGTGTATTACGTAGAAATAGGCCCTGTAGTATTTTGGTGTATCCATTCTCTACCCTTTGAGCCTAACTATAGAAAGACCTGAAACATGGGGATTTATGTTACGTTTTATAAACTGTCTTCAGCTCCACTTGAGTGGAATTTTCCCTATCTTCTGTTTCCTGGAATTTAATCTTAGATTCAGTCTAATAAGATGCAGAACACATAATATATAATGAAAAGAGGTTTTGCATCTTGCCACCATTAATCTGATTTTCACATTAAATTTAAAGGTTTATTATTTCTTTTAACCTTCTCTGTTTGAATGCTTGCTGTCTCAGAGCTTGTCCCTGTTGAAGTGATAAAATAACCCAAGAAAAGCAACTTTAGGGAGAAAGGGCTTATTTGGGCTCATAGTTGTATGTCGCAGTCCCTCATAGTGTGATTGATATAGAATGTCCTTCTGTATATCTGTTGCTTTTATTGATTGATGAATAAAACTGTTTCCACAGTGGCTTGGCAGAGTAAGGCCAGGTGGAAAATCTGATCAGAGATATATAGAGTAAGCAGAGTCAAAGAGCCACCATGTAACTGTTAAAGGAGAAGGAAGCTGGATCCTACCGGTAAGTCACAGTCTTGTTTTGATACACAGATTAATAGAAATGGGTCAATTTAAGATATAAGATCTATCTAGGAATACACCTAAGCTATTAACCAAGCAGTATTGTAATTAATATAGTTTCTGTGTGATTACTTGGGTCTGGGCAGCCAGCAAGCAGTCTCTGTTTACAATTGTGAGGAAAACACAGCAGTTGAAGCTTGAGGAAGCACATCACAGCCCATACCTAATCAGCAACACAGAGCACCAACTGGATGCATGCTTACTGTCAGCTCCATCTTCGTTTTTATTCCATGGTCCTACCCATTGAATGAAATGACCTACATTCAGGATGAGTCTTCTCAATTCAATTTACCCAGTTTAAAAAAAAGAAAAAAACAAAAATCTCAAAAACTCTCCCAACCCCTTGCCAAACAATACACCGATTTTTATCTATGTTTAAGCATTTCAGCTCCGGTATTCCCTCCTTTTAATTTGTCTCATCTATTTACAATTATCCCTCTTGACTTGACAAATCCTCCCATAGTCTCCCCTTTCTAATTTCTAGGCTTTTGTAGGTATTCTTAGTTACTAAAGATTGGAAGGTAGAATCACATACCACACAATCCTACAGGGCAGGTAATTACAAAAAGATCAAATGGAACTCTGAAATATATGTTTAATAAATAGAAAGGCATAAGAAAGATATCCAGAAATAAATTACATAATGCTTTATTAACTTTGAATTTTCTAAATGCAAATGAGAAAGGAAAAACAGCTGCAGAGAGACATTGAATAATAGAAAAAGAACCTACAGAATTAAAACAGTCCGTATACTTTAAAGATATGTGGACCTCAGAATGGAAACCAGGACATGTGTTATGTTGGGGAAGGAATTTTGTTTTCGTTTCCAAAGGAGAAGAAAAGCTATGGATACCATCAAAATTGATAAAGATTATATCTGAACAAGAGGCACCACTTGATTAATAAAGGCAATAGTTAATCAAACAGCATGTCCTTTCAATCAAAACTAACTTTAAAAGTAACAAATGCTTTTCATTTTATCAGATATAACATTTTATAAGAGAACCTCCCGCAAATAAAGGTTAAGAAAGGGTTTTGCATTTGTCTTTTCAGTAGAATGAAGGCATCCAGCTAAAGAATCTGAAATCTACTGGACAAATGAGACATGAAGAAAAAGGACATATCACCCTCCACCCCCCAAAAAGAAAAATGTCCCAAGAAAAAGAGTAATTCCCCAAGAATGCTCCCTTTATTGTATTCAGGGTTAGATTATATAGAGATAGCCACGCCCCAGTCAAACCCACCAGAAACCACTCTCCCGCCATCAGGAAATCCTGAATGTCTCTTGCTCAGAGCAGCTGAAGGCACTCAGATCAGGGGATTACAAGACGTTCAGGATCTGGGGTCTTACTACTCCCAACAACTAACACTCTGCAAAATCAACCAGCAACACTGAATTAAAAAGGTTGAAAGACCCACTTTTTATCAACATGGCCTCTACTTAGGGAATAAGAAGAAGGAGTTTGTTTTCAGAATACTGAGGTCTGCCAAGTAACTTTGATTTTAAGATGTAAAGGTTTTTGAATGGTATGGCATCTAGTTCCTTAATCAAATTTACAAAGCTAGAGCTTCAAAATTGGGATATTTAAGGAGCTTTGTTTTCCTAGGAGCCTTAAAAAGCTAACCTCTAAGATGAAATGGTCTGATTATAAATCTTTCCAAAGGTCCAGCAAATATAAAAGAACAGAACTGTGAAGGTAAACATCTTGGCAATATTTATGGTTTCCATAGACAGACAGTGTAGGAAGGCTCTCTCGGTTGCTTTATAGGGGTAGTTATAGGGTTGGAAGGTGAGCATTACTTCTAATGAATGCTATACATGATAGAAACAAATTAGTTAATAAGTTGTTATGACCTTTTATTCCTGAAAAGAACAAAAGAAAAAAAGAAGAAGAAAGAACTTTTAGGAAAATTTCCATCCTGGTTTAATCAAATTAAAAAAAAACTTTTAATTAATGGATAAAATCCATGATTTATTTGCTCAATTTTGGAGTTTGAGGAACTCACCAAGGCCAGCTGGCCTGGGTCTGAAAAAGCCTGGGTCAAAACTGGTCTCGCTGAACATAGCGGACAAGGAGGACTACTGAGACCTCAAGAACAATGGCAATGGGTTTTTGATTCTACTGGACCTATTGGTTTCGTGGGAGCCTAGGCAGTTTCGTGGATGCTCACCTTACT
>NW_026067917.1:6645461-6655913 GCF_014885135.2 Alexandromys fortis | reverse complement strand
AAAAAAAAAAAAAAAAAAAAAAAAAAAAAAAAAAAAAAAAAAAAAAAAGCGAAACTAAACACAAAGCCCATCCACTCCCTCAACAATAATAAAAAAAAAAAATGAAAAAAAATTCAAGAAATAAAAAACTCAAAGCCTCAGAGATATTACTTTTGGTTAGCATTGGGCAGGAAATTTTAAAATGGCAAAGGTCAATAAATCAAATGGCAGCACATGTTGGCAAAGATGCAGAGAAGGGGAACACTTATTCACTGCTATTGGAAGTACAAATTTCTACCTTATGGAAGTCAGTCTGGTGGTTCCTGAGGAAGCTGGGAACTGACTTTTCTCAAGATCCAGCTGTACCACTCTTGGACAAATAACCAAAGAGTTCTACATTCTATTACAGAGATACTTGCCCATCCATGTTCTTTGCTGCTTTATTCATGACAGCGAGGAATTGGAAAGAAACTAGATGTCCATGAGCTGATGCATGGATAATTAAAATATTCTAATTTACACAATAAATATTTTTCAGCTTTTAAAAATATAATTAAGACTGGATAGGTCTTCATATGTTAAGTTCTATGTTCATAACTAGAAATAGAAAAAAAAAGTATAATTATAAAATTTGAAGGTGAATGGATGAAGCTAGAAACAAAGCATCCTGAATGTGGTCATTAAGACCCAAAGGAAAAACATCATGCTTTCCCTCATAAGTAGATGTACTTTAAAGCTTTCGATATGTGTACTAGAATCCAAATAGACACACAGGTTAGTTATCTAATAAGAGAGCAGAGGGAAGGAGAGGATATATAAGAAAAAGGAAATATAATATAGTTCTATAGTGAAATGAAGGAGAAACTAGACAAGGCTAAATGAGGATGGGAGAGAAGGATAAAGGGGGAATCTTGGGAGGGACAACTAACACTGAAGATTTTCAAATACTTTATAGAAACCTACTTCTGTAGAGGCCTCCTAAAGCATATAGATATTTGAAATGTGTCTACATGGAGTTACCATATAATGGTGGAGACAGTGTGCCAACTAGATAATTTATGCTACCATGGTATGAGGACCTTTTTCAGATTTACTTATTTTGCATATTTAAATCTTTTGCCTGTATTTTTGTATGTTTGTTATGTGTTTACAGTTTCTTTCAGGAAGATAAAGGGGTCTTGGATCCTCAGTATGGGAGTTAAGAATGATTGTGAGCAGCCATGTGTGTGCTGGGCCAGAATCCTTTGCAAGAGCAACACTCACCCTGGAATGAGGATTTTAAATGGTATTTAAGTGATTCTGTTCCTGTTTTTGTTTGTTTTCATTGATTGATTGATTGGTCTTTCTCCCTTTTTTTCCTTCTTTTCTTCTTCCTTCCTTCCTTTATTTCTTTTTTTTATTTTTTATTTTGTACATTCATTTTCACAAAGTTAATACTTTCCATCTATGAGCTTAGGCCTTTCCACTTCCCATTGTCTTCTTAAATTCTTCAGCTTCTTTCTTTGCAAATTATAATTTCTCTTTTTAGAGGTCCTTCTCTTCCTTGATTAGGTTACATTTCCCCCTGTTGTGAATAGGACAATTTTCTTGATTTCTCCCATTATTTTTATTATTGAGCTCTAGAAAGGCCATTAATTGTGTGTTAAATTTTATCCTGCTGCTTTGATGGATCATTTTAATTGTTCAAGAATTTTCAAATTGGGTCAAAATTTAATCTTCTGTATAGAATTATATATCATTGTAGGGGGTGGTGAGTTAACTCAGCAATCACTTCCAGAGGAACTATGTTCAATTCTCAGCACTCACATGGCAATTCACAACTATCTATAACTCCGCTTTCATGGGATCTGACATTCTCACTCAGATATGCAAGCAGAACCCCAGTGTATGTTAAGAAAAAAAAAAAAAACAATGGTATCATTGTAAAAAGGATACTTGGCCTTCTCCATTTCTATCCCATTTATTTCCTTCTCTTATTGTTCTGGATAACACTTTTAGGACTACATTGATTAGAGATTATTTAACACACAGCATGGAATAGCTGAATCCATTTACTTTAAAGTCAGCAGATGTCTCACTCTGGCACTCAAGGTGTTTAGATTGTTGGAGGGGAAAGAAGTAAGAGTCATACTCTTGGAGTCAACAGTGTACTTCAGCACATAACTTAAGATGGTTGGAATAGAAAGGCAAATATAAGAACAGGCGATGATTCTACCTGCTGAGATATCCATCCCTCTAAAAGATTCATGTGATAGGATCATCCAGTGCACTGGTGTGGGTAAATACCACCCATGTACAAAGGTCCTTGTATGGTAAGGTTGGAATATCCAAGGTGTTGGAAAATAAGACCTTAGTTACAGAATGAGAGGCAGAGTCCTCCAATGAGTAAGGAGGAGAGTCTTGGGGAAGCACATTTGGGGTGTCAAATTGTGCGAAGATTGCTTAAGTGGGAGGCTAAGTTCCTGCAGGAGTCAGATTTGGGGTACCTCTATGTAAATTACTTTTACTGGTAATTATTAATAATTTTCAGAACATCTGTTTTGAAGCAATTTTAAAACAAAAGCTTATATTCAAACAAAATACTTCAAACATTGTCTTATGATACTTCACAGTGAGATCTAGTGGCAGTGACCAATGCAAAAGACCTAACTGCTACTGTGAACTCCAGAGCAGAATATCTTCTAAGAGAGTTGAAATGTTTCTTATCCATTTTATTTTCTTATAAAGTCTCTGCATTTTTTTTTGGTGTATAATGAGGAGTGAGAGCTGCTTTTGTTCACTATAATAGGTCATGATACTAATCTAACTGCAGTTAATTCTTATACATAGTTTTCAGCGTAAAATTGGAAAATCCAGTCCCCTAAGAGAGAGGGTTGGGAAGACAGTGAGGTGAGATGAAAAGGAAGACAAGCTAACGTGATGTGACCCTAGGTGAGTGTATTTGTTACTTTTTCATTGCTGCGGCAACAGCAAATTAAAGATGTAAGAATTATTTGAGGTAATAGCTGGAAAGTCCAGTCCTCATGACAGTGAAGCCATGGCAACAGGATCTTGGGGTAATGTTTAATATTGCATCTGACTTTAGGAAGTGCCATGAAATGAATGTTGATGCTCACCTTGTTGGTGTGCTCATTTTTTTGTTTTTATTCAGTTCCAAATGAAAAATCATGGGATAGTCATGTGAACATTGCGAAGGGGTTTTCCTTCTTTAAACTTTTCTATAACGTTTATCTTAGTTATACCCAGGGTTGGGTTTCATTAGTGGCATAAATCCAGGCAAAGTGATAAAAGATCTTAAAAGTAATTCCACATACTATTTGGGACTATGTGGACATTTGTATCAGCACAGAATGCTAACACATGAAAAGCAGTACAACATTTACTGACAGAGACAAACATCATCTTATTCCTCACAATGTCTTTTGTGTATGATCTTTAGTTTTTGCCAGTTTCCTGAAATATAGAATAGTCCCAGAAGAGAGTTTCAAGTTGATGAATCTTTTAGATTAAATGGCCGCTAGCCATGTATATGGAGGATTGTCTTCACTGATCATTGAGATGAGAAGACCTACCTTTCATGTGGGTAGAAACATTTCACTGATTGGTCCTATATTTGATGAATGAGTATAGTGGATTGATTTGGTTTGTCCTCCATAGACTCATGTGTTTGAAGGCTTGGTCCATTTAGAGTGACATTAGTAGAAGGTATGGCCTTGTTGGAGTAGGTGTGGCCTTGTTGGAGGAAGGTTTTGAAGCCTCAGGTATGCTCAGGCTATGCTATGACACACAGGTCTCTTCTGCTGCCTGCAGATCAAGATGTAGAATTCTCAGCTCTTTCTCCAGCACCATGTCTACCTGTATACTGCTATGTTTCTACCTTTACGGTAATGGGCTAAACCTCTGAAACTGTAAGCCAACCCCAATTAAATGTTTTTCTTTACAAGAATGTATTTGGTCATGTTGTCTCTTCACATCAATAGAAACTCTAAGACAAAAGTTGGCACCTGGGATTGGGGTATTGTGTGATAGGCATGACCATACTTTTGTTTGGAGGAATGTGGACTTTGGGAGTTTGGATTGGAAAAGCAGCGGAACCCAGATTAAGTGGGTCTTAATGGAACATACTAGAAGAAGCTTGGAAGACAGTGGTGCTAAGGGTGATTTTAACTATGGGTGTCTGGTTTAACAGAAAAGAATATTTGTATATGGCCTATAAATAATTATTGTGAAGTTTTGCAATGAATGTGGCCACTAAATTGGTGAGTTTTGGATTAATTGTATTGTCAGAGGAAACCTCAAAACAGCCTGGTATTGATTTTGACTTGTGGTTATTAGTGTCCACCCTTATATAGATCTAACATGAAGAAGAGCAAGCTTAGAAAAGAAACATACAAAATGCAAAAATTTGAGGAGAAAGGGGGCACCAGTATATGTAAAGTCCTTTGTTAAAAGAGATAAACAGACTAAAAACTTCAATAAAGGAAGTGGTGATCACAAAGGCAATATCTAACCCAACTAAGCTTCCAACTTGTGAAAATGAAGCACAGAAAAGTGAAAAGGAATTGAAAAAAGCTTGAACCAGGTGTGGTGGTGCACAACTGTAATTCCAGTACTCAAAATGTAGAGACTGGCAGATCTCTGAGTTTAAGGCCAGACTGGTCTACAGAGTAACTTCCAGAACAGCCACACTTAGGCAGTGAAAGAAACCATCCAAATAAGAAAGCTGGTATGCTTTAATCGAGAAGGGGGCCATGTTCCAACCACAGCAAGCTGCAAAACTTGTTAGCTTCAGGCTCACGGGTTGACTTTAGGATCAATGATAGGAAAAAGGGGCTATGGCATCTCCTTCCATGATTAAAGAAAGCAGCTGAAGCCAGGTGTGTGGAATTGGTGAAATTGCATGAAGGCCTAGAGAGACCATTGTGTGTAGCTACGAAAGTAGATCCTGGAATACCTTGGAGAGGCCAAGAAGTTGAAGATTCCAGAGTCATGGCACACCTCCTGAGGAAAGGTACTAATAGGGAGTGGAACTAGCCCAAAAGAAAGAAGTATGCAGTAGTCAACAAAGCTGAAAAGACTGGGAGATAGGAAGAGCATTTTCACATCAGATACGGAGATGCAGAGTTTGGAGTTTGCCTGGCTGGTTTTTGGTTTTGGTTTTTGGTCTTGCTTTGGTCCAGTATGTCTTCACTATCCTCCATTTCCTCCACTTTGGAATGGGAATATATATGCTGTGCCATTTTATGTGGGAAGTTTTTAATCTGCTTGTTTTGAGCTTTGATTTTATAAGAGATTATAGTTAAGAGATTACAAAATTTCAGAAGAGACTCTGAACTTTGGATTTTTAAACATTGTTGAGATAGTGATATATTACCAGGACTTTTCAAGTTGGACTAAATGCAGTTTGCATTGTTATGCTTATAAATCTTTGGGGCCCAGGGAGTGAAATCTGGTGGTTTGAATAGATATGACCCCCATAGACTTTTCTGTTTGAATGTTTGGCCCATATGGAGTGGCGCTGTTAGGAGTTGTGGCCTTGTTGGAGTAGGTGTGGCCTTTTTGGGGGAATATGTGTCAGTGCCGATGCATGATTTGAGGTTTCATGTACCAGAGTACACTCAGTGTGATCAGGTCTCTTCTGTGGCCTGCAGATAAAGAACTCTCAGCTCCTGCTCTAACACCATGCCTCCACACATGCTACCATGCTTCCTGACAGGATGATAATGCTCTAAACCTCCAAAACTGTAAGCCAGCTCTAATTAAAGGGTTTTCGCTATAAGAGTTACCATGGTCATGGTGTCTATTCACAGAAAGAAAAACTCTAAGTGAGAAACATTTTGTAAGGAGCACTGAGCAAGTAAGGATTGATAAATTTATTCTCTCTCTGCTAATGACTGAAATAATGGACCATAAGTTTTAATTATAAGCTAAATAAAGTCTTCATCTCCTAAGTTGACTTAGATGAGGCTATTTTATCACAGCAACAGAAGTGAAAATAGATTCCACAGTGTCTTATTTTGGTTTCTACTGCTTTAATGAAACTCCCTGACCAAAATCAACATGGAGACTACAGGGTTCATTTTTCTTTATAGATGTAGTTTATTATGAAGTGGAGTCAAGTCAGGAATGCAAACCTGGTATCTGGCAATAAGAACTGCAATAAAAGTCATGGAGAAGTGTTGCTTACTGGTTTGCTTTCATGACTCACTTAGAGTGCTGCATTTTACCACTGTGCACCACCTGCTCCAGGGTGACATGGCCCACAGTAGCTGCACCTCTCATATCAACTATTAATCAAGAAAATGCATTTCAGCTAATCTAATGAGGGATTTTCTGAAATGAAATTCCCTCTTCCCAGATGACTCTAGACTTGTGTCTAGCTGACAAAAAAGATACTATCAGTGTATGTATATATATACACACACACACATACACAAGCACACAGACACACATATATGAATGGGACCCTTCAGGAACAATACTGTTTCAACACTTTAGGAGATAGTCTTTATAGTGCCTTATCAAGAACAGGGAATAATTAAAACTTCTTACTGGCAAGTACACTAACAATCCAATGTACATGGCTAATTTTAATGCCTTCCTTCATCTCCAAACTATTCTCAGATCACCTGATTTTAAGCTACATCCTGACATCTCTTGCTAGGCTAATAGAGAGAGCCATGGGGGTACACATTAGGTGATACTTAAATAGGGTCTTCCGTTGTTTCTCTCCCTGCCCAATTACCTGCCTGACTCTTTTGAACTTATATCTCATGAAATCTCCCAATGAGGCACACTGTCTATTCATTACTCAAGCCTGGAATTCACATCTCATCTCTCTCAAACCAAAGACTTGGCAAGCTGATGGAATGGTAGAACCTAGGAAATTTTAAACGGCTGCAAAAAATGTAAAGCATCATGTCAATGTGAGTGTTTCTTGTCACTCAAATATGTATATTTTAATGTGTTTTAGGTATGCCCCTACCTTCCTAAAACAATGCAGATGTGAGAAACGAAATTAGCAATGCAAGGTGGACCTAGTGTGGATTTTCCTGGAGATTATGCAAATGAAGGAAATTATAATTCTCTCAGGATGTCGTTGCATGTGTCTGCTTAGACACACGTGTTCTGCTATGTTTAAGTTAAACAAAACCCTAAATGGCTATGTAGTATGACATCTCATTAATATGTTTCCATTCACATCTGTGCCCGGAGTATAAAAAAAAAAAAAAAAAAAAAAAAAAAGACGGCTTCAGTGATAAGAGATTAGGTCCTTTAATTAGAAACAAATGACAAATCACTGTTAACCCCATGTGATGCCTTCTAAAACTTCCATCAAATATTCCTCTTAAAACATTATTAAACACAAGTTCCCCAGATCCACTTCCTAGAAAGTGCCATTTAACAAAACGCAGGCAGGATGTTAATACTGGGGCCGAATTACAGGTTGCCAAAGCATTTCCTGTGAGGGGATTGACAGGGGATCATTTTGTTATGGGGCCACCTCCAGTGTGTTGTGACAACCACTCATTACACCTCTAAGCAGAGCACTCAGCTGTAGGTTTCTACAAGATGCAAATAGCTCCAAATGGGCTCAATTTAGAGTGAGTGCATAATGTATCGCTCACTTCTTTAAGGTAGAAGCATTTTAATCTCCCAAGAACAGGGAAGTGAAGAGCATTTCAGTTTCAGGAAATAAAGATTTGGTTAACAAAGTCTGCCTGAGCAATGGAGGCACAATAGCAATATCTGTTACCTTATAAATAAAAACAGTTCACCTGCCTCGTTTCCCTGCGGCCTGAAGGCGAACACACCAAGCGGTCAAGTGAGCATCACCTCTCAATAAATATAATTATCTACTTAAAAGCTCAACGTCAAGAACTAGTAACCTCTAAGTGATGGTAGGTTTTTCCCTTACAAAAGGAAATGCTCACAATGCTGCTACAGTTAATTATAATAATACTCCAAAAGTGTATAAAGCACATTTTGATACTGGATAAAAACATCATGAAAAGCTTTTCACAGTTGGACTTTTATATTTCAGTTTTCTGGGCTTTCTAAGCCCTGTGAGCTTCCTCTTGGTGTTCTATTACCGATTTTAGTAAGTCTTGCTAACCGAGGAGCACAGTGGTCTCTGCTACAAGCTATTTAGAAGAGAGGTGTGCTGGTGTGGTTAGGAAAAAGTCAATAAGCCCATTTACAATTCTTGTGTTAACAAAGCTGCAGGGGAAGCCCAGAGCTGAACTGCCTGTGTGAGAAGAAAGTCCTTTTCTGCCAGGATTCCATTAATGCACAGAACGATGGGTCCTGAAACTCAGCAGCAACACTTTCCATCAGACCTCAAGTCCTCAGGATATTAATATCCTTTTGTTTAGGACACTTTTCAAAGAAACTAATTATCCTTTAGAAATTCTGAGATGGGGCTTACCTCGACATATTCAAAAATAACAATCTGCCTGAAGTAGGTCTGAACTGAAAGGAGGGAAGGAGACATTCCTTAAATCTAGCAAAAATATGGAATATATGGAATAGTTCTCAAGGATTGCCATTTAGTTTTAAAATTATTTTATGGTGATTACATTTCACAGAAATGATTATTGATGCACATATTGTACATATCAATTTGAATGTATATACATGTTAGGAACAATCCCAAAGAACAATGGCAGGAGAAATATTCTTTAGGGAAAGAGTTCTTTAAGGGAAGATTTTTATCCTTCTTGTCAAGGAGGACTGCTATCTACCGTCTCCACTATTCCTAGGAGTCTTAGGTGGGATCATCCTTGTGAAATTCTAGGAATTTTCCTAGCCCCACATTTCTCCCTAACCCCATAATGACGCCCTCTACCAAGGTATTTCTTTCATTGCTCTCCCATTCCATATCTCCCCAACCATCCTGTTCCCTCATCTTCATATTCCTCATTCCCTTCCCTCTGCCACCCCCCACTTCCAGTTTTCCCAGAAGATCTCAACCATTTCTCCTTCCCAGGGTGATCCCTGTGTCCCTCTTAGGGTCCTCTTTGTTACTTAGCATCTCTGGAGTTGTGGACTATATTCTGATTAACGCTTGCTTTACATTTAGTATTCCACTTATGAGTGAGTACACACGATGTTTTCTGGTTCCACCCATTTGTCTTAAAATTTCAAGATATAATTGTTTTTACAGCTGAGTAATACTCCATTGTATAAATGCACCACATTTTCTTTATCCATTCTTTGGTTGAGGAGCATCTTGGTTGTTTCCAGGTCCTGGGGATGACAAATAATGCTGCTATGAACATCACTGAGCAAGTGTCCTTATGGTATGATTAAGCCAATTTGAGTCATATCATCTGTTAGTTCCCTTATTTCTCTGTTAAATTTCTGTGTGGCAAACCTGTCCACTGGTGATAGTGGGGCAATGATGTCTCCAATATTAGTGTGTGGGGTTTGATGTGCAATTTAATCTTTAGTAATGTTTCTTTTACATACGTGGGTGCTTTTGTATTTGGGGAATAAATGTTCAGAATTGGGACTTCATCTTAATAAAATTTTCCTGTGGTAAATATGAAATGTCCTTCTCCATCTCCTTTGATTAATTTTATTGTGAAGCCTATTTTGGTGAATTTTATGATAGCTACACCTGCTTGCTTCTTAGGTCTATTTGATTAGAAAATCGTTTCCCAACCCTTTGCCTTGTAGTAATGTCTGTCTTTGCAGTTGAGGTGTTTTTCTTGTTTGCAGCACAAGGTTTTCTCCTGTTTTTATAGCCATTCTGTTTGCCTCTATCTTTTTATTAGCGTGTTTATTCTATTGATATTAAGAAATAGTAGTGACCAATGACTGTTAAATTCCTGTTATTTATTTATTTATTTATTTATTTATTTATTTGTTGTTGGTAGTGTGTGTTTTCCTTCTTTGAGATTTGCTTGTATGGGATTATCTATTGCTTGTGTTTTCGTAGGTGCAACTAACTTCCTTGGGTCAGAATTTTCCTTCTAGTGATTTCTATAGGACTGGATTTAAAGATTAGTATTGTTTAATTCTGGCTTTGATATAGAATATATTGTTTTCTCCATCTATAGTGATTAAAAGTTTTGCTGGGTATTGTAGTCTGGGGTAACATCAGTGGTTCCTGAGTGCCTGAGTAACATCTGTCCAGGAACTTCTGGCTTTCAAAGTATCCATTGAGAAGTTTGGTGTTATTCTTACAGGCATTTCCTTCTTTAGCCTCTCACTTCTGATGGGTCTCATCTGCAGTCTTTCAATGTTTTGTGAATTTTTCATTTCATCTTTTAGGGTCTCTATCATCTTTATAAAGTTATTTTTAAGATCATTTTCTCCTCCTCTTCCTCCTCTCCTCCTCCTCCTCTTTCTCTTCTTCCTCCTCCTCTCCTCCTCTTTTTCTTCTTCTTCTTCTTCTTCTTCTTCTTCTTCTTCTTCTTCTTCTTCTTCTTCTTCTTCTTCTTCTTCTTCTTCTTCTTCTTCTTCTTC
>NW_026067917.1:6550800-6645330 GCF_014885135.2 Alexandromys fortis | reverse complement strand
TCCTCCTCCTCTTCTTTTTCTTCTTCTTCTTCTTCTTCTTCTTCTTCTTCTTCTTCTTCTTCTTCTTCTTCTTCTTCTTCTTCTTCTTCTTCTTCTTCTTCTGAATGTTTAGGTCTTGCTGCTGTAGAACCACTAGGTCCTGGTGGTAACATACTGCTCTTTGTGTTTGACTTTATTCTTTCACTGACCTCTACCCATCCTTTCCTCCAATGGGTGCAGACAATCAATGCCTTTTCCTCTTGGAGTTGCCCTTCCTCCAATCAGTGCAGGCAGTGTCTATGCCTCCAGAAGCCACTGATGCCAAGGTGTATCGTTGGTTTTATGGAGTGGAGTGGGACTTCCTGTAGATTTCAGGGTCGAATGTGGGGTGGGGAATGGAGCAGTTTGATCATAGGAGTCTTACTTCCTGACAGGATATTGAGGCTATGATGGGTGGGGGAGGAACATGGGATGTGCCTTGGGGCATAGGACTTAGAGATTGGGCTGTCCAGCTGGGAGACCTGTCTCTCCCCTCTTCAGCCATTTGGTGCAGGTAAAATCTGTGCTTCTTGTAGTTACTGATGCCACCAATACCAGTATAACTTCTAACTACGCAATATAAATATTTCCTTTTGTCTCTGATAGGTATAGTGTTCATACCTCATTTAGGAAACTTCTCTTTGAAAAAGACAGAGACCATTACAGAAAACCTCAGCCTATCAACATGTAGAATTATGGAAACCAGTTACAATGGTTACATCTAAAAAATGTTCCCACATATGAGTCTCAGGGAACATTTCAGAAGAAGGACTAGAAAGATTGCAAGAGCCAAAGATTGTGTCTCCTAATAATATCACCTGTAAAGTGTCATCAATATGACCACCCAAACATGAGTTGAACAAGAAGGACACCAAAGAATATATCCATTGCATTGGGAGAAGTCCATGAGGCCTCAGATCTACATAATAAATCACAGACAAATGTGAAAAGCTGAGAGTAGGAAGGGTAAACATCTTCAGGGAAGAGTATACTAATTGGTCATATAATGTGGAATTCCCCTCTGTATGCTGTGAATATCAGGTTAATAAAGCAACTGTCTTAGGCCTGCACAGGGCAGAGTAGAGGTAGGCATGGAAAACTAAACTTAATGCTGGAGAAAGAAGGCAGATTCGGGAGATGCCATGGAGCCACTAAAGGGAAAAGACGCAAGCTGCCAGCTGGGACCTTGCTGATAGGCCACAAGCCTATAAAATAATGGAAATGGGTTAAATTAAGGTGTAAGAGCTAGTCAATAAAAATCTAGAGCAAATAGGCTAAGCAATGATTTAATTAGTAGTGTCTGTGTGGTTATTTTGGGTCTAAGTGGCTGGTAAAAAACAAACAGCCTCCTACAACAGTCATACAGTACCAAATGGTTCATCTCGGAAACATATATACAAGTAACATTATATAGACTGTCTATGTCATATAAAATTACATATGTGCCTGCAATAGCAACTGATGGAAAAAAGAGGCCATGAATTTGAAGGATAAAGGGGAAGGGCACATAGGAGGGTTTGGGCAGTGGAAATGAAAAGGAAAAGTGTTAAATTAAAATACAGTCTCAAAAATAAGCATGAAAAAAATGTATTTTCAAACATGAAATAATAGTACTTACATTTTGGACACGAAATAACCAACAAGAGACTAAGGCCCACTCAATAAGAAGAAACTCATTCCTGCATATTTTCAGAATATGGTGAGATTCTGAACCCTAAAAGAAAACCCTCGAAAAAAAAACATTAAAATTTATCTAAACCAATATAATTTATAGTTTCTACATATTTATCCTTACACCCACAGATAAGTGTAGCTCTCATCCTTCATCAGGGAAACTTCTACGCACAGATAAAAACTATTATAGAAATCTACAACTGGTCAAAATGCAGAGAATAAGGTACTATTTGGCTCCCAACCTCAAGTGGTACAACTTTCAGACATCCTATGGCTCAGGAATCTTTTAAGAATACAATGGAGAAAGATTGTAACAATGAGAGAACCATGATTTATGTGAGAATGTTTTCAGTATATCACAGAGAAGTTAAATTCACAAAATCGCATCAAGTTTCTCACCCAAATAAGACCTGCATGATGACAACAATGAAGGAAATCTCATAAGACCTAAATCCTAGAAGAAATGCTACTGGCAATTAATAACTGTGGAGAAAGGGAGAATTAGTCCTCTCTAATAATGAACTTGTTTATAGGTTATCCACTCCCAAGTGGTATTTTAAACACATACCTATGAGTAGCTCCTCATTTTTGCCAAAATTAAAAGGGTTTTAATTTTAACATAATAAAACTATATAATAAGAACAATTATTGCTGGATGGTGGTGGTGCACACCTTTAATCCCTAAGGAGGCAGAGACATGTGGATCTTTGTGAGTTTGAGGCCAGCCTGGTCTACAAAGTGAGTTCCAGGACAGCTCTAAAGCTACAGATAAACCCTGTCTCAATAAACAAAAACAGCAACAAAAGAAAAAAAAAACATTATCAAGTAAGAATTATATTTTCAATATCCAGGTCATTTGTATCTGGCAAATTTTAAAAATTGCTCTATTATCTGTAAAAAGCAAAAGCATAACTTCCTCCCCAATGAAATACATTTTCCTACTTTCATTTTAAATTTAAGACATCCCTAAAGCATTAGGTTGGTTTAATTCAACAGTCCCTTCTACAATCCAACATTTCTCATCTTTCATAGTTCACTGATCAATATTCAAAAAATTCAAAGTTAACATAGCACCATACAGCATCCAGATTCCCTGTGTATTTCCCACCCATGACTTTTTCCCCTTTATATTACTTTACTTTCTCTTTAAAAACTTTATTATTTTAAAACTATTTATTTACTTTTCCTATGATGGTCTATACACATTTTGTTTTCTTTCTTAACTCTATGCACATTTTAAAAAGCACTGTAACCTGTTTAGAGGTTTTTTTTCCCATCTAAATCTGTCTTTATTGTATGTTTTCAGTCTTTTCTGACCATGTGAGCAAATCTTAAACAGCTAAGCAGCTTTGTACTGGTAGCTGGTTCCTTTCCAGTGGGGTTCAAAAAGCCAACCTTTATGTCCCACAAGACTGACCAAGGGCTGCATTTAACTGGGAGCTGTTTTAGGAAGCTGTTGTCCCACACTGTGGGAGGCAGCTTTTACTTAGATTGCTATTTTGACTTAGCATGCTGGATACTCAAAAGGTTGCTGCACTGCAGAGCTTTAACGAATCATATCTGTTTTTCTTTTCAGTTATCTCCTGTCCTGTGTTGAAATTTGGGCCCTACTTTCAGTTTCAAATATATCAGGTTTTCTTTTCTAGTCCTGCAGTCAATACAGGTTACAAATTTTACAAAGTACAAAACAATTGCCCTACAGAACTCCCCTCTACTTTTTTCAAAATAATAACTCTGAATCTAATCTCTTTTGTTTAGCTTTCTTCCTGATCATTATCCATAACAACTTGTAACTAACACTTTAAATTAAAAAAAAAATCCATAATCTGGTGTAGCAGATTATTCTGTTCATGTGTCATGTGCTTCTTCTTCTTCTTCTTCTTCTTCTTCTTCTTCTTCTTCTTCTTCTTCTTCTTTTTCTTTTCTTTTCTTTTTTTTTTTGGTTAATGAATAAAGAAACTGCTTTGGGCCTGATAGGGCAGAACTTAGGTAGGCAGAGAAGACAGAACTGAATGCTAGAAAGAAGGGCAGAGTGAGAGAAACCATAGATCCTCTGCCTAAGATGGACACCAGTTAGAATCTCCAGATGGGTTGAACTAATATGTAAGAGTTAGCTGAAAAGACGTTAGAGCTAATGGACAAACAGTGTTTTTTAATCAATTTTGGAAAATGTAGGATTAGTTTTCTAGGCTAATTCCTGCTTATTGGGGCTGCTTATAATCTTATGGACACCTAAAGAAAATTCTGTGTTATGGTCAAGTCCTGAATGGAATATTCTGTGAGGCTTAATTATCTCAGCCAGTAGTCTTGAGGCTGTTCTGGATGTGTCAGAGGGAACTCCAACAAAGGTCCTCTGAAATGTTGGATGATCTGGGCCATCCTTTCTTATTGGAGATTTTTCAGGGCAGTTTTCCTCAATCACATCTGATTTTATTTAACCTAGAATGAATCCACAGTCCCTCATTTCCTGTGGGAACAGAAGTAAAACCTTTTCTCCAAAGTAACAGATTTTTAATTTAAATTTTGAATTCAAGGCATTTTCAAAATATATATGTTTGATTTATCCAGCAGCATTTATAATCAAATGTCTTTTAGCAATTGTTGTTCATTGCTCAGCTATCAAACAATTCAAGGACAACACAATAGCATACAGTATCCAGATTCTCTGGGTATATCTCTCTGCATGGCTTTATTTAAAACTCTGTTTCTATCATTTTTGCTTTTAATTTTTGGCTTTTTGAGACAGGGTTTCTCTATGTATTTTTGACTGTCCTGGAACTCACTCTGTAGAGACCTGCCTGCCTTTGCTTCTCAAGTGCTGGGATTAAAGGTATGTGTCACTACATCCAACTACTTTTTTTCTTTTCTTTTTTTAAGGACATTATACTTTATCTTTTTTCTCCTAAGCCTACATATTATTTTTAAACACACTATAAACAGTTTTGAGGTTTCCTTCTTCTAAATCTATCTTTACTGTATAGCTCACTTTTTTCTGACCACATGAGTCTTTAATTTGCTAAGTGATATGGCTATGATTAAAACCATGGCTTTGACAGCTGGATCCATGCCATTCCTTAGTTCTTTGAGAGTCTCGCTTCATGGTGGAGGTACTGGCAGAAGCCATGTTTATTGCCAGAACTCTATGGAGTTTCAAGGTCCATGCTACCACCAAGAATCATGCTATTTGGCTATTCATAAACACCATTTAAGTGTTTAAGTGTTTGCTGGTGGGTCCTCTTAAAACAGCAGAAAGTTTTCTGCAGCTAAAGCTGAGTTAGGAAACCTCTCTTAAATGAGACATGCTTGCCCCTAGCAAACACAGCCCACCAGAGAAAATGCTGCTATCATGAAGCCATGCGTAACTCTGTTCTTGTGTGTCTAGAATTACTTTTTAGTCTCTCTTAGGTTTTAATTAGATTTAGCTGTCCATCCTGGCACCATTTGTTGACTGAGGTTTCTGTTTGCCCAGTCCCATAGCTGTTCAGTTCCAAAGAAACAAACAGAAGTCTACATTAATAATAAACTGGTTGGCCTATTAGTTCAGGATTCTTATTAATTCTTACATCCTACATTAACCCATAATTCTTGTCTGTGTCAGCCAGGTGTCATGGTACCTTTTATCAGAGAGGCATTCTCATCTTAGTTCCTCTGTTTCTGGGTTACGACTGCAAACTGAGACTTTCCTATTCCCAGAATTCTCCTGTTCTCATTAACCACCTATACTTTCTGCATGGCTACTGGCCAATCAGCATTTTACTAAAACAATGCAAGTAACAAATGTATGCAAAGTACAAGACCACTGTCTTACAGAAATCCACCCACCAGCTCCCAAATCATGTCATAGAAACCTATTATTAGGTTTGAATGCTTAGTTTTACCTTCTGTTTGTTTCTTGCTAACTCTTATAACTTAACCTCCTTCTCTTTTGTATGTTTCTCATTTGGCCTTTCCTTCTCTATGTCCTACTCCATGTCTCATTCTCTCTTTTCCTTTTTCTCTCTCAAGTCTAGATGATTCCTCCTACTTATTCTCTCTACTCACCCACCCTGCCTGGCTCTACTGCCTATCTATTGGTTATACACCTTTTTATTAGATCAAAAATGTGCCTTAGGCAGTCAAGGTAAAACAATAATGCATCTTTACATAATTAAACAAAGCATAGACAAACTTGCCACATCTTTGCATAAGTTAAAGTAATATTCTACAATAAGCAACACAAAATAGACTAGCTGGATACCTGAATAAATATGCAGAAGACACATTGAAGTTGAGAGGGTGTGTGGGTTCAGGTGAAGACATGAAGGGAGGACAGAGAGGGGGTTGAAATCTAAATGCATATGTAAATACAGTACTCATATATGAAATTCCTCCTAAAATAAAACCTTAATTAAAAGTATGCACATGTTACTGAATATTTTAAGTTAAAGAAATATATAAATTAAAACTGGATTAATAAACATTCAAATTTGCATCATATCAACCATGAAAGAATTTGGCCAATCAAAATTAAACAATGAAAGTGAAAGTATTAATTCTGACTATCACCCTGAAACCCATTTTGAGATAACCTGTGAAGTACTAATGGAACTTTGAACGAAAAAATCAATCACCAAAGACCATGGAGATTCAGAAGGAAAATACCAGGAGCAAGCATGTAGAATAATGGGGTAGGGCCATGCTGTTGATATTAGTGTGAAAGGCAGCCAGAGCAAGCATGCCCCAGCCAGAAGAAGCAACTGTCTGCACGTCCCACAGACAGAAAGGACTCAGAGGCATAAAGGTTGTACGGGTGGGACACTCTTAAGGAGATTTCAATGCAACGTGAAACATACATTAATGAAACAATTATTGTAACATTTTCCAGAGCTTGTCTCTCAAAATATTAGATTTTGATACGGAATATTTCTTTAGACATAAATAAGAGGAGCTCTTTGTACTGTGAAAATGTTTAGAAATGAAATATAGCGTGTTTATGTGTTATTGTTGTTTTAAAAATTAAATTGTAACTTACTTTTACTTGACTTTGAAATGAACCAAAATTTAAAGTTAGAGTCATCAAACAATTAAAATAAAAAAGAGTATAAGACTATGTTAACTCTGAGCACATAGCAATGTTCCACAGATTCTTGGAGCCAAGTATGGAAGTAAACTTCAAATCTCTAGTCAAGTGCTCTCTGACACAGTTTACCAGTCAAGCAAATGGGCATACGAAAACGTATAATCCATTTCTCCAGAATCACTTTGTAACATTTTATATTCATTATGATTTATAAAGAGATTGAAATCTCCACTGGAGTTCAGGATGGAAGGGGTGGGTCATTAGGTTTCTGCCTCAAGGAAATAAGTCTCAGCAGGCCACCAGCAGAGCTCAAAGAGCAGTAATAAGGTCATCAATTATCTTGGCCTGGATATAGTTTGAAACCCTGGGAGGTGAAATTTATACCAAGCAAAAGATAAATTGTCTTCCTGTGGGATTAAGCATCATCATCATGGAAGACAGGTGGGTTAAAAGTCACTCCAAAGTGAACTAAGGAAAGCCTCAAAAGGACTGAGACTGGATCCAGTTCTTCATTCTCTAACAAATGGAATAATGGACACACCTAAGCCCAGGCTTCTTGATTGGACACCTAAACAAGATCTAGTCTTCTAGACAGGTATTCCCCACAAAAAATATTTAAAGAAAGAAATGTACTTGTATTTGTTATGCTGATTGGTATACCATAGGTAATTCTTTTTTATAACTGGACATATAAGAAAAAGTAGAAGGCAAAAAGGTCAACGGTGGGTGATCCAGAGAACAAGAAATATTTTATTAATCAATAATTGTCAATTAATGACAATAGCAAATAAAATTACCAATAACTAACAATAGATCAGGTAACCATTTTCTGGATAAGCCCGCCGCTGATGGCTTGTGGGAAAGTCAATCTTTTAGCATGATCATTAATAAAAGTTAAACTGAATACATATTTGTTTGGTTGATTGATATACTAGGCATGAATGTATAAATATAATTAATTACTTCTGAGTTATTTATTTATATCTGACTGTTACATAAGCTCTTGAAGTCCTTTATACCTATTGTGTTTGTGTCATGGGAACACTGTGTAATGATGTACATCTCTTGCCAACTGGACAGTCAGAAAAGTCACATTAATAACATGAAATTTACTGTGGTAGTTGTATTTGTACCACAAAAAACAATAGATACTGCAAAGCAGGGTCTTTAGATTTATCCCCATGATGAGTCAGTAAAGATTTGGTAGAATATTATGTCAAGCGTGCACCTCAGGGTCAATTAACTAGGAAAGGGCATAGAGTGACCTTCACTTCTGCCTTTGCTATATTCAGTAAGAGTCACCTGAACCTTTTATGCAGTAGTCATGGGCAAAAAGTTGACAAGAGAATGATCTAGAATGTAGTAAGAGCTTGCCATGTGTTGGGGTCCCCTTTCATGTCTCTTCCTTTGAGAATCATACCCATCACAAGAGAACCATTCTCAGTTTTCTAATTCACAAACCCAAGCTTAAAGGTGTTTATAAGAAATTAATTTACTCAAGGTAATCTTTATAAAATGTTGCAGAGCCTAAAACCGTCAAGAAGGACATGATTTCTGATCAGGAGTTCTTTACGAAAGGCTTTGAGTATTTGACATTTTTGACTCCTAAGACTAGAAAATCAGTAAATTTCAATCCCTAGTCCACATCCCAGAGAATTCTAATAAATATGAACAGTTTATCAGAGAACTTATGAGGTGGTAGAGATCATATAACTTTTCAAGACACATATGGAGTAATGAACAAACACAAATGCCCCTGGAGAACTCAGATATTTGAGAAATATAGGGAAAAAGCTCTCACCTTCAAATATAGTCTAATAATTCAGTGAATGAAGTAATAGCAGAAAGGAATACAGGGCTATTTCGTGCCAAAACGTTTGATTAAACCTTTGCATACATTTGTATTTTTTTTTATTTTTCTCTGAGGGTTGCATTATACCTGCCAGAAAGAAAAGGATATTGTTCATACTAAAATACGCCGAAACACTATTCCCCAGGAGCCGGGTTGTAATGCCTATCTTTTAAGCCTTACAGAATAAATAAGTAGCAAGCTTTCATGCTAAATGCCAATGTACTTAGAAACTGACATGTTGATTATCATGTTCGGATATTACTCATTTTATTTATCTTTGAAAATACAAACACGCGGGCCGATTCTACAAATATTATCTCCATTGGAAAGCTACTAATAAAATATCTTTATCTTTTTGGCTACCAAATCCTCTGAAATTCATTGTAAACATACAGTGTTCATTATAATAACATATTTTTGTCAGTACACACAAAAGACTGTTGGGAAGAAAGGAGAGGCGGGTGAGGGGGGGGATGGGTCGTATAAGCCAGTGGAAAGATGCAATTAGAATGTTGTTGGCTTGGCAAAGCCCCACTGAACAGCAAGCTCGAGATTTCTTTTTTTGCCAAACCACTCCAGGCTCCTTGGGGGTCTCATGTCTGTTAAGAGGGCTTCATTCCAATAAGTATCTTCTGCACCAAGAAGGAAATAAAGATGTAAAAAGAATTATCAAACAAAAAATTCCAACACAGAAGAGTATTTACACACACACACACACACACACACACACACGCTTTCTCAAGGTGGGGAACATGGGGAATATATGGCACTGCAGAAGATAATATTAACTTGACATTCCATCCTCTGTATGTAGCTGGAAATTAAGAAATCATAAAAAGTAGTCTACAATGTGGTATGACTCAGAAGGAAAAAAAATGAAACCTCCAATACTATTTAATAAGCTGTTATTCCAATTCGATTGAAAAAAAGAAGAATTGTATGCATTCTCAGTTTCAGTTTTTATTTATTTGGTTTAGGGTAGATTCTGAGATAATAAGATTTTTATAATTGACTATATGATATTTTAAGCATGTTGTAATTACTCGCCAAGTAGAGTTTAAAGACATCCCCACCCTACCCAGAAAAAGAAGAAATGCTACATTTTATACCACAGTATTAATACTGTGTTTATAATCATTTCCAAAATTTAAAGAACAGCAGCAGCAGCAGCACCACGACCACCACCACTACTACCATCATCATCATCATCATCATTGCCAACAGTAATTGCTGAATTGTACCCAGGAGGTCAGGGGGCTTAGGTGTGAGAATGTACTTGGTTTTGTTGATTTAGCTGCTAGGGAAACTGGAAGTTTTATTCAACCCTAGTAATAGAGCCACACTATACTGACTGCCAAAGGTAGTCCCATCTTTGCCTAAACATTACTATTCCCTGGGAAAACATAGAGAAATGTCTCTTAAATTGCAAACATTGACTGTAGTTCTTAGTTATTATTAAAGGCAAGAAATAAGAACAGTGAGACATTCTTTAAAAAAAAACATTATTTCATAATACAACATCTTAAATTGATTCATTCCACATTTTACACTTGCATTTGATGTAATTCAGTCATAGTCACTCCACCTCTACTCCTCCTCTCTTTGGATAACCCTATATCTCACTTAGAACTGCACTCCTTGCATTTTTTTTTCTGTAACCCCCTGAGTTCAGTTAAATCTATCCACATATGCATGTCTGTAAGGGCATCCACTGGAGCACAGTCAACCTATCAGGGGTCAAAACCCAGCAACCACTGACTCCAAATATCTCTATAACTAGGGGGCAGAGCTTGTGTGTTCCTGTCCCTTTCATGCTGGCTTGATCGTGTGCAAGAAACCACAGGTGCAGGGAGTTTAAGAGTGTGAAGTCACATTGTGTTCAGAGCTTATGCCTATGTTCCAGGCCTCTCTCACCTCTGGCTCATACTGTCTTTCTGGCCCGCCTTCTTCAGAGTTTCCTATGAATTGTTGGAAAGAGATATGATGGAGATGCCCATGTCTGGCTGATTACTGCATAGGCACTTATTCTGCTCTTTGCCAAACTATAAGGCTGTATTAACTACTATTCATGGTACAAAGAGGCATCTCTGGTGAGGATCTATCATATAAAAGATAAGAATTTAGTGTTTTGAATTCTCTCTTGTGTTGTTATAGATGAATAAGAACCCACAGTATTGTTTGCTCTTGCTTCCCGCAGGGGCCTTGATTAGCTGTGTTGGGGGAATGCTCTTCCAAGCTTTTGTGCTTTTCTCAATCAGAGTCACCTAAAGTTAAAAGGAACCATTCATTTATATATTTTAGCAGGTAAGAGAATCATTAAAAGAGCAATCTAATATGTAATAATGGTATTTTAATGCAATTTTATTTCATCTTGTGGAATATAATGGCTATTGTGATTGAGATGGCATAGCTTATATATGTTAAATCTTTATTGCAGTTCTTAAATTCTATTAGTAATGGTAATTATTTACTGGTTTTAAGAAATAGAGATTATGTAATAATGTCAATTTAAATGATTAAGCATAAAGCATTAACACATAAAACTGCAGTTGAATAGAAGCAGGATATTTTAGAACTTGATCTAAGAAATAAAATATTTGATTTCAATTCTTTCTAACAAAATAAATGCTGGTTTCAACTAGTATATACTTTAATGAATTCAATAATATCTTTAACTAGTCTAAAAACTCTTGAAACCTTTCCATCATAGTATTTTTTTTATCTATAACATACAGCTAAATAAAATAACCTTCTTTTGTAAACTTAGAAACTCTTTCATTTCACCTCTCTTGTCAGTGGATACCATGAATTAATGCACCTTACTGTCAATATATAAATAAATCACTTGTAAAGACATAAGGATATTTGAAATCTAGAAACCTACTCTCAGTGGCTATAATAGCCTTTTCTATTTTAATAGAGTATCAGCTTCTTGGTTTATTTGCCTCCAAAAACAGTTCATCATATCCATTTGAGACACAGTTAGAAAAAAAATAACCATTTACTCAGTCCTTAGTGTTTCTAGAGGTTTAGACCATAAATATGCAATTGATATTTTTTATCTTTTGTTTCATGTTAATTTACTTTTCCATTTTCTCCTGCCTGCATCTGCTCAGTTGCAAACATATCAGCTACCCACTCAAGAAAGCAGCAAGGAGGCTGGGCGATGGTGGCGCATGCCTTTAGTCCCAGCACTCGGGAGGCAGAGGCAGGCGGATCTCTGTGAGTTCGAGACCAGCCTGGTCTACAGAGCTAGTGCCAGGACAGGCTCCAAAGCCACAGAGAAACCCTGTCTCGAAAAACCAAAAAAAAAAAAAAAAAAAAAAAAAAAAAAATAAAGAAATAAATTAGTAAGGATAGAAGTACACAGCTACCACCACCACCCCGGTTAAGGTCAGCATAGAGATGAATGATGCGCATGGCCGCTCTCACTTTGAAAATGAATATGTAACAAGTTGTAGGTCCACAAACAAATTATTTGGTTCATTCCTTTTGCTCATAGTATTAGCTGAACTAACTATTTTCTATTTTGTAGAAATTATGTAAATCATAGAAAATAGATAAAATGATGAGATATTAACTTTAACCTTTGCATTTTACTTTTTCAGTTACTGAAGTCCGACAAAATGAGATATTTTCAAATACTCAGTGTGGGGGAAGCCAGGTATGAACCAAGATTACCAAATTTCCAACTGAGTATTCTTTAAAAAGTATCTAATATGTTTTCAGACTAATTAAAAACCAATATCTATATTGTCCCAAGTAAATTATCTCAAATTATTCTATCTTGGTTTTGCCAGAAACATTTTATGGAAGAGGACAAGGTTTGATATTGCAATCTTTCTTCTTCACAATATATTTCCCAGAGAATATGTTCTGCATCTACAGCTTTCTGTAGTGTCATATTCCTCAACAGATTAGATCCCTAATCAATACTTAAGGGAAAAGAGTTCTAAGCAGAATGAGTTACATTTTCTCCAGCAACTGATAATATTAACCAAGATGAGAATTTGTAGTCATCTAGGTTTTTTTTTGCCCTGTTGAGATTAACAGAGAGATTGTGCCACTTACTCACTCATTAATCAATCCTATTGATATGTGTTATTTGCTCTTCTCTACACAATGTAACAGCAAATAGAAGGAATAAAGATTTACTTCTCAAGGTTAGTTTTCTTCTCACACTTCTCAAGGTTTGCAATTTAGTGGATATTAAAAAGAGTCTTAATACATAAGGAATGGTACACCTAACAGAGAGTGATGAATCTGAAGACATAAAGGAAGTCTAAACTGTGTGAGAGAACGCAGGGTGCTTAAAATGGGATTAGAGTATGTCAGTATGGGAGGATAATATTTATCAGAGATTAAAGGTCCCGAGCCACATGGCTAACACAGACAAGAATTATGGGCTAATTTATGATGCAAGAGTTAATAAGAAGCCCGTGCTAATAGGTCAACCAGTTTAAAATTAATATAGACCACTGTGTTTTTCTTTGGGACTAAATGGCTGCAGGAGAGAAATCTCTGTCAACAGCCATTGCCATAGTAGTCACTGTTTTATTGCCAGTATGAGGCACTATGACCAAGGCAACTCTCATAATAGAAAGCATTTAATTGGGGACTTGTTTATAGTTTGAGAGGTTTTGTCCATTGTCATCATGGTGGGAAGTATGGTGGTGTGTGTCATGCATATTGCTAAATGAGTACTTGAGAGCTAGATCCTGATACCTTACACAAAAGAGAGAAAAAACAGAAACACTGGTCATAATGAAGCCTTTTGAAAACCTCAAAGCTCACCTCCAGTGACATGCTTCCTCCAATAAGGCCACACTTCCTAATCCTTCTAATGATATCAAAGAGCTCCACTCCATAGTGGCCTAGCATTCAAATATATGAGCCTATGGAGGTTACTCTTACTTGTACCATCCTAACATGACAACAGAACACACTGATCTAGATTCTGTTATTTTGGCTGAAATAACAAGAAATGAACTGTAGAAAAATATGTAACATCCCAAATGAAACATCAACTCTACAAAAAGTTTTCTTCTTGAGAATGAAGAAGCCAAGTGCAAAAAGACAGAAATAATGCAACTTGGTGAATAACTGGGATCTGTGTTGTTCTTTCAGTAAATCTGGATTCTATTTTTGGTGTTTTTAATGTCCTGTAGTGCACAGATATTTCCATTATATGTAATCTCATCTACAACGTGATTTGCAAACTTTATAGAAAGGTGTTTTTTTATCTGTAACAAGCACTATGAACCAAGTGAGTAGAAATCTAATAAAGAGAAAATACTTGGCTCTTTCCTGCTGCTCTTCTGTAGAGACAGACTGGTCCCTGCCTCATCTTCCTCTCTCTCTCTCTCTCTCTCTCTCTCTCTCTCTCTCTCTCTCCCTCTCTCTCCCTCTTTCTCTCTCTCTCTCTCTTTCTGTCTTTCTCCCTTCCCTCCCCTCATTCCCTTTACCACAATAAAACTCTTTACTAAGATAAAGAGAGAGAGAGAGAGAGAGAGAGAGAGAAAATTGGTTTGACTCCAAGGTCAAGAGGTGTTGGTTAAATAGTAAAGAGCATCTGAAATACTTGAAAAGTCTAAGTAACTGGTTATAGGATGCCTTGTTCTACCCATAAGAAATCTCTACGCTATATATCTGAAGGATAAGTAGAAGAAAACATGATCTTTACTCTTATAATTCCTAAATATTATAAATTATAAGTGAAGAAGGAGCTGGCAACACAGGATCCAATCACAGTCTCCCTTATTGTAAGGATAGCACAACTGGGGAGAATAGACTGTAATGTTTATGGTCAAAGAACTAGCGACAGAACTAGGCTGTGAAACAGTTTTCTGACACTCATTGAAGGGTTCCTTAAACTCACAGAGGAATTCACTGGTGAATTTGACAGTACAGATGACTGGCATCCTCCTCACCATAAATGATTTCCCTTATCAATGTCACAATCTATACAGATGGACTTTTACCATAGCAGATGAAAAAAATTATACATTTTAAGACTGTTGGTTGTAGGGGAAATGCAGTAGTGAAATACAATAAAATTAAAAATTGTTAAGTTAGAAAAACATAAATTTTAGCTGGAAAACTATTCTGAGTAGCTCTAAATAGGTTTTCAAAAACAGAGAAAGAAAGAAAGAAAGACTTGGTCTCAGGGACCAAGTCTTAAAATATGCCCAGTCTGAGGAATTTACAATTTCTGATTACTATGTTTTCATCCATAATTATTATTTTAAATTGTATTTAACAGTTGACAGAAAGGTGGTTCTTTCAAACATTGGTATAAGATTCTAATCATCATGCATGGTATTTGAGTCAGAGTTGTGGTCCATTTTGAAGCAGTCTGAAAATATCCAGTCTGGATGCATGCAAGGAGAATTGATTCATGCACATGTACATGAAATACTGGATTTTGAATAAGTACTTAAGAAGGCAGTAAAATCTGCAGGGAAGGCATTCCGGGCTTTAACTAATTGGATTAGCTGCGGTGTTTTCTGTGCATCCTAAGGAATTCATAAGCTATAGATTAAAATCATCAAACGACTCTGGTCACAGAGGTGAGGAGGCTCTTTTCTTGTGCTAATAAACAGTTAGTCCCATGGACTCTAATTGTTTTCTAGCAACTAACTCCTGTAAAGCAGATAGAATGTATTTATAATGTGCCACTTTACTTCTGATTTTGAAAACAGAAGCCCTGGGGGAAACAAAATCAAACCTGAACTTTGAATCCTTCCTTTGGGTAGGACAAACACTACTCTCACAATTGTGTCATTTCTTCTGGGCAGGAAACAATGGCATATTTCTTTGGTCCAGTGAAATCTTTTTTCTAGCTTAACAATTTTTGTGTTTACTGTATTTCCCAGTTGTATTTCTACTCCCCAACAAACTGAAAGTGTATATTTTATTTTGGCTATATAAAAATGAGAGTTTGTATATCAGCAGATCCCATTTCTAGCAATATACCAATGGTTGTAAATCTGTATCTCACTTAGGGTCTGGGAATAAAATACAGATTTGGTCAGAAGTGCTGGAGGTTTGTCAACAAAAATGCCTGATCTTAAGGGCCCTCAAACTCCCATGTGAAGTAATTATGATAATAATCTGGAGACATTATTTTCTGTACATCGTTGAAAGGTGGGGTTCCTAATAACCATGAGCTATTAATTAATTGCTTTAAGGTGGAAAGAAAGAAACTGGGTGATATTTGAGTACTACCTGCCTTTGAAAATTGCAGGTTATCATGCAAATGTCTTTCTGTAATAAATTTCATATGCATCTTAGTGATCTGTATTCATAGGGTCCAAAGATGTACCTTTTCAGATGATAGCTCAATAGAATCATATTGTATACGTTGTGAAATCTTATTCATGTAGATTCAGTAATAAAACACAGTGAACTGCAAAAAAAAGTTCTAATCACAAAAAATAACAAAAACTAAGCATTTCAAGGAATTGGTACCATTTCTAGTACCCTTTTAAAAAGTAGGAGATTAGTGAAATATACAAATGTTTGTAATGGCTTCTTTTTATAGTTCATGTACGGCACAAAAGTTTTGTGATACCTTTACTTTTTGCTTCACCTGTATGTTTCCATTTGAGAGTCTTTGTATGGTAAATTAGCCTCCTGCCACTGTACCCTATTTAATACTACATTTAGCTTTAAGCCTAGCTGCACTGAGTCAATGCAATAGGCTCTACAGAAACCACAGGGGTACTCAGATTGTGAACAAGACCGGTAGATTAAATCTACCAGGATTGGGAGGAGAAGAGAGGGGAGGGGAGAAGAGGGGTAGGAAAGTTGGAAGAACAGGAAAACAGGAAGGGAGAGTGGGATGGAGGGAGAGAAAGAGAGAAAGGAAAGGAGGGAAGGAATGACAGAGGAGGAGGGAGAGAGGTAAGAAGTATGAGGAAGTTAGAAGAAAGGAGGGAGAGTGAGGAGGAAAGAGGAAAGGAGGGAGAACGGTAGAGAGGATGAAAGGAGGGAGGAAAGGAGTCATGGAGATAGAGAGAGAGGGAATAGGGAGAAAGGGAATGAGAGAGCACAGAAAACATGCTAGAGGGGCACAGACTGGATAAAGAACTCTCAAGGGATGACCCAGTTTGCAAGGAGTACCCATTTTCACCAATATGCTGTCTTCCCACGTTATGTTTTTCCAGCAAAGCAACCATTCAGCTAGTCCATTAACTTGCTGTGTTTTTGAGCAGTTTCCCAGTGAATGCAAACTTGGTGTATTCTCAGAAGCTGGCTCTCATTATGGAGAAGGCTGACACAAATAATTTTGATGTACCTGGGAGAATCTATACATTTTGTTCTTGGACTGCCTAGACCATTTCCATTAGCTTGGGGGAACTGAAAAGGGTGTTTTGGGAAATGGTAGTTTATTTTGACTTGTTTTATTTAGGAATTACTGAGCCATTTGGGGCTCTATAGCATCTACTGCCTATCAGCTCCATTTATAAGCACCATGGATTTAATCTTCAAGCTATATGAGGAAAATACAGGCAAAAGAAGGTGAAAATTGAAATGTTGAACACCTTGTTTCAACTGCAGTAAGTAGTAAGTGAGGGAACTGGGTTTTGTTCAGACATTCATTCCTGTTGATGCTGTTTATGTTATCCATACATATATCATTATTTATTAAAATACATATATCATTATTTATTAAAAAATAGCTTTGAGTAAAAGCTTTAGTGTGGCTAAATATTGGCTATGCATTCCCAAGAGGAATTCTCTCCACTGAAAAGGGCAGTTATGAGTATTCAAAAATAATATAAATTTATTTTTACAGAAAGAGCATAACTTAAAGCTTTTATGTAAATTTGCCTTGAGCTGTCAAAATTTATAAGCCAGGTTTTTTTTTTCCCTGAATGTGACTAAAGTCAATGTATGTTGTGTCAAAACAAGAAGATGAAGAGAAAATGTTTACACTTGAAGACTTATTTTTGAGATTGCATTTTAATTTTCAACATTTCTGTCTTTCCCTTCCACTCTCCAAATCTCCACATATTCTTCTCCACATTTTCCTTCAAATTCATGGCATCCTTTTTTTTCACCAAATGTTATCGCATGCATATGTGTATTTATAGTCCTAAATATGACATGTTCAGTCCATGTAATGCTACTTGTCTGTATGTTTTCACAGATGAACATTTGACCCTGGATCCCAGTCCCAGCAAACACATATACAACACATCCTCACTAAGACTCAATAAACATAGCAGAAGAAAATGTGGGAAGACTTTACTAGCTAGAAGATCAGGGAGTTTCTTGGGATATTTTGTCTCCTGGTAATATCAGAAGCTACACCCATAAATTTACACTAACCTGACTGCTCAGACTTGAGCTGAACAAGGATGGTACCAATGAACATGCCAAAATGATGGAGAAACACCTGCCAGTCCTCAACATTAATCATAAAAGTAGGCAACTGAGGAAAGCTAGGCGTGGGAAAGGTGGCCATTTCAAGGAAGAGTACAGTTGCACGTATAATTAAGAATTTTAAGAAACACGCTACTAAAATCATATTATTCCATGAGCTCTTTATTTCCATGATGAATTTCAGCTAAAATCAGATGTCGTCCTGAAGATCTACAATAGTTCCCTCAGCTCAAAAGCCTGTTGTTGCCAAGAGCATTTCATCGTCAAATTGTTTCAGTCCTGAAAGAATGGTCGACAGCATACAGAATTTTACTTCTGAGAAAGTCAGTTTGCTAAAATAAACTACCCCAAAACACAAATCAGTTTGCTCTTTCAGTGTTAATCAGAATCCTGTGTAAGGAAATTCACAAATTTCAGTGTAATTCATAATATTCTGTGAAGTATGGGACAAAAGTTTTTGAAACTAAATTGAAAGCAATTATTGATTTTTTTTAAAAGCTCATTCCACACAGCAGTTCTCTCTTCCTCACTCTCTCTCTCTCTCTCTCTTGCTCATTTCCTTATGTAAAAGAATTTAACCAAAGAAAGCCGGCATTCTAATTCAATTTCTCCTCCAAAGTATATAATTTTATTTCATCATAATGGCTGCTTTTATTCCCAGGGTCAGATTTTATTTAAATTTCAGTCCATTAGGAACAAAAACTTGCCATTTTCTGATAAACAAAATCAGCAGGGGAGCCTCTTCAAACGAGAAATGTATTCCCACCGACCTTTGTTTTATTTGATCTAAATGACAGGTATACACCACTTTTCCTGTGTTTACTTTTAAAGATTCTGAAAAAAAGGGGGTGACATTTTTAACAACAAAACTAGCAATCACCCTAGTAGTCCTGTGACAGGCAGATGGAAGAAATGATAAAAAGATGTAATCCATTGCTGTAGACCACCAAAGAGGGTAATATGAGTCATTAGCAGAAAACCGTTAATTTTCTTTTTTTTTTTTCCCCGATTCTGACTGTTGTTTGTAGAAGTGCTCAACCTCTTAGGAGTTGGAACATTTAATGGTTTCTTACTATTTGGTAAGTGGGAGGTCAAAGCATTAACAGAAAGGAATTAAATAATGTGTCATTATATAGTTTGAGGAAATGGAGTAATATAGGTAACATTTTTAGAGTCCTTCGAGTTGAGTTTGATAATAGCTAATAAGAATTCTTGACCCTCAAGCACTTTAAGGCCTTGAGAGGTGACTTTAAACAGAATCTCATGACTGGGGCAGTCTCACAAAACTATCAGCCACAAGTAGTCAATAATCTTGCATATAGTTAACTAAAACTGATATATTCTGACTTAAATAGAAGACTGTGTGTAATTCTGTGAAACTAATCAAACTGGATGCTCTCAAATCTAAATACAATAGAAGCAAGCAGCTCTCCAGGCTTATTCGGCAAAAATCTCTATGATGTCAAAGGTGTCAATTAGGATGTGATGATATAAGTCACAAAACAATCCCACACCAGTTCAGAATTATGAATAATAAAAAGGGTTATTTATTTAAGGGGAAAACTTCCAGATCACTATCCTAAACAATAGTAGTCCTCTATGCAAACAGGAACTGTTCAGGTCTGAACTGGAGCTGAGTTGGAAGCAAGAGATCAGGCACATGTTTACCGCTGCTTTTACAGTATAAGACACCACAACCAAATGGGCTGGTTTCTTAAAGGCTATTGGCTTAAGGAGCAGAATGTGCTCCCACAGCAAGGATGGTGAAAAATGAACAGATTTCTATAGCTGCATGATATAAGTTATAAGAGTTAATAAGAAGCCTGTGATAATGGGCCAATCAGTTTATATTCTTCTGGAGACCTCTGTGTGATTTTTTTTTGGGGGGGGGATTTGCTGGCTGTGGGAACAGGGCAGGACAGGAACCCCAACAAACCCGGCCCCCAATGTTACAAAGGTGGAGGGAGATCAAGGAAAACGCTTCACGTAAACCTATTCTAAGTCTTATGTCATATATATATTAACATATACTATGTCTAAATATAAACTGATCTATGTAAATATTTTAGGTATTTACACTCATACACATGCATTTTATGATTTTTTTTCTTTTTTACTTTTGAGATTATAATATAATTATATTTTCCCTTTAATCTCCTCACTACAAACCTTTCCATATAATCCTCCCACTGTCCTTCACATCCATGTCCTCTTTTCTCACTAATTGTTTTTGCTTGCAGGAATGTAAATCCATATATCTGAACAATCTTTTTGTTCAATCACATGTATGTTTTCAGGGATCTTATACCAATAATGGAATCTTTGTAAGAGCTGTTTATATTTCTAAATATCTTGAAGGAAAATACTGTATGTGTTCTTTCTAGATTTGTATAAAACTGATAACTCCTCCAGAATTGTTAACACAGAGAAAACAAATTTAAGCTGATTTTTCACATATTTTTTAATAATGAGGATACATTGGAAATAATCTATCCCAGTACGTTTCATTTTTTCTCTTGCTCACTGTCAAATGATATATGACAATATCTAAGGACATTTTTTTGTTTGTCAGAATTGATGCACTAATAGGACCTAGCAGATATAGGGCATATATGTTGTTAAGTACTGAAGAACTCAAAAAAGTTCTCTTGATTAAGAATTTTCTGGGTCCAAAACCCATGAGTTCTGAAGCAGACAAATTCTCTTCTACACATTGACAATTAGACAACCCTTTCCTCATAGTGGTTACAATTAGACAACCCTTTCCTCATAGTGGTTAAACAAGATTTGGAAAAAAAAATGAAACAGCGGGTTAGAGCAAACACATGTATCACAGATGATACAATATTAATGCAAAAGAAAGAAGACTGATTGAAAAGCCAAAAATGGACTGAAACTTGAAAAAGTCAGTAAGCCTAAGTCACTACCCAAATACTTCAAGCTAAGCCAAAATTAAGGCATCAAAATTGCTCCTTGTTAGAAGGATTTGTCACACATGGATGCAGTCGTAGCCCCGGGATGCTGAGGCAGGAGGTTCACAGTGATTTATGGGAAATGTTTTTTACACTTTCGGTACTAGTTACTGCCATTCACAGTTTAGTGTTTTAATTCTATATGATAGATTTATTTTTAAAGGCTTTGAGGTTGCTTTTCAATTTAATGATCAGTTAGATATTTTTCAGGCCTCTTTCATGGACCCATGTGAGATTAATTGCATGGTCTTTTAGAACACCCGATAAATCATTAAAAAGTGATAACACCAGGCAACTGATAAACAAGTGGCTTGTAACATGAGTAGCACCCTATGCCATTTATTACAGCATATTTCCATGATATTCATTACCAGATCTAATGTAATACCAAGTCAGAATTATACATGCAATTTTGCAACGTTTGAAAGTATGCTATCTGGGTAATTCAAATGCCAGAATAGAGGATGTATTTACTCTTCTAAACAGACGAATCTGGCTAATAATTAAAAGTAATCTTTTACTGTCAAAACTACCTTAAGAAATGATAGCTACCTCTTGCACTTTTCTCACACTATAAAACTTTTATTATCACTTGCATATGCTTTTATCTTCTAAATACTGCAGTCCATACGAATTTATTTTGATAAGAAAGAGAGGAAACAGTTACAGGGCAAACTGCTTGATATGTGCTTCTTAAAGAAATCTTTTATGACAGAAGGAAAGATGAAGAGTGGAAGAACAAAGGAAGAGGAAGGATCAGGGGAGCAAAGGAAGGAGAAGAAATGAAAAGATTAAATATGTAAAAAGAAAGAAAATAAACAGAATTAACAAGAAAACTTATAAAATAACTTAATTGCAACTATAATTCTCTTTCTTCATTCATGCCACCATTTTAGATATCCAATATTTACATACCCTCTTCCCTTATTTTACCAATTTTTAAATGTCAAGTATATTTTTAATTAAGTTATACAGTATATATTGTGGCCTTAGTATAATTGTTTACATTAAATCAATGAGAATAACAATGTCATATTCTTTTGGAAACAATTATCCACAATCAAAATATAAAGTTGTATGGATTAGTATTATACCCTTTCTAATACATACGTTGTGTAATGTTATAACTTATCTAGATACTGCTGGCAGGTACATGAAACTAAAGTTGTGTTATTATTATATGTATCTAGATTCATACACCTGCAAATACACAGAAGTACCTATGATAATTAAGTAAGTGTAAATGAAACAGTAAACTTTATTTTCAGCACCTTGGCTGTGATTCTGCAATTTTTAAACATGTCATGACAGATACAACTATACTTAAAGGACACATAATCTCTAGTAATTCTTATTACTGCATATATACCTGTTTTATATATAAATCTACTATTGCTTTAAAAAGAAAGAAAAAATACTATATTGTGTTCAATCATATAAACAAATGTTGCACCATGTAATAAATGCTTTTGTTGTAAAACAACCTAAAAAATTTCACTGAGGATTCTGACATGCAGGATGTCTGAGGAACAATTCAAATATGGAAACATGGGCTTAAATTAAAAAAAATAAGAAATCATCTTTGTGATTTATATTGATAGATGTTCAATCTTACTCTTTTAGGTTGTCTATAACCATCAGGAAATCACTTAAGAAACTTTTAGGATTTTTATTATATAACACACGATTGACTAAAATTTTCTTCTCAATTTTAAAATTACGTGTATTATGTACTCTAACCATGTTTACCCCTTTACACTCTTTGCACCCCTATTTCCTGTCACATTTTATCCCTTTTCTCTCTTTTAAAATTGTTCCACTTCTAAGCTTTTGTTATTTTAATATCTCAGAATCTACAAGGAGGAAACTGAACATGTCATATTTGTCTTTCTGACTAGTATGGTTCCCTTCAGATGGTGATAATTCCCACATATTTTCATGCAGAGACAATTAAATTTGTGACTGAATAAGGCTTCCCTAGACAATATCATTACAAGGATCCCCATTTTGACTGTGGCACTATTCAAAATAGCCATCGCAAAATCAGCATCAGTGCCCATTAACAGTGGAATGGATTCTTATCTTTATAAGTACTCAGTTACCCTCATGTGGAGAGTAAAGATCTCTGTTATTGAAATAGAATAGAACTTGGGAACAGAAAATTATTCAATTAATATTTGTCGAATGAAGACATGAATAATAAATGAGTAAGTATGGAAGACAAGTTGGTAGATGGCACACACAGGAAAGAAAGTTTCCTCATCCATTTAATCATCAATTATTTACTGAGTACTTACTACTACCTGGCAAAGGAAGAGGTATAGTAGTACACCTTGGAGACACAGAGCAATATTGCTAAAATATAATTTCTGCCTTCTGAATCTATGTAATAAATATTGCATGTCTGCTGTGGGCCAGCTTTGCTATAGTGCCTGAAGATACACTCACGAAGATGAACAGATTTTCCTCTCCCTTAAATTTTGCATTTCATGGAGTCTAATATCAAAGTTATTATGTGGGACTAAAGACTCTTTAAGAGATTGGATATTGATATCGGTACAAATAAATAAAAACAAACATGAGATGAGAAAAATTAGGAACTAAGAGTTTTGTTGCACTTTGAGGAAGCAGTTAGTGGCATTGGGGTTACTCCATTAAGTCATCTTCCTCTCAACCTGAGGTGTGCCAGGGCATCTTATTTATGCAGCTTCACCTCTCACTTGGTTAGCTGGGGAGTCTTCTCCTGGAAGGCCATTGTTTCTCCCTCAATAAATGCTTATTTATATCTCATGCTGACAGAAGAAAACTTGATGACCCACATCTTTTACATCTAAAATGTTTCTATTTAATAAAGACACACTTAGCAAATTGGGTTCTACAGCTTCACTCAGTTTTAAATTAATTAGGGAAAAATGAGAACTAGAAAGGATGATAAGAATCTTTGCGGATAACTTTTATTAACCCTATGTTCAGTTACTTCATGGAAGTAAGAAACTTACCTTCTTAGTGTATACGAAGCCTGTAAGTAATGTTAGAGACCATTCAACTTTCACCATGTAGACTTTACTGACATAGTTTTTTAAATCACAATTTAAATTATATCGGAATTTGTAAGAAATTAAAGAATATGTATTTAAAATATAACTTTAGTCAATTCTGAGGTCATGCACATATAAGTAACATTATTCAGCTAGTGCAGGTTTCATTTACATAGGTAGGAGTGTGTGTGTGTGTTCGCGCACACGCGCGTGCATGTGTGTGTGTAAGTACAAAATTAAAGTGGGTACTAGAAGAAGTCAATGAAGGAAAAGGAAAAGGATAAATGAAATAATTATATCATAGTTTCTAATCTTTATAGAATATTTTGATTGATTTTTTTATTTCAAATATGTCATTCTCTATTTCCTTCATTATAATGTTTCCTCAATCTTATAATACTTTACTTATATTTTACATTTTAACATGTCAGAGTTAGGATATTTGTCAGGGACCAGCTTCAACAAGGATTCCACTTGCCAGGGTAGAGCCAGCTAGTAAAGCATACGAAGGCACAAATGAAAAAAAAAAAAATAGGAGAGTGCCAGGACAGAGTTTCAGTGGATACTAAAATCACCCGTGTTAAAAATTTCTGCTTGCTTAAAATACACCTTTCTGAGAAGTCAGGAGTAAGACAGAAAAAATACATTAAAATGATACAAGGAAATATGAACATACCAGTTGAAGGTTGCAAGCTACTTTATCTAAACATTCTTTTGCTAGAATAAGACAAGTAACCCTAGACCAAAATGCTCCCTGGGTGGAATCTATTATTACCTCCCTAAAGGAGTAGGAATTTAATAGTATCCTTAGACTTGTGTTTTGGTTAGAAACATATCTACTTCTCTATCCCTGAAATACAAGGTCTAGATATTAGCCGTGCCTGTTGACAATAACCTTGAAAGAGCAGAACTCTCTGATCTAAATCTAGGTGGCACCTTCAAATAGTAGAGTGCTGTGGTAAGACACTATTTTGTTAGATAAATGGCTTGCATTCATTTTGGGCACCATTTTAGAGCGTATATTAATAAAAGCTAAGCCATCTTAAGAGTTCTTAGGTTGAAGGCCTCACAGATCCTCAGCTGCCCTTGTCTTTGTGTGAAGAAAGGCCTGGTGAGTCAACTGCAGAGAGTTCAAGTGCTGGATAGGGATGGCCAGAAGACTGTTGATAGTAGAAGGGCTTGGGCTTAGAAGTACAGAAGAGAAAACATCACCCTTCCTGACTGGGAATGGGCTTCATTCTACCAATAGAGTATGTATCAAGACAAAGTGCAGAACAAGATGGAGTCACTGCTGAGTTCTGATAAACTTACGATAATGGTTCTTGAATTGTTTCATAAATTAGAAAGGGAAGAAATAAAACCAAACTCATTTTAGAAATTTAGCATTACATGGATACCAATGCCAGATATACACACAAGAAAGGAACTCAACTCTAAACCAATTTCCTTGATTGAAAAATCTTAATAATATTCCTGCAAATTGTATTCAATAACCCATGGAGGTCATGATCAAGTTAATTTCATTTGAGGGAGAAGGATAAAAGGTGATTCAACATACACAAATCAATAAGGTAAGTTTAGCATATAAATAGATCTAAGAAAAACATCGCACGATAACCCCAATTGATGTGCAAGAAGCCTTTGACAATTTTCAGCACATTTTCACAATAAAAGCTCTAGATAAATTTTAAAATAGAAGGGACATACTTGAATAAAATAAGGATATATTTGACATAGTTAGAGCTGACTTTTACTAAAAGGAGAAAATTCAAAATCCTTTCTTCTGAAATCTGGAAGATATCAAGGGTGTCTTGTAAAGTATTATTCAGACTTTTGTTTGAAGTATTAACTAAAGCCCTAACAAGATAAAGATATAAAAGGGATACAGATAGAAAGAGAATAAAGGAAATTACTATTTTCAAATGATGTGAATCTATACTTGTAATTTCCCACCAGGAAACTCTTAGAACTTATACACACTTTTTGTATAACATGATACAAACTGACATGAGGATCAGCCATTCTTTTTATTTTAACAATGAAGTTTACATTTTATTTATTTTTTCTATTATTTTTATTGAGCTATACATTTTTCTTTACTCTCCTCTCTTCCTCCTCCTTCACTTTTATCCCCTTCTGTGACCCTCTTATCCCACATTTACATAGGAGATCTTGTCTTTTTCTCCTTCTTGTGTAGATCCATATATGTCTCTTTGGGGTCCTCTTTGTTGTCTAAGTTGTCAGGGGTTGTGGACTATAAGTTGGTTTTTCTTTACTTTATATCTAGAAGCCACTTATGAGTGAATGCATATTATATTTGCCTTTCTGGATCTGTGTTACCTCACTCAATATGTTTTTTTTTTTTCTAGACCCATCCATTAGACTGCAGAGGATTGATCTCCAAAATATACAAAGAATTCAAGTTGACATCCAAAGAACAAATAATCCAATAAAAAATAAAGTACAGACCTAAACAAAGGACTCTTAACAGAAGGATCTCAAATGGCTGAAAGATGCTTAGGAAATTCTCAGTGTCCTTAACCATCAGAGAAATGCAAATTAAAGATATTAAGATTTCATCTTATGCCTGTCAGAATGGCCAAGATTAAAAACATTGATTGTTGGGATCAATTAAGTCCTGGCCTTCATCTGCTCATCCCTGTCTAGAGCCTTCTAATTGAAGTGACTAAAAGCTGTGCTTTGCCTAGAGGATCAGAGGATGGGATTTTCACCTGTTGGCCATTGACTGCAGGGTATTTAAGCCTCCAAGGTGCTATTAAAGAGGGCCTTTTTGGTACCAGTGTTGGAAGGTCGGCGTGTTGGTCTGTCTCTGCGTGTGTATTCTCAAAGTCCAGCCCCTTGTCCGAAGCTCGCGAACTGGGTTCTAGCTCATAGAGCACAGACCTGGGCCATGGTGCATGGCAAGTGATAGCAATTTATGCTGGAGAGGGAATGGGGCAATGGGAATGCTCCTCCATTGCTAGGGATAGTGCAAACTTGTACAGCCACTTTGGAAATCAGTATGGCGATTTTTCAGAAAATAAGAAACAATCTACCTCAAGACCCAACAATACCACTGTTGGGTATATACCCAAAGGATGCTCAATCATTCCATAAGAACATATGCTAAACTATGTTTATAGCAGAATTATTTGTAATTTCCAGCACCTGGATACATCCTAGGTGCCCCTCATGCAAAGAATGGATAAAGAAAATATGGTATATTTATATAATGGAGTATTATTCAGTGATAAAATATAATGACATCTTGAAATTTCTAGCCATTCTTTTAAACACCAATAACTATCTTGTAGAGAAACAAATCAGAAAAAATATCCCAGTCATAAAATCTTACAAAGATCATTAAATACATAGTTATAAGTCTAACCAAGTGACTAATGGATCTCTACAGTAAAAAGTTTATAAGATAATGATGTGAGAAGCACTCTCAAGTTAATAAACTTTCACAATTTATTATTGTGAAATGGCTAAACATCAAAATCAATCTACATATTTTAAGCAATCCCTATCAAAATACCAGTAACTATGTTCAAATACTAGGAAAAAGGCAATCTTCAAATTTATATGAAATCACAAAGTGTCCTCAGTAGCCAAAACAAGCCTTAGCCAAAAGTACAACTCAGAGGGAATCATGATGTCTTCTCATCATCTCAAATTACATTACAGAGCCTTTGAAAAAAATGCATAATAATAATAAATATTAATAGAGGGTCAAAAAGTAAAGTCCCTATAACAATCATGTCAATTTTGACAAAGCTATGAAAAGCACATATATTAGAAAAATATGTTTATGCAAGCCTAAATAGTTAATAATTTAAAAGCCTATATATTAGGCTAGTTACATAATTTCCTCATAATCTGCCTTCCACACAAAAATGGTAGCTTTAAAATCAACAATTTTTTCTCATTGAATCTACTGAACATTGTTCTGTTTTCCTAGCTGGGAAGCCACTGGTCACCATGACGCTTCTCTTTTTACACCAAGTATTCTGATATGACCTAGATTATTGACTACAAATCTCTTTACAAAACTGCTAGACCTCTTCATTTGCATAAGGCTGACTGACTCTCTACCATAAAATCATGTCACCGTGTCTCCAAAATTGTACATGACATACTATATAGAGAGAGAGTTTCAACCTACCATCATAGTTTAGCTTGCCATGATTCTATTGATAGTAACAGGAGCAAAGTTCTAAGCTTATTAGATTAGGAAAAATGAAAACATTTTGGTCAATATTCAGATAACTGAGGATTCTAGCATACTAAGGGTGCTAGTTGAATCAACCACTGAAAGTATGTCCCAAATAATTAGTACATAGCTGATAATACTTTACTAAACATATTGTAGTTTTAAGTCCTAATTTGTTTTCTGTATTGAGATAAGCTTTTCAATTGAGGGGAGAGATAATAGAGATTATATTGTTTCTGTAGTATCTGCTGTTGAATGTGTCCTCTAATCCTTAAATTGATGAGTCTTATCATAATCATATTTCACAGAGAAGTCCAAGGTGGGGATTTTCCAGTTGCTGAGAATATTTTCATCATACAACACAGGAAATTAGTTAATGATTGGGAGCAGATTTGGAGGCTAAATGAAGTCTCTAAGAGGACTATGCTCAGGGTCATTCATTACATTTTTTCCAGATTGCCCTTCTGGTTGTTACACAGAAGCAATGTTATGGATCTGTACAGAGGGAGTTTGACACTATGCTTGAAAAGCAAACACAAAATTTTCAGATCTTTAATTGTGCCAAAGTACTTGTCTAAGTATCTGCCCCATTAATTTTCCATCAAGTCCATCCAGAAGTTACTGATGAGTTAAACTTGACTCTTCCCACCTTGCCTCTGTTCCCATTGGAAGAGCATTTGACAATATAGATGTCACACTGAAACTTCAAGACCTCAAGTATCTGACTTCCAACTAAAGTTGAAGATCTTCTCCCTACATCCACATCACCTTCTTTCAGCATGGGGTTTTCAGGACTATTGATGTTGTTGCTTGATCTTCCGTTGAAAGTTATTATCTCATCTAAAGACACATAGCTAGGGTACTGTAAGGTGAACACACACACTAAATCTACTTAGTGGCTTGCATAGATCTAGCTACTGTATGTGGTGACATTTCAGACTCCTCCACTGCACTCATGAAACGCTATCATTGGGAAGCAGGTTCCTCTTGAGATAGCACACTGGCCCCATAGCACAGAATGCAGTGAGCTCTAATCTGCAGGCTTCCTTTCCTGTATTGCCTTCTCTAAGGACTCATGTTCTCAACTAAAGTCTGGGTTAGTACACAAGCTCCATGGCATCAAAAGAGCTGACCATCATCAAAGTTCTGAAGGAGTAGTGGGGAGAACACAAGGAAATCTGGGGCTTGTTAAAAGTACCACTCGAGCAAATCAGAATCAGAGTGCTCTGCACTGTGGACCAGCTCCACTAACAGGCCTTATGTGCTGGCACAGACACCTTTGATTAGAATTTAGATTCAAAATATATTAATTATCTCAACCTTTCTATTTTCAGTTGTTTATTCTTGGTGCCTCTTTTTCCAGCACTATCCTTGCGTCACAAACTACATAAAAATTTGACCTATATTAATTCAGTTACCTATAGAATTAGATCTTGTATCTTGCTTCTGACCTCATAACCATTGGCAATATATAGTTTATGAACATATTTTGGAGCCATTTTAGAATGTATGTGTTTAGGCATCTGTTTTGGCCTGATCTAGGGTTCTCACAGGACACATCTTAAGCTGTAGCCATTAAGAGCACCTGTTGTATACATTTACTACATTCCCTTTTTAAAAGGCCATTTCCTTTTTAAAAGGGCCCTACCTCTCTCTCTCTCTCTCCATCTTTCTCTGTCTGTCTCTTCCTTTCTCCTTTCTCTCTCACTTTCTTCTTCTCTGCCTGTCTCTCTGTCCGTCTTTGTCTCTCTCCTCTCTTCTGCAGCTCTTGTCTCCAGAGGCAGGTCCCATCTTCTCTCCTCTCTTTTTCCATTCACTTTCCCCCAATAAAAATTTTCTCAACCTGAGTTCTGTTGCCTGGCATCTTTCTCTCATGCGCTGATTTTTTTTTTTGTAAATTACAACAGTATTTATTTTCTCTTGTTTTCTTGAACAAATATTGCAGACACAAATACATCCCTTTCTATCTTTTCACATGGCAGTAAAATTAGTTGTGAGTTCCATTCCATCTGGTCCTGTAAATTGTTCTTCCCTTCACATTGTATTAATATCTGCCACTTGATTCTTCAATAACACAATTTCAATAAGAAATAAAAGATTTCAGAATAGAGGATGCTGGAAGTGATGTACTTTTAACTATTCCTTGAGAATAATACAGCCAAATAATGATGATAACTTGAAACACAAAATATGAACTAAAATAAGGAGACTTTCTATAACATTCAGCTACAAAAGAACATATGTAAAGGCACAATGATTGAAGGAGCCTAACTCATGTTCAGACTTGGTTCGTAAGAACGTACTGGCCTAGCATACATTAAACCAGGATTTCTTGCCAGCACAACTCATAAAGCCATACATGATGGGACAAAATTTCTTATTCTACCAATTGAGAAGCAGATATAGAACAATCCAACGTCCAAGATCATCTTCAGCTACAAAGCAAGCATGACCACAGCATGACTGCACGAACACTGTGGCAAAGTAAAACAAAACATTAAGACACGGAAACACCATGGCATTTGAAACAGTGTGAGGAGAAGTATATGCCCTTTTATTGCATGGTGAGCTCATGTGACTGTTCTCAAGACACACATCGCTTTGTTCACCTCAAGCACATACCTCATGACACCTGCTTGGAGTCCTAACCATTTCTCCATCATGTGCATTCTACCCCAACTCATGGAGAAAGACCACCTGTTCTCTATCTCTATGACTTCAACTAACCTCCTCTTTTTATTAATGTTCATTTTTTCTACCTCTCCTAAAAGAACTTCACCTCCTAAGACTGAGATAGAGCTTTCTTAGTCACTGTTTCAGCTAAATTAGGCTATGTTGTAGCTTTCACAAGTCCTAAATCAATACTCTTTCTAACATCAGACTATGTCTTTTCAAAGGAGGACTTCAACCAATTTAGTGCGATACCAAAATTTTAGTAACAGTCCTCTATTAATGCTCAGGACTCAGTATCCTTTATATAATAAAAGAAAACTTTGTGTGATGATGCTGACGCACCTATTTTAAAAATTAATTGTAAATAAAACAGAAATCCGGGGTCAGAAAATGTCTGTGTACTCAGATTGGTAGTGCTGCAGCTAAACAACGAACGAAGCTGTAAACTTTGTAAAGTACTTCTTATTTTAAACTTGCATACTTTGTGAGGAACAATGTGAAAATCACAGCTGGATTGAGTTATAGAATCATTTGTAATCCAGCTTTGTCTCAGGAGCAATTGTTCGCAGAGCATTGTCTTGCATTTTATGAGGGCTGCAGACAATGTGGTGCAGACCTTCATAAGCATTTTATTCAAAGACGCCTCTCCCAAGAGTGCATGACTTCTCTGCTTAGACTATCTGCCTTTTATTGGGAGTATATTTTTTTCTCAATTGTTTACTTCAGAAACATTTACCATTCCTTGGAAAATGATTTGTGTCACAGCAGCCTCTTTAACTGTTGCGACTTCATATGTCTTCAGTAGTCTATCCCTGAATTATCCTGCATTTACAAAGAGCCCTCTAAGAAAGAGTACTACTAATGATGCTAAGAAACCTTTATTTCATGTAATAATCTTTGTGTAAGTGCAGAAAGTCACTATAAGCAAGTGAATTATGTTTATTCTTTTTGAGTTAGATTTTTTGCTTTCTTCCCTCTCTCTCCTTTTTGTGTTATTCCTTGCACGTTCCTCTCGCTGCTTCTGGATCTAAGGGATGAAAACATCACAAATGAATAACATATTCTTTTAAAAACATACGATTTTCTCTAGAAAACACATTTAAAATGCACACGTTTTACTACAGAAGGAATATAATATTTATATTATACATAGATCCATTTATACAATTTCAGCAAACAGACTTGTGGAGAAATAATTCATTATGATACTATTGAATTGATGGCAAGCATCAGATAGTGAATCCCATCAAGACGTTATGAAAACAGTGAAATATTAAGTTGGACTGTATATAAGTCATACCTTTAAGAGACACGGCAAGACAGATTTCATTGTCACCTATTAATCATTTATAATAAAAGTAGGAACATTATAAAATATGTATTAAACACCATTAGGTAATGTTGCTATTTTCACTTCTTTTGAATACGCAATTAAGTCTTAGGAAGATTTACAAGCCTTATTACCATTTCCCAGCATATTTCTAATAAAATCTCTTGTTTGTTCTCATGATCTATGTGGAAAAGTGTCTGCAAGAATCCAAAGCTAACGAAAGATTAGTGAGGTAGAAAAAAAAATAAATGATCAGTCTGTAATATTTTTGAACTGACACTAGAGTAGATAAATCTGTTGAATTGTTGAAAAGGTTTTATTTTTTATCATGACTTGTCTTTAATTTGAAAATGTACAGATAAAATAGAACTTAAAGAGCATAAATGAGAGAGATAAAATTATTAGACTTTCAGTATATTTACTAATAGCCAGTCTGATTTTCAATATTAAAAACAATAAGCAAGGATGTTATAGTCAGTATATAGATGTGCAAATATCAATTCTAATACTTTGTAGGTAAGTGATATGCTAAATTTTTATTTGAGCTTAGCCAGGAACCTCTTAAGAATAAAATAAATTTTTGAGCACTGTCTATAAAATGATTGATATTTGTATTGAAGGAATATGAGCATATGTATGAAAGATCCTCTGAAAATTATCCACTGTTTCATTATTTTAACATTTTATTACATAATACACACACTCACACATATATATAATGTCCACATTATTTTAATATTTTCTTCATTTTGATAATCTTCTCTAGATGATTTTCCATCCTCTTTCCTTTAAATAAAGTTCTTTAAAACTCCATCCTACTCTTGATTCTCCCCCAAAATAAATCCCATGCCATCTCTCCCCAATCTTGTTGATTGATTCTGATATTTAATTACTTATTTCTTTTCTTTTTCTATTTTTTTATAACAGGGTTTCTGTGCAATCCCACCTGCCATAAATCTCATTCTGTAGACCACTTATCTCAAATTCACAGAGACTCCTCCATCTGCCCTTCCCCTGAGGGCTGGGAATTAGAGGTATGCACCTCTACTGCTGGAATGATTACCTATTTCTAAAGTTTGTCTCCTTGTGTTTTAAGACACATCAATATAATTAATTCTGAAAGTTCACATTAACCATGTGTGTTCCAGTCCGTCTCTCAGTTGCGGATGTCTGCTTCTTCATCATGAAGCCCTCACAGTATTTTCTGAGGCTTTCATCCCCATGATCCCTTCTGAGTTTAGTCTCTTACTCTTATTTTCTTTGCCTCGACCGTCACTGTTTCAATTTCTACAGTTGCTACCCTCCCCTCTTTTACTGTATATTGCCACTAAAAAAGTTATCGTAAATTTAGACTTTTATTTATTTTTGGCAATGTCTCTTTATATTCCACAGAACAAAAAAGAAATGTAAAAGACCTGAACTTAACCCATTTTCATCATTGCCTTCAGAATGTCCTTCACATGGAGACACCATTTACTCTGTACAATACGAGAATAAGGGGTAGCCTTTTGTAGACTAGTTTCCATGTGTTTTATGAATAAAATTCAGTTTACTTTCTTTTGTTCACTAAGATCATTTCCTACAAATCAGACCGCAGTGCTTTCCCAATGTGAAGTATTGATTTTATTTGTAATTTTTATAAATCAAAACACCTACTTTTTCCCCACACATGGATAATTTTTTTTAGATGTGGAGTCTTGAATTTTTCAGTTTTGAGATACTTTTGTAGAGTATACTCTGGGAAAATAAGAAACACTCAAAAATCATGTTGATGAGTGAATTATGGTACTTCCTTTCAGTCTGTCACAAACAACTTCAAAATCTGTATTTGCTGAATTAAATGAAAACCAGAGAATATTGAGAGTTTACTGTTTCTTATTTTGCACAGAAATTTATATCTTAGGTACAAATTACCACATATTTCCATATTAATTCATAAACCTGTATTTTCTTAATGAATAATGTCTTGTGTTTATAAAATATGAAATTTTCTTGGAAATACACTTGCAAAATAACTAATATGTTTTAAATAGTGAGTAATTTGAAGAAATCTCTCCAACTTTGAGCTACATTTTTGCAAATTCTTATATATCATTGCGTCTCAGTTTAAACTTTGCATCCAACCAAAGCTTGACTTATGATTGGTATATGAAGCAAAACAGAAGTTCACCAAAATGCTATACATTTCCAAGTGCTTCCTATACTTATTTGCAACAGGTGCTTCTCGACATGAGCTCACTGTGCAAAGGAAACTTCGAAAATCCTTTCTCCCAAACCAGCATGACTAACTGGACTCCACAATTTAGCTACTCTGTTCTTTTAAAGCCACCATCCACAGAGATGTGCATCACTAGGCTGACGCTGGTGCTCTGCCATCAACAAGTTTGTCTGTCCTCTACTTCTGATGAAAGCCATTCTCTGTGACATTGTATCTGCACATGTCAAGCTGATTTTCTCATCAAGTGTCTGCTTAAAACCTTCAACTAAGGAAGCAGCCTGAAGATTCTCACAAAATGTATTCTCAGAAAAAAAAAAAAATACTCCCAGGAAGCTTCAGTTTTATTATTCCAAAAATTCTTTGTCTTTGTTTTTTATTCAAGCCCCCCACTATCTTGTCAAATTTGGGTTGATTTTGTAAGGAAATGACAAACAAGTGGAATAACTGTCATCAAAAGGGCATAGGTACACTGAAAATATTAACAAAATACTAACATATCACAAATCAGATTAGATATATAGAGAGAATATTGAAAGGATTTTATTAGGTTATAACTTGCCATGTTATATGCCAATAATGCTATATCTCATAAGGAATTTTCCTACATATTGCATTGATTTCTGGCTCTCTTTTTTCCAATTTTAAAGGTTTATTGTTTTCTCATGAAAGCACCATTCTGATAATGATGCATACAAAGTAGACTAAATCTCTAATCACAACAATAATATTTAACTGACAAAATAGACAATAAAGAAATACGTAAAATGTGCAGGATTTCTGATAACGTTTAAGAATTACCTATAAATTTGTATCAATAGAGTAAAAAATCATTTGCCTGTATTTCTCATCTTGAAACTAAAACAGCCCGTTTTTCACCGATTTTTTTTCTTGTTCCTTAATTTCCACAAACCCTTTCACTTTTTTTCTAGTTCCTTACTTTCAGCTGTGATTCTTCAACCCCTGAACCCTGTCCTTCTCTAACAATTACTCTCTCTAAATGATTTGTGTTTCGCTGGCAGCTCCATGCTAAGGAAAGTAATATATCCTGATGAAGCCATTAAGCACCGTACTACAGACATTAAGAGGATGATATAGGCATGATTTCAATCATGCAGAAGGAAACTACGCTTGCTCTAAGAAGGAACAGTGCCACGGAGCTTAACCCACTCCAGTCTACATCTTTATTTCATTGGATTCAAATTTGAGGATGTCAGAAGAAATGAACACCACCACCCCCTGCAAAGCCATCACCTTAAGACTTATCATCAGACCCATGTTTCAGTCCCACAGAAAAAAGAACTAGGAGTGGTGTATGTGTCATATTGAACAGAATCTATGTGCATATCATGAAGAAATGGGTTGTTGATATGGAAAACATGCCAAAGAAAAGTTAGACCTTTCTTTAGCAGCTGGGAGCAGTATTTTGAAATCCCTATTTCACAAAAGCCAGTATAAGTTCTAAAATTTGCTGATCTCTCCAGTTCATATGCTTTGAATACCCGCTTAATTACCACTATGTAAAATACTAAAAGAATTTCCCTTCTCTAAAATTATAGATATGATCTGTTTTATGATATGTCTCTAAACTACATACACAAAGTAAGTATTTGTGGAAGATAAGAGACAAATTACTGAAAGGAGTTTTGTGCCAAATGCAACATAAACCTAAGTATGTTTTAATTGATATTATTGAGGGACATACATGAAACACAAAGTTGTTTTAGTCACATCATACATTGCCTGGTTATTAAAGCTGAATATTTAAATAAAATTAATCTACTCTTATGTGATTACATGTATTACTTGGTGGGCATTGGGTATAGATCATATTGTATATTTATGCTAGCAATATTTATTCACAAGTGTGTAAAATCATTAATAAATCTTTTTCAACAGATACTTAATCAGTCTTTCATAATAACAAATTCTTATAATGAAACATTTATATTTTTAATTTAGAAAACAAGAATTAAGATCAAAAATTTAAATCCTGTAAAATGTTTTTTATATTTTTTTTATTTCATTTTACATTACAACCACAATTCTCCCCTCTATCACTCTTCCTGCCCCCAACCATCTCCCTCCCCAGCCCACCTGCTATTCACTCCTCCCAACAGGTAAGACCTCTCATTGGGAGTCTACAAAGTCTGGTAGACTAATTTGGGGAAGGACCAAAACCTTCCCCTCTATATTAAGGCTGAGCATGGCATCCCAACATAGGGATGGGTTCCAACAAGCTAGCTCATGCACTGGGGATATATCCTGGTCCTACTGCCAGGGACCCATCAGATAGTTCAAGCTTTACCACTGTCTTCCAAATACCAAGGACCTAGTTCAGTTCCCTGGAGGCTCCACTGCTGTTGGTCTAGTGTTCATGAGTTCCCATGAGCTTGGTTCAGCTGTCCCTGTACATTTTTCTATCATGTGCTGAACATCCCTTGCTCGTACATTCCCTCCTTTTTCTCTTTGAATGGATTCCCAGAGCTCAGGTTGGTGCTTGGTTGTGGATCTCTGCATCTAGTTCCATCACTTACTAGAAGGCTCTTTGATGAAAGTTGGGGAATCCACCAACCTGATTAAAGAAGCAGACCAGTTTGGGCACTGTCCCCATTACTGCTAGGAGTCTTAGCTGGGTTCTTGTAGGTTCCTGGAAATTTTCCTAGCACCAGGCCTTTTCCTAACCCCGTAGTGACTCATTCTATCAATATCTCTCTTCCTTTGCTCTCCTGCTCCATCCTCCACCCCCTGGTCTCCATTCTCACATTGTCTCATCTCTCTTCCCTTCTACTTTATCACCTACCCTTGCTCACAGTTTATCTAGGAAGTCTTATGTAATTCCACTCCCGAGGACAATTCATGTGTTCCTCTTAGGGTCCTCCAACGATACAATGGAAAAAGCAAAGCATCTTTAACAAATGGTGGTATAACTGGATGTCAAAATGCAGAAAATTGCAAATGGGCATATCTATTACCATGCACAAAACTCAAGTCCAAGAGGATCAAAGACCTCAACACAAATACAGTTAAATTGAACCTGACAGAAGAAAAAACGGGAAGTAGCCTTTGAACAAATTGGCACAGGAGACTACTACCTAAATATAACACCAGTAACACAGACCCTGAGAGCAACAATCAATGAATAGAACCTCTTGGAACTGAAAAGCTTCTGTAAGGCAAAGGATACAGTAAATAAATTTGAAAGAAAAACAACCTACAGAATGGGAAAAGATCTTTACCAAGCCCACATCTGACAGAAGGATGATCTCCAAACTATATAAAGAATTTAAGAAACTGGTCATCAAAGTACAAAATAATCCAATTAAAAATGGGGTACAGAGCTTAACAGAGAACTCTCACCATTAGAATCTGAAATGGCCAAAAGATATTTAAGGAATTGCTCAACATCCTTAATCATCAGGAAAATGCAAGTCAAAATGACTATGAGATACCATCTTACACCAGTCAGATTGGCTAAGATAACAAACCGAGGACAGTTCATGTTGGATAGGATGTGGAGTCAGGGGATCACTTCTCCACTGCTGATGGGAGTGTAAACTTGTACAACCTCTTTTAAATCAGTATAGTGTTTTTCTCAGAAAACTGAGAATCAATCTACCTCAGCACCCAGAGATACAGCTCTTGGGCATATACCCAAAAGATACTCAGTCATCATCAACAATGTTCAGAGCAGCATTATTTGTAATACTCAGAACCTGGTAACAATCTAAAATAAAATTCTTCTCTTGTTAGTGAAAATTTATACTAGTTACTCATAAAGACTGTATTCAACACAGGTCTATTGTTTCAGAAAGCATTACATATATTTCATTGTTTTTAAATTTGTAACATGGGTCCATAGTTAATAATAGCAATCACTAAAGTCACTTACATGAACTTGTGGACACTGGGTCCTGTGGAACCATGAAGGGCCATTTCCTGCTAAATTAAACATAACTGAGCCCATTCACTCTTAAAGATCTGTTGCCCCAAATGTTCTAGTTTGTTTTCTCTCTCTTCGTGTATACTATATGAAAAGTTTCTGATTGCCAATGCATTTCTATAAGTAATAAAGACAACTTTCTACTGTGGTCATTATAGGAAGTAATGTGATCTTAGAAAATACAGGCTAGTCTCATTAGAATTAGTATAAACTGAAAATATATAGACCTACAAGTCCTGGAATTCTTAAAATGTTTAAAAAATTGTAAAATTTCATTGAACAATTTATCTTACTCTCTTTTTCTCTCTATGTATGTGTTTACTAATTTGACTATTTTAAACAAAAGTAGACCTAATTCTTTAAACACACACATACATGCACACACACAAATACAATGAAACACTAATTATCAGTTCCTTAAGATATGGGTGTGATCAGAAAGTTCTGCTATTTTCCATTTTGAGTTTTGACATTTGTAGATGTGGGATAGTCTTCACTTGAGAGAGAGATTTTTTACGTCCTTAACATTAATTTAATGTGGAAGAACACAAAGTCCCTCAATGCAAATCGAAATGCAAAGCAGAAGGAAGGCATGTAAGTGAAAATTGAATGAAAGCAAGAGAATGCAATGAAGAGTTAATATCTTGAATTTTGAGCTTGATTTGTTACTTAAGAGCATCAGATTCACTTGGGAGCACTTAGAATTCACTTAGAGTTATAGATCCAAATCTTCTAAACATCTACTAAACTAATGCCTGCATTGCTACAAAACCATTGTCTGGCTCAAATGTGCTCTAATACTTGGGAACAAAATTCTATATTAGAACATTGTTGATTTGTCCAGATTATGAATACTGTTCAACTACATGAAAGACCTCCCCAACTCACAGTAAATACAAACAAAATAAATAGGCCATAGGAATGTATTGGCCTAAAGATCCACAAACCATTATGTAGAAACTAAAATACTTTTTAGAAATATATAAGTCATTCTTCATAAAATGTCCAATTGCTTAATTCCTGATAATTTAATCTCTACACACTTTGTTGAATATAATCCTTATTAAAACTAAAATAAACCCTAGAAATCCCATGAAACTTCCATAAATGCTCTAAATTCTACTATATTTAAAAGGCCAAACCAATAAGTTTTCAGGACATTTCATTGTTACCAATTTTTCTCATTAAACTGCTATTTAAGGTTATTGACTTATGTAGACAAAACTATACTTATGTTGGTTTAATTCTACAGTATAAAACAGACTGTAAAATTGCATCACTCATCTTTCCCTCTTTACAGCAATCAACCTAAGTTAACAAATTCATAAAAACAAATGATCCATTTTGTGTAATTTTTGGAGATACTGGTCTATGATTGGTCTGTTCCAAGCAATGGGGCTCAAGGGATGGTTATCAAGTTGGGAGTACATGAAAAAGCAAAACCACCCAACTCAGGAACAGAGAACAAAAGAGTGGAAGAAATAGTGTTCATAGATTCTCAGTCTCACTTAGAGTCTATGCCTTCATTGATTAAACATCAGCCAACATCTGGGCGTCTGAGAGACATTCATGGTATAAACTACAGTCAGACTTGAACCACATAGCAACAGCAACTCTGATAGATGATAGTAGATCATAGTCACAACATAGGCATGAATGTAAAATCTGCACTAAAGATATTCCAAGGCACAGCATGAAAGGCAGTTTTACTTGGAATAGACATGATATGGACACTTTCCCCTGGACATAATGAAGTGCTATCATACTCCTACTTTTCATGTACTTTTGTTTGGAAATGTAGAGGAAATTGTTGGAAATACAGCCGTTGAATTAATTATGAACTGTGAATGAGTGAGGAGATAAATATAATCACTGCATCCCTTACATTTACCTGTTTCTCTATATATTTCCAATAGTATTTTAAAACATATTTTTGTTTTTTTTTTCTTCAAATTGTATCGAGGATAAAGACAGGCAAAAGAAACTCCAGTCAATTTGCTTTGAAACCATGCAAAGGTTACAATTTTCTATTGGACACTAGACAGGGGATTGCTTGAGTGTAGCCTAGCTGAAGGAGCAGATCCAGATGAAGAAAGGGAAGAGGTGGCAGATAAAGGCTATACCTCTTGGGTATAAAAGAACATTAAATTTATCCCTAATGTGTATAGATGGTTTAGAATGTGTATAAGTCCACAAATGTAATCACCAAGACGTAATAATATTTTAAAAAGAAAATTTCACCCTAAAACTAGCTTGATTATTAATGTTCACAGTTATGAGTAATACAGGGAGATTGTGAAATTGCATGACTGTAGTATAAGGACTTTGGAGCCATTTGAACTACTATATCCCACTCTATTTAAGCCAATATCTAAGAATCACCAGGAAGAAAATAAAAATGCAAACTATTGTACCATAAACACCAGTCATTCTTATGATCTCTAAACTATATTCTAAACAAAGACATTTTTGATGGGACCCACTTTTGCCACTTTAGAGGGGGAAATAGAAATGCATGACTTAACTGCCAATAAATATTTTAGAAATAAGATTGCTTCCTTTTGTTTGTATTCATTTTCTCTATAAGACTCTGTCATTGTCTCTGAGTCGTGGACTGAGCAATAAAGTAGGTAAAAAGTTAAAGGTACATATATAGACAGTTGATGTGAATCCAGAAACAATCTTGGAGAGAGGGTCTTCATATTCTGCTTCTCATTTGTTCTGGGAATGCAACTATGAACAGCTCAATAGTCCCCAAGTCTTGAGGAAGACTTCCATGTTGACTCCAATGAGAAATTAACAACTATACGTGCAAAGCAGGGATAAATGAATTAATGTCTAAATGATTCTATGTTCTGCTTTTCAGGGTGCTGCTTATACAGCAGTATAGAGGTCATTTTGAATGCGTTTTCCCTTAAACAAGTTATTTCATTAACTATAATGATTTCCAAAATATAGCATTATTAAAATATTCACCATTCTTATTTTCTTTAGAAAAGAGTATTATAAAAATATAATGTCAACAACTGGGATGAAACTTAATGTCAATAAAATGTCAAAACATAAATCTAAAAATAATTTAACAAAATAAATGAGGCCATCATTTATATAGCTCCATTAGATTTTTATGCCAGACCTTAATTCGAATTGTATAAATTATTAACCACATTACATTGTATTCAGCTCATCATTTTTCACTAAGAGGTGGCTGCCTAAATTTCTACAGTTGCCATAATTTTTCTCGAGAATTTATATAATCTTAATATTAGATTACATGAAAACTACTTACTAGATTTTTTTAAGCTTCCGTTTTTACTTACTCTATTAAACTACTAAAAATCAATTTATTAAAAGTATAAGTAGCCAAAGAAAGCTGGGAGCTATGATGAAGCTACTATCAAATTAAGTTTTTAGAAATCTTCTATCTTTGAGAAAGAAGACAGAAATGACCACACATAGTAGCACACAACTTAGTTTGATGGACACTTTGACCAATACGCGGTTCCTGGCCACCCTCATGTACTATAGGGTAGCACTGAAAATCAACTTGCAAATAACGGTGTTAAAATATGACCTGAGGATCTGTATCAAATGTCTCCACCCACAGTAGTGTCCGTAATATGAAATACTGACAAAGATGATTCATATGAAACGAAAGTGTCTGAGGCACCATTGTCGAGATTTGTACTTCCGACATGCCACTTCCTGGACTAGAGATATAACTTAACAATAAAGATTGGCTGTGTTCCAGGGGATTCTAGGTTTGGAAGAACATGAAACTTCTTTCAGTGGGTTATTTTATAACACATTGGTAGGCATCCCATTTCTTTTCACATGCTGGTCTAAAGAAGAAAATAGATCAATTTTCAGATTCCTATTGCTATCAAAGATCTGGGAAAGCATAGACGAGAAGATGATTTTTTTCTTTTCTTTCTTTTTTATTGAAAAAAAATTTCCGCCTTTAATCTTAACAGTACTGCCCTGCCAGAGTGTATTCACCATGACCACAGTGTTTGTAAGGATCTCATTAAGAGATCACATGTGTGCATCATGTAAAAGGTATAGCCATTTGACATGTCTATTTTTGTTGTCCTTCTTCAGTTCATGTTTAGACAGCTATGCTGGTGATATGGTTTGGTTGCAACTTCTGACAATCCTAGGAGACAATTTAATATTAATAGTAAGCTCCCTGATTGTCTAATTTTACAACCCTCTGTCTCCTCTTTTACTCTGTTCCCTGAACTTAAGGTCAAGAATTGTTTTATAAATGTATCTATTGAGACTCCTTTGCACAACTCTGTATTTTGATTGCTGTGGTTTTCTGTAATGATTTCAGCCCACTGCAAAGGGAAGTTTTGTAAATGAGGAATGAGGAAAAGCATTTTTAATGCCTAACTTTCAATTTTATAAAAAAGTTATTTTTAGTTTAAGGTTGATATAGGCATTTTAAATAAAAATATTCTCATTTGTTTAATTACTTATCAACACATTCTGAATGGGATAATCAGCCACCTTAGGATCCTTTGGAATTTCGCTTTGTTGTCACTGGACAGGAGTGGAGCTGGCTCTCTTCAGTAATGACTTTTGGGAATTTCACTACACAACAAATAAGAAGCCTTCCAACTTGTCACTTATTTCTCTAACTTATGAAACTCTGTTTTAAATTGGGAAGGGTATATATAAAGAAAATTGTAATCTATTATTCTCAGTAGCCAAAACATCAAAACTGAAAATAGAAGAGCATGCTGATAACACCCATTTCTTAGGGTACTAATGATTACTGTTTCATTGTATGGTGATGTTCTAGTGTGACTCTGTGTGTGTGTGTGTGTGTGTGTGTGTGTGTAAGACTTAGATCTACTTTTGTTTAAAATAAATTATATTAGTAAACACACACAGAGTAAAATAATTTGTTCAATGCAGTTTTACAACATTTTTAAATATTTTAAGAACTTCAAGATTTGGAAGTTTCTTTCTTTCTTTCTTTCTTTCTTTCTTTCTTTCTTTCTTTTTTTAGTTTACACTAATTCCAGTGAGATTGGGGCCTATTTTGTAAGATCATGTTGCTTCTTTTAATGATTATAGTAGAAAAGTTATCTTAATTGCCTGTAGAAATGCATTGACAACTACAAATGTTTCTTTTTTTTTTATTCTTGTGAATTTTTTATTTAATTTTTTTTAATTTTTGCATACTAATCTCAGTTTCCCCTCCCTCCCCTTCTCATGCCTCACCCACTTCTCTCTACCCAACCCACCATCTCCTCAGAGGAGATAAGGCCTCCCTTGGGTAGTCAACAAAGTCTGAAACCTTGAAACTTTTCTTACTGTATTGAAGAAGAGGGGGAATACAAACTGAAAGATTCGGACAAACAAATCCACCCCCCATCTTATTGCTAAGTTATAGTTAGTATATTTATTTTAACTTTGGGAAATTTAGGAGTCCAAACCTGCTTCTAAAAGAATGATATTTAGTAAATACATTGCATATAGAGCATCACAGACATGATAAGAAAGCTGGCCACACGTGACCCTGGGGAAAAGGTCATGGCAGAATCTCAATGTAGACACTGACTCTCTTCAAATGGGCAGTCTCAGGTCCAGCTGACTTACAGAGTCACTGACAAATAAGCCTACTTTTCTTTGGATAGTCATTGTCTTTATTCTCCATGTAAAATTGAGTTTAATTTTTAGTAAGCTGTCTTTCCCCAGGACTAAGCATAGCCAACTGTCTTGCTCTGGAAGGAAAATCGAGGAGAAGAAGGAGCCATTACCTTAGTAACACCCAACTAAGGTGCATGTCCCACCTATTTCTTCTCCTGGCTCACAGAGCAGGCACAAATCTTCTCTTGTATAAATAAGCTTTTGTGCTGAGTCGGGGTCATATTCTGCTTGTTTCTTCAAGGAACACTAATCACTCTCACTCCAATTATTTGAGAACAGGTTTGAATCATGTTTTTCATTCAGTACACAAAGTTGTACCATTCACCTTCCCAAATGTTTGTGATAGTATGCTACAATCTAGTCACATTTTATCATTTGAATTTCAGAGGCAAACAATGGAAAAAGCATTTATCTTTACAATTTTCTCAGACAAAAGGAAGATTATATATTCTCTTTTTGAAAAACATATTGCATGGAATGTGTAGTATGTATTATTTTTGTCTTAGATAATCCATCTTCGGTATTCAATACAAATAGCCATATTTTCTTCATGATGGACCAGGATGACTTTGTTTCTTGACTCTCTTCTTGTTCCCTTGGGTTCTGCTCATCAAACTTCACTTGACCACCTCATTCATAGATGTTTACCTTTTTTCCCCTTAAATACTTTAAGTTATTTTATCTTTGCCTGTGATGTCGTTTATTTCATTTACACAAATGACTTCCCTGGATCTCTCTAACCTTTTGAGATGAGTCTTGACAATGGGAGAAGTGAAGGGCATTTCTACTCCACCTTCATAAGCCTTGTCTTTCATCAATATATTCAAAACTGCAATAAGAATAACCAGCCCATCCATAAAATGAGAACTCTTCAATTTTCTGGGTCTTTTACCCTTCGTACCAAGAAACACTTCATACCAAGAATTCACCTCACTGATACGACGTCTGAAATCTGTGAATCTTTAGTGTTTCTAACCTTGGATAATGATAATGCCCACTTATTGTGTATGGGTATATTAATGCTTATTATAAGATCATCTTATTATAAGATCATTCATTGAATTGAATATATATATAGAGAGAGAGAGTATATTCATTGAGTGTGTGTATATATATATATATATATACTTATATAAATGTTAGGTAAATATGTATTCCTTGAGTGTGTATTTGATCTCCTTATATTTATATTTTTGAAATATGAAATATGGCTCATAGCTTACAATCAACACACATTATATTCACACTTATAAATGAAGAAGTCAGTAAACGATTAGGGTTTTTTAATGAATAAAATTGAATTTAATACTTTCTCTTCAGTACCCTAGTAAACATGGAAATAATAAAGGTTTAACAAATCTGTGTGCTGTAAATTTAAAAAAATCTCTTTAGGTTTTTCAGTAGAACAGAAAGGAACGAGGTAGCCTCTTCTCTTCTACTCACCATCACTGCCTCTCATGCACAGCCACTCTGGCCTCTCTTCAGGATCCCTCCTATAGTCCTTCAGACAAGAGTGCCTACATAGGTTTCTTTGCTTTTCCACTTTTTGCTTGGTGTTCGTTCATCTAAATTCTTGTGCAACCACATTCTATGTTCACTTGTCCTTATCATTTAACTACTAACTGGAACTTTCTGTGGACATTGAAAGGTATACACATGGCTGGAGGGGATGAATGCCCAGTTATTGACTTATGCCAAAACATAAAATCAGCATTTGGCTATGAGAAGAAATTGCACTTAGGTACCAATACATCTAGGTTAAACTGAGCTTGGAACTACATCTGTATTCAAAATGGTGCGTGACTTTTCCCTTATCCTTTCTTAATTCTGGGATTCCCACATTTTTTCTCATTTTTGCTTCTTTTTAAAGAACCATTGCATAAATAAATCACTTGCATGTAAATTTTGATCTCAAAGTCATGTTCTAAGGACAGTAATTTAATGCACAAAACAAATTCTTTTGTCTGTGGCCTTTGGTTTGGCATTTCTATTACAAAGTACTTTTCCTTTCAGTCTTGGCATGTGAATTCCAGCTGTCATTTTATGCCAGCCTTATGTGGAAGTCTGCTCTGATACCTACTTTTCAAATTGCCTATTTACCTTTCATAGTCCTTTGCATAAGTTTTGGCTATTTTTGATTTATTTGTGCTTTTCAGTTGTGTGCCTTTTCAGCAATCTTGCTTTGGTCATCAAAGTGTTAACCAGTACTGGTACACAGGAATTCTATTATTTGTGGGAAAGATGAGTTATAAATGTTTAATTTTCAAGTCTCACAATTGCAAGCATTGGATAGTTTCTCTAACATGGATTTTGGGGAGGGGATGAACATTAAATTAAGTAGGAGACAAAGGTGTGAGAGAGGAAATATGGAAGGATGACAGGGGTGGATTTGATCAAAGCACATTCTTGGACTCCTGGAAGAGCCATAGAAAATGAAACCAATTTTGTTGTTCAATTAATACATTTTTTTAAAAAGACAAAACAACAGTTTTTTTAAAGAAATAACCAGAAAATAAGTCTCTAACTCAGATAATAGAAGCACTTAATATATGATAAAGTATTCAAATACCTAACTATTTCCCAAAGGTTTCTATGCTCATTCTTTGGTTAATACAAAAAGATATTAAGTGTTATAGCTCCTACAATCATAAATCTTCATTGTTCTATAACAGACATTTCCTAGCAATAATGACTTCCCAATTATTTCTCAGAGGTACATTTTTTAAAAGAAATATTATATTAGATGTTATTTATTACATTTAATACTGGATATCTATATTCTATCTTTTATGGGTAATTTTTTTCTCACATTTAAATTTCAAAGGGAAAGAGCAATTGATTATTTTCTCCAAAAATAAGGTACAAAAATCTTAACTTCTAGTATAGACTCATTAAATAAGGGAGAAAGAAACTAAGTCCATTTTCAAATTTAGAGTCATATAATGGACCGTGTGATCTGGTGAGGGCCTGAGAAAGCACCTCAGCAAGGGATTAGAAGTAAATAACTAAACAGGCTACAGGAAATCGAAGTGTAACTGAGTATTCACCACATAAACAATCTACGGTAGCTTTCTAACTAAAATACAATTTATATTCATACGTATTTCAATAACCCATTTCTGCCTCTCGTGCCTTACACAGAAGATGTATTGAATATGTTCCTACTGAATAAGATATTTTTCATTCATAGTGAAGTCTGGTATTTTCTTGTCTTCAGACTGCCTCTTTCTTTGGTTTTGAACACTCCAGGAAACTAGGATTCTTAAACCAGTTGATAGACCTCCTGTACTTTTTCCCTGGTAAGACATTAAATATAAACACTATTTTCAGTTACAGACTGATCTCATATGATTCATTGATTGATTCTGAATATATATTTAATTTAAGTATATCCTCCAAACTCCATGTTGATAACAAGAAACAGACTTGGCAAAACTTTATTTTGTTTCTTTGTTTTAAAACTTAAATCTCTGTTGTAAAATTTGTTTATATTAATTACGCAGTAAGCTTTTGAAAATGACACAATTGTATCTAAACACCATAGATAGGTAGATAAGTAGCTAGATAGATATATAGGTATACATATGCAAAATTAAAGTTATCAGTAATTACAAGTTAACAGATGGTGTATTGATATGAGTACTTAATTGTACCAGTTTGTTTCCTTTATGAATGTTAATCTAGACTCAAACAATATACTAATATTTCAAATTTCACTGGGGAAGTTTATTCAAAATAGTCCCTAATGAATAATAAATATTAGTAACTACTGAGTTTTCCTAATTATTTTATAATCATCAATGTTAAAGTAGTTAAGCTCATTTATTAATATCTGACTGTATAATTATAAAGCCTAAAATAATATAAATTATTACATTGTATCAAATCTAATGATTTCTGTAGACAGAAATGAAACTGTTAACAGTGTTCATTGCATCTAAAATTTAGCATCTACTGAATTGGGCTTACTTAAAATCATGATACCCTGCTTGGGACACTGAGAGTGAACACTGCCATTTTGAAACCAATGCCAGAATTCTTTGGGTTGCAAGTAATGCTTATTTAAATAAATTAATTTATCAGATCACATAATCTAAGTAGCAATGAGCTCAAATTAATCACTAAGCCAAGTCGTCTTCCAGATTGTGTCTCTGTTCCCTGCTGACTGTGTCATTCTTAAATTGAATGTTCAGTAAGATTGATAACATCATCTATAGCTTTATGGTCTCCGAAGTTCATATGAGACTTTAAAACAGAAAGGAAAGAAGAAATTTAAAGTGAAATTAAAGTTATATCTTTGTTCTCAGTTGTCAAAGTATTGTGATCATCATTAATTTAATTTATTTTGCCTATGTTTCCTATTAAGGATTCAACCTACACTCCTGTACATGCTACACAAACACTTAACCACTGAGTTACACACAAGATCCGATAGGCCATTTTCTACTCTTAGAATGAAGCTCTAACATGAACAAATATCTAGGCATAACACTTGGAAGTGGTCATGAGTGTGTCTTTAATTCAGGAGATAAAGAAGAATAAAGGACTAATAGCACACTGGATTAAGCACTTGAGAAAGGTCTATTTTCAGGAGTCATAAACTTGACTCAAATGCAAATGAATCATGTGTTCAACCCCTTAATTAGAAATTTATTGCCTTTACAATAGCTAAAACAAAAATGCTGCAATACATTTTTGGGGATAACAACTTTTTAGAGTTATATTGTGTATGTGTGCATTCTATGGCTAATTTAACTCACATTTTTGATTATTTGTTTGCTTGGTTTTGTCTTGCAGTTTTGAGAAAAATTCTCACCCTATTGCCCAGGTTGACCTTGAACTTGGCAATCCTTTGGCTTTAGGCCCATGCCTTAGATTTGTAGAACTCTGCAACATCTCCAGATATCCTGCATGCATTTGAATGAATAAGTGAAATAATGTATATAGTTTTTTATGTTTCATCTTTGTTGTTTTTAGAATAATATTTGTTTATAAAATGTTGGGGGAGCCATCTTATGGTTGGCAAGAGACTTGGTGCTAGAGGGGCTCCCAGGTGCCCAGGGCGATGTCCCCAGTTAGTTCCTGGGGCAGCTGAGGACAGAGAACCTGAAATGACCCTATCCTATAGCCATACTGATGAATATCTTGCATATCACCATAGAACCTTCATCTGGTGATGGATGGAGATAGAGACAGAGACCCACACTGGAGCACCGGACTGAGCTCCCAATGTCCCAAGGAGGAGCAGAAGGAGGGAAAATATGATCAAATATGTCAGGACCTTTAGGGGTGCACCCACCCACTGAGACAGTGGGGCTGATCTATTGTGAGCTCACCAAGGCCAGCTGGACTTTTACTGTAAAATCATGGGATAAAACTGGACTCTCTGAATATGGCGGACAATGAGGGCTGCTGAGAAGCCAAGGACAATGCCACTGGGTTTTGATCCTACTTCATGTTCTGGCTTTGTGGGAGCCTAGCCAGTTTGGATGTTCACCTTCCTAGACCAGGATGGAGCGGGGAGGACTTTGGACTTTCCACAGGGCAGGGAACCCGACTGCCCTTCAGGGGGGGGGGGGGGGGGGGGGGGGGGGGGGGGGGGGGGGGGGGGGGGGGGGGGGGGGGGGAAAAGGGAGAGGGGGAGGGAAATGGGAGGCGGGGAGGAGGCAGAAATTTGTTTTTCAATAAAAAATTATATATATAAAAATGTTGGGTAACATATTCAACATTTTATTTTTAATATGTTGAAATTTAGGGAGTATGTCAACTCCAATTAGAAAGGTGTATGACTATTTAGCATAAAAACAGACAGAAATGTATCTCTGATAAATGTTATAATGAAAAGAGCAAGGATAGATCACAGACAAATATTTGATATTGAAAAATAACTTCTAGTTAAATAAATTTGGAAAATAAAAAGTTGTGTGAAATCATTTATGTTGTTTTAAAACTCTATGCATTGCCTTCAGTGTAGCTATAATCATAACAAAAAGAATAGGAGAATGTAGAACAGGAATAGCAGTTTATCAGTGTGTTGACTGTACCCTGGTTACCTTTTCTTTTCTCATATACTTCAAGAAAATGGCAACTCATCCTATATAATTTCTCCCCACGAAACACAAAGTTCTATCAAGTAAGAATTGCATATGTCTGCTATTATTAACTCCCTAACACCTAGTTCAATGTCAGTGACGTAATATGTATTTAAAAATAATGTTTGCTACTGACACTGGTACTTCAATATTTACAAAGTTCCTCAAAACTATACCTAAAAAGTACACTGAGCTGCATCTGAAGCCTACCATGAGCATTATTGTTTAAGTAAGTCAAAGGCTGCCCAGAACAAAATGTGAGTGCTGCTTCCCGGAATTATAAAATTTTACAGACTAACAGATGCTCAGTGTACTTTCTAGGTATAGTTTTGAGGAACTTTGACTGGCTGGCACACTTGCCTTTCTCTGAAAGAGAAATTGAGGCATTTTGAGTAGTTTATCTATGATAATCAGCTAATTGGTTGAATCAGAATGCAGACCTTCATGGTCTGTCCCTAGAGAATTCATTCATGAATGCTAAAAATACTAATGCCCAGATAAACATTTACTGATTAAAAAGATTTGTAGCTCAAATAATAAAAACCTAGAAACAGATACTGGGGTTTAACCCATAAACCAGAAACTAGAGAAGTCTTACCTCTACCAAGGCTCATCCACAGTAAACTAAGCAAACTAAGCCCCTCTTTCCTCCCATTTTATATTCCCTCTAGTGTTGGATTTAAAGGAGTATGACTCTCCAGGACTTGGATTAAAGGTGTAAGTCACCACCACCTGGATTTGTTTCTGCATTGGTCTTCTGTAGCACAGGGTGGCCTTGAATTTACAGAGATCCTTCAGACTCTGTCTCCCAAATCCTAAGATTAATGGTGTGTGCTACCACTGTCTGACCTCTCCTGGCTTTAGCTTTGCCTCTGGTCTTCAAGTATTTATAAAAATACAAATAATACACCATTGCATTCTCCTTTTTCATCTAAAATAAAAATGATGTTTATACGTAATATAAGAAAAAGTATGTACAATAAGTACAATGATTATATAAAAGGCAAAATATATTTCCCTTGCCATCATCTTGGATGTGTATTGTCTTTATTGCATGTAATAATTTCATCCTTCATTATATGTCCTCAGCCCTTCATTTGTGCCTAGATTTCTTCTTTGGATAAAAGGGTTCATTTTTTAAGGAATGATGCTGCTTATTTCTCCTGAATTCTCAAGTTCCTTAAAATTACAATCTTTTCAGTGATACTTTTCCTTACTTCTGAGTTAGTTTATTCCACTCAACAATGGATGACATGCCTTTTGCCCTTGTATCTCTTAAATCTTTATATTTTCAGAGTTTTTCTTTTAGCACAGAGAAAGGGAGTGTCAAAACTCGTCTAACAACCCTTTATTGGAAAATTCAAATGCCTATCTAGTGTATTGAAACAATGTGGATATCTGTGTATATTTCCTGGTGTTTGCCATTCCAATTTGTTATGAAAAAAGAGCTGAGTGGCCTAGTTTATTTCCAAGGGGGCATGTTATAGAAGTACACACAGAGAATATCCCCTCAAAAAGAGATTACCAAAAATCCCAGAAATTTCCTCCTTTATGAACATATTAAAAAAGTGAATTATAACAGTGATAGATGCTCTCTCCAGGAGATACAATGTTAATATGTAATGAAATAGCTGGATTCTTTTTTCACACCCCATGTCTCATTCTATGTAATGTAAATGGAGGAAGTAATATAAAAATCCAGGTAAAGACACATCCTAAGTTTTCCCATTAAATAGAATAATTTGTGGCAAATGTTTTATCATAAATATTGGACATGCCAGATTGGATTGCAGCTGGTCCAAGAGATTTTCTGCCTCAAGCTTAAACTAAAGCCACAAAAGAAACAATTTTTTTTTACCCATTTTTCTCTTCTATTCTCTGTGAACCAAGAAAACTACAAGCAAGAATTCAACTTTGAAGAATTATTTTTAAACCATTTAAAAGCTGTCAAGAATGGAACAAGATGCTCCAAAAGGAAAAAAAAAAAAAGCTTTTGTAGAAGCATCATGTGGGCATGATTAAGAAAAAATAGTAGCTGAAAACTATGTTTAAACGAATAAAGTGAGAATTCACAATTTAGTCCTTTTTTCAATATTTATTTTAGCAACTGTACCAGCTTATATGGCTAGTGCAGAAGAAGATGACCGTGCTGTCTCCTTCTAGAGAATAAACTTGATCATATGAATAATTCAAATCAATGATTTTGAAAATGGCAGTTCACATTTTTGCATCGCTATGGTGAAGGCATGATAGAAGCCATTTAAAGAAGGTTTCAGCACACTCCACTTGCCCCATTTTAGTGGACAGTGCTATGGCAGAGCATCATGGTAGGAAATCTTTAGTGGAACAGAAATGCTCTCCTTCTCATGGCCAAGAAGCAGAAAAGAGAATGCTTGTATGTGTATGCTTCCACCTTCTTATTCTTTTGTTAGCGTCTTAGACAATGTCTCAGGAAATATCTTCAGGGATCCACAATAATAGGCATGATATTAATCTCCTAAATATGGTCCAGTCCAGGTTACAAGTGTAGCAACCACACACAGATAACTATGTCTCTTCTGCTCTCACAACTTTACCATTCATATATCAGTTTGAAATCCAATAACAAATACTACATGATTACAACAGCAAGATTGTTTTCTCGTACCTCATTTTTTAAAGACAGAATCTTATCATACAGCCCACATTGTTAATTTTTTGTTCACTCTTTCCTTCTCTCGTTCATTTATTCACTCAGTAATATGCTGATCCCCAGAAGTATGTTTAGGAACAGAGATGCAATTTGTTTTCTAAAAAATGATGCCAAAGATCTTGCTTGATGGAACTTTCCTTGTAATGGAGCAAGGCAAGCACTGAGAGAGATGATTTCTGATTAAGGTAAACTGAATGGAAGGGGAGCTTTAACCAAAGCATCCATAAGGAGGTAAAACCATTACCTGAGATTCAAGGAAGAAGGGAAGCCAGCCACAGCAAAGCTGACTTATGGTTGGGAAAGCATCAAACACTGAGCCCTCAACAAGAACGTGCTTAACAGGAATTCAGACAAAGCTATGCCACTGCAAAATCTTGACACAGCCCTGGGCTTCCAGTCAGAATATTGGAAGGTAACAGTAGTTTTCTTCTAAAGAGTGTTCGGTAAACTCAGATTCCAGGACCCACTCAGAACGTTGATCCAAAGATCTGCCTGGTTTGAAATGTCTCACTCTCCTGATAGTGGATTTTGAACCAAATGTCTTGCATGCCTCATGAGCGCATCAGTATTAATGTTCCATGACACTGTAAAAATGAACTAGTTACTCTTTTATTAAAGTGACTATGGATTATATCACTGTTACAATATACTTTTAGTAACACAGGACACTACAAATAAAGCAATTCCAATGATACAGAATGACAAACTAATATTGATGAATTTTCTGATCAATGTTTTGTTGCCAAAGAGAAATGAAAAAAAAAATTCTGAACCATTTCTGGAGCCTGAAGTTACAAGGACATCATCCTGAAGTGACTCTTATTATACAGAAAATAATTCCTGGACCGCAGAAGTTTTTCAGTATGTATTTAATGAGTGAAGAGTTAAGAATTAGGAAAACTGAACCATTTAATTAATTAATTAATTTTACATATCATGGTGAATCAGAAGACACAAATGGACTCACATAATGTTAATTCTGTTATTTTCCTTGTGTTTCAAAATGCTGTATAAGGGTCATTGAAAGTCGCTGATTTTCTCAGGATTAATGAACACACTTGCCCTCCACTCACTTATCAGTATGAAAAGGACAATGCAGTACCCGTCCACCCACATCCAAGTGGGCACACTGAGCCTTGGGAAAAGTTACCTAATCCCAACTACAGATACTACGATGTTGAAATGTGCAAAATGCAAAGAGGGCTGTGGTCAAACAAGCCTGATATACACTCATACACGAGTAGACAGAATTTGCAATTTAAGTTATTCTGACCAGCACATAACGAACTGCTAATACATTTGATACTGAGAATGGCGCAATTTCTGTGTTTCAAAGAGTGTGACTAAATAGATCTCAAAGGGTGTACGATGTGAGATTAATATTCACACATTCTAAGAAAGAAAGTTTTTGGTTCATTTGAGGCTGAAAGGAAGAAGAAGAGCTCCCTATTGCTCCAGGGCTGAATATTTGGGAAGCAAAATAAAAACTGCTCTTCAAAAGTTACTTCTCCTATTTATTGAGTACCTGTATTTGAATTCTGCAAGAAAAACGTTTACAAAATCACCATGATCTTTCTTCTTAGCAGTTCCTATGAAACAGAATATTGATAAGCATAAGTAAATTCACACTGTATTTTACTTTCTTAGCCTCATATGCTTTCCTCTTAAATGTTCCACTGTGCATTGTTCACCCTCCCCTTTTCAAGATAAAAGTGTAACCTTTATTAAAAATGAATTTCTAATGTGTCATGTGATCAATAGATAGGAGTACCTTCGTTTTTTTTTTATATTAGTCTAAGGCTATTTTCCTTTTACTGTTGTATAAACAGGGAACTGAAGGGTAAAATAGTTAAAACTTAATGCTATAGTGCTAATGTGGCTTTTAAATCACGTCAGCTGCAATCACTGCATTATAATTAACAATTTATTGAACCAGCAATAAAATGAACATCACATTACTTCTTAAAGCAGCAGAATAAAATGGCTAATAAATAGCATAAGCCAGACAAATTGCAGAGTAATAGAAATTTTCTTAAGATTTATGGTGTGCAGAAAGATGGATGTGCTATTAGTAGGAGCTCCCGTACTTGACAAAATTCTTTCACAAAGACATTGTTACCAGGCATGTCAGAGTTCACAAGTCTAAGTGGTTTATCCAAATTTCAGTTCTGTGCTATTACAGTGGAAAATACTCATTACAAGGTTTGGAAACTGCAAGTAATGTGTCCATTTGCCAACATTCAAACTGCTACTGCCAAAAAGATACTAAAATATTTTATAAACTGTCAAATAACAAGTCTGCTAGCTTAATCTGAGTCTATTTTATATTATACAGACTGTAAAACTATTACATTGATTCACTTCCTAAAAAAACTTTTAAGAGCAGAAAGCAACCTGCGTAGAGCTGAACAAAGCAAATGCATTTTACCTATTAAAATCCTGGCGTTGTCATCTTTAGTTGAGAAGGCATGGTCGTACATTTGAAATGAAGCCATACTCCCGTTAACAATGGGCATACTAACAGACGCTATTACATGAAGTGAGATCTCAGAAATATTTAGGTTAGCGTCAAGCTGCCAGATATACGGTCATAAAGGGGTGATAGCAAGGCTTCTGCTGGAACATATTCGACACTTTGTTTCTGACATGCAGAAGAGTTCATAGTCTAGAGTAAAACATAAAAATACTTTTATTACGTCTCTTGTAAAACAATTAGCAATATGTTATAAAGGATTTATTTAAGGCATTAAATTTTAATTATTATTATCAGTAGTAGCAATCAGATTAGCACCCATCATCATGCTAATTATAGCAGCATAGGATCTCAGCTACAAAAAGAGCTGCTCCCTAGACTGTTTCCAGTGCTTAGCTCAACCAATAATGAGGGTCATTTGGTTGTGTGTACGTTAAGATGCCCTCATCAAGAATTTTCTTTTTATCCCAAGTCTAAATTGATACACTTAAAAGACAATATATATATTAATATGTGTATTGATGCCTTATTGAAGTCAATTTCTTTAGATTAAGAGTGTGGCCTTTTATAGGATACATTCATGTCTATCACAGAAGGCTAAAAATTATTTCCTTCTTTCCTCTATGCCAATACATATGGAACCAATTAAGGCAAGAAGGCTGTCAGTCAATGCATTAAAAACCACCTAGAAGGCATCAAAATATAGAGATGTCGTATCAAGGAACGAAAACACCAACTTCTTGGATTACTTTGATGAGGAGAGAGTTCAAATTTGAACTTACTCCTTCTCTTCCTGTGTCTTCTTCCTAGCAATATCTTGTGATTACTGTCCTATCTGTGATCTGTCTTCAGTAGATATTTACAAATACACATCCTACAGTCATTCTTCAAACTCAGTGTGTATGGGTCTGTGCTAAAGTCCCTATGCTAGTTAACTTAGATGATAATACTCAATGCAGATTATAAATGCATATCACTACTCACAGAAAAGGATAAAAAGGACAAAAGAACAACATTTTGATACTCAAATAAAATGTACTTTTCTCATGTCAAATATTACCTAGTTGTAGGGAAAATAACTATTGAAAAAAAGAGTATTAATAATTGGCGATAATTAGGGTGTTTCCTAAGTAATTGATGACTTCCAGTTTTCTGTCTTTCTTGTGCTTCATTACCAAATTTACAACATTCTTCAGGAAATCATATGGATTATTTGTTACCAGTTAAAATACTAAGCAATGAAGAACCTTGTTCCCCGAAACAACTCACTCCAACTCTCTTCAAACAATCCAGTTAAATTTCTTTCAAGGGATATCATGAACTGCTTTCTTCCTTCCTTCCTTCCTTCCTTCCTTCCTTCCTTCCTTCCTTCCTTCCTTCCTTCCTTCCTTCCTTCCTTTCTTTCTTTCTTCTTTCTTTTTCTGGCGTGTTCTATGCTAAGGATTTTGGATTGATTATATGTATTTCAACACCACAATAGGGGAAAGGGGCAAGTACTAAAAGATTCATGTCGGTACCATTGATGATAACTAAGATATGAAATCAGGTTAGTGATTATGACCAGATTAAAGGACATAGAAAACTGTATGTGTGTATATATATAAATATTATTCTGCCTTTTAAAATGGCATATTATATTTTGTGACAATAAAGATGAATCTCAAAGATGTGTATTAAGTAAATGGAAGCAGAGACAATAAGTCGTATCACTTGATCTCAGACATATAAAAATATCAAAATTGTAAAATAAAACCCTTAGGAAAAGAATTAAAGTGATAGTTATCAGTAATATGATGACATGATATCAGGGTTATGTGTAGCTGGGTTTTTTTTTTTCGTTTTGGGGGCCAGCATTTAGCTCCCAAATAAACACACAAGCACTTATTCTTACTGATGAATGCCTGACCTTAGATTGGTTTGTTTCCATCCAATTTTTAAAACTGAAATTATGCTATTTCTCCTTAACTACATTTTGCCCCTGGGCTTTTTATGTTTCTTCTTTCTATATATCTTTCTTTCCTCTTTACTGTGTGGCTGTGAGCTGGGCCCTGGTGTCCTCCACTCCTTTTCTAGCTCCTCACTCTCTTTTTTAGATTTTTCCTCCCTATCTAATCTCTCTGCCCACCAGCCCAGCCTATTCTCACTCCAGCCTAGTTATTGGTCATTCAGCTCTTTATTAGTCTAATCAGGTGATTGATAAAGCTAAGTAACCCAGCTTTACAGAGCTAAACAAATGTAACATAAAGGGATGCAGCACATCTTTGTATAATTAAACAAATATTCCAAAACCTAAACAAATATGACACATATTAAACTAATATTCCACAATGCGATATTTGTCCAAGGTCACATAGGTTTATTTAGAAAGTAAGGTAAATTCATGCAATCTATTGTCTACAATGATGACTATATACATTAAGCTATATTGTATATTTGAAAGTCATGAACAAATTAAGCCTCAACTATCCTCATTATAATCCAATTATAACAATGTGCAATATTTAATTATAACTAGGTTCATATAGCTATTATATGATCTATACATATATATAACCATCATGCTATATTTTAAATATTTACAATTTTCTATTTGTCACTTATATATAGGACAAAATAAAAATGTCAAATATAGTTGAAAATTCTTTTATAGAATTGTGGCAGCATGTGATCTAAAACTTAATTTGCCAGTTCACCTCAAGTTCTGGATATACTTATCTTGGGTATACCAAAGATGCTTCATCCCATCACAAGAACTCAACTGTATTCATTGTTGCTTTATATATAGTAGCCAGAAATTGGAAACAAACTAGAAGTCCCTCAAGAGAAAAATGGATAATGAAAATGTGATATATTTAGACAATGGAGTATGATTCAACTGTTTAAAAAATGACATCATGAAATCTGCCAGCAATTGGATGGTACTAGAAAAATATCATCTTGAGTGAGGTGACCCATATCCAGAAAGACATATATGGTATTTATTCACTTATATAGAGAGATTAGTTGTCAAATAAAAGACAAGCTAAAATTCCAAATCCCTAATAGGTTAGGTATAGAGGAAGGGATTAAAGGAAGACACATTGATACCTCTGGGAGGGGAAATAGATTAGATTTTATGAGTGAACTAAAAAAGAGGAGGACAAGGAGGATGGGAAGTGAAGAATAAGGTGGGGAGGGCAAAGAGAAAGAAGATTGAGGCAATGAATATTTCTCTAAATATACAAAGGTATTCCTAATGAAGTCTGCAAACAATGAGGAAGTTTGAGTCTAAACTTAACCATCTCTCATTACCAAATGAAACTTCCAGGACCAGGAACTGGGTTGCATCCAATTGAGTTGTTGGGCAAAGGGCACTATGGAAATTTCCAAACAACCCAGGCTGTTGACAAGATAATAAGTAGCTCTTCACAACCAGACAGCAAGTCCCCAGTGCTGAGGATAACTCTTAACACGACCAATTGAACATGGAGAGGTTGAGCTGGTGTCTGCATAGAAACTTTATCCCTATCTTTAAGTGTCTATGGCACAGGAAGACACTCTGCATGCTACCAAAAGTTAAATAAATGTATAGAAGATTATAGATTGACATCAGAGAGACTTTATCCAGTCACTAATGTAAACAGATGCAGAACTACAGCTAAACATCAGACAGAGTTCTGGGAATCCAGCAGAAGAGGGGAGGAAGGATTGTAGGAACCACGGGGGCTAAGGACATCACAAGAAAACTCATAGAATCAACCTAGGCTCAGAGCTCACTTGAACTCACAGAAAGGGAAGGAGCAAATACAGGGCCTGCAGGGGTCTGTACCAGGTCCTCTGAATATATGTATAATAGCTTCCAATTTAGCCTTTTCAGGGAACTCCTGAATGTGTGAACTAGTAGGTCTCTAATTCCTATGCTTTCTCTTGAGGTACTTCTTTGTTTTTGGTTTGCCTTGTACAATATCATTGTGACAGTTTTTGTTTTGTCTTCTATTTTATTTGTGATGTCAGAAGCCCATTCTTTCCTAATGAAAGACAGAAACAAGTGTAGGTAGGGAGAAACTAGAAGAAGTAGAGGCAGGGTTAACTGTAATTAGGATATATTCTATTAGAAAATATCTATTTTCAAGAAAAGGGAAAAATAAAATTAAAAATAATCAGTTTAAGATTAACCAAACAATGGGCATAACGAAAGAAATACTTTCCATCGTTCAAGTACAAATAATGTTAACTTAGCTGTGATAACATTAATATGAATTTTAAATTACTGAGTTCCTGATGCTGGTAAGATGGCTCAGTGGTTAAAAGTATGCATTATTGCTGTGAAGTATTTTGGTTCCCAGCACCCATGTCAGGCAACTAACAGCTATCTGTAACATCGGCTCCAGGGACTCTAACACTACCTTGCCTCTCAGTTACTGCACTCATATGCACCCGCTCACACATAGACATAGATCTATGCAAATAATAAAAACTTAAAATTAAATATTTAAAATAAGCAAAATAAAGTGCTGAGTTCTTAGTATGAATAAAGCATGAAACTCCTTGAGAAAGAAGACAGAATGATTTTATGAAATTGCCACTGGTTTTTGTTAGCCAGGAAATGGTCCATTTTGCTTGTGTAGAAAACAGAGCCCAGTTAACGATCATAACTACACAGGTTTTCACGCAGGTACCCACCCACAGGTGGGGCACATGCATGTGCTATGCGCACAGCCATGTACCTCTTCAGCAGTTGGGACAGAGTTTTCCTAATTTATGATAGTATGATCCTGTAACTTCCCGGAGTGCCTTGATTTTGAAGCAAAGCTCAGCTTTCTGTGTGAGGGGCACCAACCACCTCATTCTGAAGAAATACTGGCAACAGGGCACTTATTAAATATAATTAGGAATGTCCTACACAAGCTTCATAATAGTTGAAAATGCCTAAAGTCTACTAAAAGTGTATCAGAAATATGTTTCATCAGCCATTTCTACTAAATATTCCTGAAGGATATTCCCTGTTCTTTGTTCAGTAATGTATTTCTTTATTGAAGAAATCGGTGGTCTGAAACAAGAGTTAACCCACTATACAATGATAACAATGCATAGGAGACTGTGGCAAATGAGTTCAAGGCCAACCCGAACTTTATGGGATCCTCTCTAAAAAATAAACAAAAGCACAAATGAGGAGCATATAAGCTAACATATAATTTAATATTTTCCCAGAATTTCTGAATATTGAAAATACTTATTTTCTAGTGGTTTCTAATTCACTTGCTTTCACAGCCCACTAAAACATTTAAAATTTTAAGGAAGGAAACCCATAGCTCATAGATACATATGTTACCTAATTTCATGTTTCAGAAAATCAAATTTAACTCTCAGTCTGCTCCCTGGCAATCCTGTACTGACTTTACCAGATATTTCCACAGGTAGGTATCTTGATTTTCTTGACTGATTATTCACCTATATCCTAACTGTTTTTTGAAGATTTATGTCTTCATTATATACAGTGGCCTGCTATGTTTGCCTACACACCAGAAGAGGGCACCAAATCTCATAATAGATGACTGTGAGCCCCCAATGTGGTTCCTAGGAATTGAACTCAGGACTTCTGGAAGAGGAGCCAGTGCTCTTAACCAGTTCAGACTTTGGGCTGTACTATTTATATAAGCCTCAATCAGGGAAGGTTTGTTTTACTCTGCTCTAGATTGGATTGGGTATTTTATTACGCCCACTGAAGACTTGAAGTACACCTCTAGTACTTTCCACTGATAAATTACACGTGCATGCCATTTTGAAATTCGGAAAAGTGCTCTGTGTCCAAACATCACAGACCCATTCATAGAACCAGTACCATCAAGGCCCTATAACACCAACAAAACTCATTGAACATGGAGAAGTCAAACTGGCGTTTTCCTTGAGATTCATCCCCATTGCTAGTGTTCAAGGTTCTGGAAGGCACTATGTATGCTACATAAGGAGGAAGGTAAAAGCTAATTCAGCTACAAACCTTTTGATTTACAAGTTGTGCTAGTGCAATAATGGCACAAATCTTGTGAGAGTAACCAATTAATATCAGAACTGATTAAGGGCCCACTACATGAGTTGTGATTCATCCTCAATACTGCTCAGGTGGTCAAGAACCTGAGACTAGGTAGACCAGGGAATCTATGGATAAAGCCAAATACTATCATTTTGCAAAAGGGGACCTAGCAACAAAATGAATCTGAAAGACATGTTGCTATGCTGATAGGCAGTTTCTTGCTGAACTATTATCAGAGAAGCTTCCCCCTGCAGTAGATGGGAATAGAGAAAGCCACAGTCAGACTACGTGAAGAGAAGAAGATAGCTTGGAATTATCAATACAAGCTGTGTGTCTCCATCAGTTTCTTCCCCTAAGGACTCATGTGACTCTGCAGAAGAGAAGGCAAAAACGATGGAGGACACCAATAAAGCAAGCCTTCTAAACATGGTGGGAACAATGTACAGTTAACTAAGGGAGACTGTGGCAGGATTTATGGGAACTGTATAAATCAATGCTACACAAATCCCCATCACTAACCCAGAACCTATCTCCAATTGACAACCACTTTAAAATGAAAAGTTAGGTTTGGTTTTTTTTTTTTTTTTTTTTTTTTTTTTTTTTTTTTTTTTTTTTTTTTTTTTGCAACAGAGTTTAGCACTAAACACAAACTACTCTTAAGGACAGGCCCCATGACCAGCAGTAGATGGCCAACACAAACAAGCTCAAGAACAGCATTCAAAGATCTTAGTCTCATGCATAAAGTTTCCTCAGGACATATTATTTTTAACCTCACAGGTCATTTGGTGTATATATTACCACTTCTGCTTTTGTGTTGTTATGGGATCTCTGTATGTGGGGAACAGGTATGCCTCTGTGTCTACTGCCGCGGACCGCGGGCCCTGTCTGCGCTCTATGCTCTAGAACCCAGTTGGCGAGCTTCAGGCAAGGGGCTGGAGGTTGAGAATACACATGCAGAGACAGACCGACACACAGACTTCCAACACTGGTACCAAAAGCCCCTCTTTAATAGCACCATGGAGGCTTAAATACCCTGCAGTCAATGGCCAACAGGTGAAAATCCCATCCTCTGATCCTCTAAGCTTGGCACAGCTTATAGTAACTTCAATTAGAAGGCTCTAGACAGGGAAGAGCAGCTGAAAGCCAGGACTCATTAGTCCCAACAGTCTACATGTACTTTTTTCTGTTTTTTCTCTAGCTCTTTTTCTTCTATTTGTTCTTTCCTATTCTGACTTGGCTGTTATTGTTTTATCTTATATTGTTCTTATTACTATTATTATTATTAATTTATTCTTCTCTCATGTATTACAACCTGACTTCAGTTTCCCCTCCATCCCCTCCCCCAGTCTCTGCCCTTCAACCCCCCCCTCTCACCCATCCACCTCCCCTTCTGTCCCTCCTCATATTAAAGTGTTAGCAGACTTCCCAGAGACATTAACCAAACAGGACTCAACAAGCTACAGTAAGACCAGGCACATACTATCACATCAAGATTGGATGAGACAACAGAGTAGGAAATAAAGGGTCCAATAAGCAAGCAAAAGAATCAGAGACACCCGTGCTCCAACTGTTAGGAATCCCAGAACAGCAAGCCATGACATATATGCAAGGAACCTAGGTGATTCCTCTATATCTTCTCTGTTCTCTGCAAGTCCACGTGAATCCTTATCAGTAGATTCTATGGATAGTGATCTAGTGATGTCCCTGATCCCTCCAGTGCTCCCAGTCATTCTCTTGCTTCTCTTCAGGATTCCAGAGCTCTGCCTAATGTATGGCTGTGGGCCTCTGTATCTGCTTCCATCAGCTGCTGGATGAAGTCTCTCTCTCTGGTCTTTAATGAGAATTCAGCTAGCCTCTAGTCCCAGAACATTCTGCAGGCAGCACAAACTGTAGGTTAAGATTTTGAGGCTGAGTTCATGTCCCAGTACCTCTACTTGAGGCCTTACTTTATGTCCCCAAATACTTGGAGTTTTTACTATGGTCACATTGATACATGTCATGGAATTTACCTTGCACTAGGTTTTCACCTCACCCCTGAAATGCCCCCAGTTCCATTTGTTTCTCCCTATATTCTTCCTCTCTCCCCTTTCACTTGATCCCTTTTATTCCCAAACCCACCAACTCTTACCACACCCATGAAGTCAATTATATTTCCCCTAGAGCGATCCTTGAGTTCCTCCTGAAGCCTGTTACATAACCTGTTTAGATTATCTTTCACTTTATAGATAATCTCCAAGTTGGTACACACCATGTTTGTCTTTCTGGGTCTAGGTTACATCACTCAGGATCCTTTTTCTAGTTACATACATTTGCTTGAAAGTTTCATAATGTCATTTATTTAACAGCTGAGTAGTACTTTACTGTTTAAATTTACCACATTTTTTTTTTACCCATTCTTCAGTTGAGAAATATCTCAGTTGTTTCTACTTCTGGCTAGCATGCATGAAGCTGCTGTAAACCTAGTTGAGCAAATGTCTTTTGATAGGGTGGGAAATACTTTCAGTATGTGCCCACGAGCAGTATAGGTGAATATAGAGGTAAATCAATTCCAAATTTTCTGAGAAACCACTATATTTATTTCCAAAGTGTCTGTACAAGTTTGCACTCCCACCAGCACTGGAGGAGTGTCCCTCTTGTACCACAGTCTACCCAGCATGAGCTATCACCTGTGATTTGATCTTAGCTATTCTCACAGGTGTAAGATTGAATCTCAGAGTCATTTTGATTTACATTTCCATGAAGGCTAAAGATGCTGAACATTTCTGTAAGTGTTTCTTGGTCATTTGAGAATCCCCTGTTGAGATTTCTGGGTTTAAATATGTACCCCAATTTTAAGGTGGATTATTTAGTTTGTTTATGTCTAGTTTCTTGAATTATTTCTATATTTTAGATAATAGTCCTCTATTAGATGTGGAGTTGATGGAAATCTTTTCCCATTCTGTAGGCTGCCATTTTGTCCTATTGTCAGTGTTCTTTGCCATATGGAAACTTTTCAGTTTTATGATATTCCATTTATTCATTGTTGATCTTAGTGCCTGTGTTAATGGTGTTCTGTTCAGGAAGTTGTATCCTGTGACAATACTTTCAAGGCTATTCTCCACTTTTTCTTATATCGGGTGCAGTGTATCTGGTTTTATGTTGAAATCTTTGATCCACTTGGAACTGAGTTTTGTACAGGTGTTAGTTGTAGATCTATTTGCATTCTTCTACCTGCTGGCAACCAGTAAGACCAGTGCCATTTACTGGATGCTTTCTTTTTCCCATTGCATAATTCTTGCTTTCTTTATCATAAATCAGGTGTTCATAAGTGTGTGGATTTACATCTGGATATTCAATTCAATTTCATTGATCAGCATGTCTGTTTTTATGCTAATACTATGCAGTTTTTATTACTACAGATCTATAATACACTTAAAATCAGGAATGTTGATGCCTACAGTTTTTTTTAATATATAGGATTGTTTTAGCTATTTTTTTAATTTGTTTCTTTTTCCATATGAAGTTGAGTATTGTTCATTCAAGGCCTGTAAAGAATAGTGTTGGAATTTTGATAGGGATGCATTGAATCTCTACATTGTTTTTGGTAAAGTGGCCATTTTTATTATGTTAATCCTACTGATCCATGAACACGGGAGATTTTTCCATCATCTAATATCTCCTTCAATTAGAGGCCCATTTAGTTTCTCAGGAGAAACAGGAAGGATGGCAATAATGATGGGAGGCTAAGTGGGAAGGATCTCTGAGGAGCTGGGGGAGGGTACATCACAATGAGAAAACGTTGTATGAAAATAATCTATTTTCATTAAAATAAAAAAAAAGAAAAGAAAATGGAAAAACTCTTTTTAAATTAAGCCTTTAGTATTCCTGGTGCTGTTAGTGCCTCTAAACCATGAAGCCCAAAGTCAGACTATCAGATTTTCTGTGTACAAACAGGTTTAGGGAAAAATATTGAGTGTTAATCTGTTTGTTTCTTTTTATATAACAAATTTATATTCACAAATAACATCTAAAGATATCAGGAAACTACTGAGTTATAAGGTCTCTTTACACAAAGCCAAATTTCCCATCGAAAGGATTTTAAAGTTTCTAATCCTCTGATCAAGTGGTTTAACTGATGAGTTCACCAGTTAATAAATATAAATGTCTGAATAAGTGAACACACAGGCAGACAAATCATAGACTCCCTTTGATTATTTTCTTCTGCTTAATTTATTTTGTGTATGGGCATTTTGCCTCATGTATACCTTTGTAACACATGTGTGGCTCATGCACACAGAGGCCATCAAGAAGATATCATTGGATCCCCTGGCACTGGAGTTACAGATGGTTGTCAGTAGCCATTCAAGATCTGTAATTTGAACACAGGACCTCTGGAGGAGCAAGCAGTCCTCCTCCAGAAAGATATTTATTATAGCAATGAAAGAAACATAGCATGGACTGTGCCAGCAACTTACATTCCCACGCCCACATAGACTTCACTAATCAATCACAGTGTGTAAAATTGTAGAATTTAGAGAAAAATCTTAGTCATTTTGTGCACATCTCTCCACACAGCTACCACAAATCATATAGACTAGGAATCAAGATGAAGCCTATTGGCTATCCTTGATCTAGTGGTTTGCCTCACCTTTCTAATGACCTACCCCGCCAATGATAATGCTTAGCATTATCATTCTAAGCCAGTCTTTAAACATTTCCCTCAAAGTTACTCTGAAGGTGGAACTATTTCTCAGAAAGGTACACAGCTGCTAGTTTAGGATCTCAAAGTTTCCTCGGTTGTTGCCTTCCATCTTTGACTTTCAATTATCCAATTAAGCTAGCTTGCATTTTGTAAAAGCTCCAGATTTCATCCAGATTATCTTTGCTAAAGCCAATTCTATCACAAAGAATATCACCTGGCTAACCAAACATCATTGTTACTTATCTTCGAACCTTCCCTTAAATATCTCTCCCATTGTTTTACAAAAATATATGTATCGTCTACCCACCAAACCTGATGCAGGTTAATAAAACAAACCAAACAAAAAAATCACAAAATAAGACTGCAATCAAAATTTGATGAGGAGGAGGGGTAGAGATTAAGTGACTCCAACAACAGGACACAGTAATGAGTTAATGTGGTACTGCAGAGCAACCAGATTTTCCTGACCTTGAGACTAAGACTGATGTTTCTTGTTAAACATCTAATTGAGAACAAGAGCTGAATGGGAAGTGTTTGCGGTGGTGGCTTATCAGTTAGGAGAACTGACTGCTTGCTCCTCCAGAGGACCTGTGTTCAAATTACGGATCTTGAATGGCTACTGACAACCATCTGTAACTCCAGTGCCAGGGGATCCAATGATATCTTCTTGATGGCCTCTGTGTGCATGAGCCACACATGTTTTACAAAGGTACACATGAGGCAAAATGCCCATACACAAAATAAATTAAGCAGAAGAAAATAATCAAAGGGAGTCTATGATTTGTCTGCCTGTGTGTTCACGTAAACATGGTAATTTCTATTACAAAATAAGTACTGTAGAATGTCCTGCATATAAAAATTTTTGACCTGTATGAAATTTTTCAAAAGATGGATAATAAAATTGGTGTGTGATGTGTGTGAGAGAGTTGCGGGGGGGGGGGAACATTGTGGGATGTGGCAAACTTTAACTGGGGAAGAAAGAGAGAGGATAATACAGAGTGAGAGGTAGGTGGACAGATAAATAGTACCAAGAATATTTGAAAATAATATAGGGATTCGTTGTGTTTTCATCTAAAATTGAAGTGTGTGTTATGTAATTTTATATTAAAATAAAGTGATTCGTGTGTGTGTGTGTGTGTGTGTGTGTGTGTGTGAAAACTTAAATGAACTGAAAGATGTTTTATCACTTTTGGTGACAGTGGTCCTCTCAAGATACATAGATTAAAGAAAAAAAAAACAGCCCAGTACTAGGTACAAAAAACATACTTTTTTTTCTTTTTCCTTTTCTCTTTTAGTTTACTGAGAGAGGGTTTCACCATTTAGCTATGGCTGTCCTGGAACCCATTCTGTAGACCAGACTAGCCCTGAACTTAAAGAGATCTACTTGCCTCTGCCTTCAGAGTGTTGGGATTAAAGATGTGTGTCACCACCGCCCACCAAGAAACGCCCTTTAAAGTTGTTGGTCAAGTGAATACAAGCAGCTCCCTGAACAAAAAAGGGGATTGTGCTAATTGCCTTCCATAAATTTGAAGATAAGTCTCTATTACTGAAAGCACTGAATATTTGTTCTCAAAACTTGGAATAATTGTACTGGATCTTACTGCAAGACCTTCTACTTGAAAGTTACCCTTCATACTACATCTAAGTACTATGCAAACTGCCAAGAAGGAAAATAATCAATAGTCCTATCTGATTGTGTTGCCCATGAACACCAATGACCAGAACAGTGGTATAGCCCATATGTACAATAGGGCACTTATATCTTGGAGATAATCAACAGGTGCCCAATTGGAGTCAATACCTTCTACATAAGAAGGATTTTTTCTTTTTTTGAGACAGGGTTTCTCCGTAGCTTTTTTTCGTTCCTGTCCTGGAACTAGCTCTTCTAGTTCCATTCAACTCCATTCAGAAGTTGACTAACTCAAATTATCTATAGAATTTCACTTTTTTTCTTGAGTTCCGTATCTCATTAGCTATTCATTCTGCCTTGGAATTACCTGACAGACTCTTTGGTACTGTGGAAACCCAAAAATACAAGCCTATTCCACCTCGTCTGAAGGTCAAAATGTTTGAGCTTATTTTTGCTCTTTCAAAGTTGTAAACGACAGACATGGCTACAAAGCAAGATATCCTGACCTAGGATGTGGTTACTTGGTGTTTTGGACATTAAGTTTACCCATAGAGGGAGATCCACTCCATTCTGACCAAAGGTCAGGGAACACAAGCATACTTCGGTTCCTTCTTTAGAAGGAGGTTTTACTTAGGAGGTGGCTACCTTCAGGATACTTGATCTAGGGTAGATTCACTGCCCCAAACATCAACTATTTTGCTTGGGAATTAATGGCTTGAGGTCTCAAGTATTTGAACATGTAACTGTTCTTGTCGTTCTTTGTATTATGGTAAAACAGTCTTTTGAGTTCATCTCCTCTTTTGTATTGGGGTGTAAAAGTGTATAGAAAATAAATAGATGAACACAGTATTCAGGAGGCACTGAGTTACCCTCCAATTATCCTATGTCTCTGTGTTACTTTCTTATCTCTGTGCCTCCTACTTAACATTTCTAGTCTTTATTCTCCTACCCTGGAACATATGAACATGCCATGGTTAGAAATGAGACAGGAGTCACCCTCCAAAAAGTGGCTCCCAACAAGTTACAAAGACAGAAGTCTTCTAAATTTGCCTTCCTTTTTCTGTGTTCAACAATATATTACCACCTGGCATGTGATCTAGATAAAAATTCTCAGGAGTTGCCATGCTTCTATAATAATGCTGTAAATTTTGCATAAGTATCAGCTTTGGCTAGTGTGAGTTGCCAGATAACTTGGGTATTTTTTTTTTTTTTGGCCTTTTCTTAGTTTGACAAGAGCGTAAGAACAGCAGAGAGCCAGATGGGTTCAGATGGTTACAGGAGGAGCATTGATATGACCTCCAGACAGTGGAACCCATCATCTACTGAATGCAGAGACTAACAAGTGACAGAGAGAAATGTAATCCAGGTGAAATGAAAATGTGCTGGTGTTTGTTTAAATCTCTACGACTTGGATAACCTATTGAAGGAGATGATGAGAACTAGGGTATCAAATAGATTTAAGTCTGAGATTCCTTTGAGAATGTTCTCACATTTTAGGCAATGCAAAGCAAACATGACTGTTTACTCAGAGTAAGTGTATTGAATAATATAGTGGCGACACGTTATTGTCAAAAATTTCTGAGAACGACAGGACTGCGTGCTGGAGCCAAGGTAGTCAACACTTGACACCCAAGTCTGCTTTTGTCTCCTTCTTAACATTACTATTTAGCATAAGGATCTTTCTTTCTTGTTGATAATATCAGAATTAAATGGGGTCAAACTATCTGCCTAGCTCTTACTACATGCTGCTAAACTTCTTTTACTACAAATTTTACCTTCTATTTTTCTTCCTGTTTATTTATTGTTTATAAGTTCCTTCATCTCTTTATGCCTATTTAATAAAATCTAAAAACCATGGGTTTAGTCAAAAAAATATAAACCAAAGAAACAAACAACATGAAATATAAACCTCTGTGATTCTGCAATATACCACAGTGGTTAAAAGTGTTCATCTAAGCAGGGGTTGCAATCCAAAATTTCAGTGTTAGACAACAAAATGAGCAGATAAAGAATAGCTATGAACGGCGATGAGAGATGATGACAAAACAACACACAGATGTCTTAAAATGTTATTTCGAAACCTTAAAAAAATGCTACCAAAACAAAATTCTGTTGGACCAAAATTGAGTTCTTTGTTTGAAAGTTTCCAGTTTCTATCCATGCTCTTAAAACTGAACTTCCTCAGTCATCCAGCACAACATATTGGTGACAAGTATGTCAGGGAAGGGATCAAAAATCTATTTAAATCAAACTAATCAGCTACTGTCCATGCAAAATGTCTTCATGGATGCTGACATAGCTGGGAAAACATTGCAGACTTTCCACATCACTGTAATGGAAGAAGGGACAATTGGGAAGAATGAATCAGGAGATAACTCAGCAGTGTCTTGTTTCTGGCTGTGCTGTGTTTGGTTCTGAAGAAATTACCTCACAACATACAATTGAGAATTATGCCTTTGTGACAGATGCATTTTTATTTTTTTCCCCTGCAATGAATATGTCTGAGAAACTGCAAAATAAAAATGCAAAATAACAACTATATTTAGATACACTCCCACACAGACTCTAAAGCTTAATATTTCACTGAACACCACATGCAAAGACTGAATTAATATCCATAACTCTTCCACATCACTCATGCTTCAAAGGTTTGTCATTATAGATTTCCTTGGCCTATATACTTGCAAAATTAGCTAACAATAGTAATCTTTCTTTAATATAACACCAGATTGTACTTCATAAGACAAAAATCACTAGATTTATTTCGCTTTTGACTCTATATATTCACAGAACTTTCATCGATGTTGCAGTAAATGACAGATATCTACCTAATAAAAATTAAATACATATGATTTGAAAACAATTATTTATAATCCAATGTTATGCATCTAGATGTGAATAACATTGAAGTCATTTGTAATATAGTCTCTCCACAACACTTCAATCAACCAATTATGAGATGTTACAAATCACTAAGTACCTGTGACCATCAGTTTGTCTTCTTGCAGTATATCTTCTTTGTTGCACATAGCATTAATGTTGGTGACTGCTTAAAATCTATTGCCATTCCAGCATTTTGTGATTCTCAGTTGAACATATCATTAAACTTGATTGTGTGTATGCTTATGTACATATATGAATGAGATTAGAGCAATGCACATAGATTTTAAGTGTTATAAAACCTTTCAAATTAAAAATATTATATGCCCAAACAGAATAAGATTATACTTGTTATTTTCAACTATAGGCCTAAATTAAGCATGGTTCTAGAAAACTAAGTAATAGGTAATGATAATGTGTTCCATTAACTTTCACTAAAGAACATACATGGAGTAGAAGAAAGATATAAAATAAACACCATGGTTACTTCATTTTATAATGTAATCAAAGAATAGATTTTAGTGAGAAATATTTTTTTATACATCATGGATTCTCAGCTTTCTTAATTCTCCAACATTTTAATAGAATTCCTTAGGCTGTAGTAACCCCTAAATATAAATTATTTTTTTACTACTTTATTTCATAATTTTGCCATTTTATAATGAACTATACTGAAAATACCTGTGATATCTGTATTTTTTGATGGTCTTGGGTCACCACCATGAAAGATTTGTTTGACCCCCAAAGGGGTAAATACACACAGGTTAAGAACCACTGAACTATTTGAATGTTTCAATGGTCTGTACTAGTTTACAACTAAGTTTTATTTTATAGTTCATATTTGTGTGCATAGGTAATATAATAAATATGTTTAATTTTTGACTATGCAATATATGAAAAAATGAATTATTCTATCTGAACTAGGAATGGATAATTAGTTAATTCAGTACTATCATATTTTTTTAGAAGAAAACAAATATTGATCCATAAACCAATATTGGAATAAGTGTAAATGATTCATGCAAAAAAAGTATGAAGTACATTCTTAGGTTCCACTTCAAATAAATCTGATAAAGAACTTCTGAAATGTTCTATTATTTTGTATGATGATCTCACTGTGTTTGGTGCACCGCTGGACTTGAAACAAAGAGTTTCAGGTACTTTTAGAAGGAAAGTTAGATGTATTTCAAATATACTTTAGGAAACTCAAAATTGGATTCAAAATGAACACTGAAACATTAAAATGTTACGACCTTTGTTGTCTATTTTTCCCCCAATGAAGACCATTTCTCCTGTTCTTGGCATTGCTGATTTGCCTGCAAGGTTTTTTTTGTGTTTTTTTTTTTTTTGAGAGTTGGTGCCCCATTGACTTTTCCCTGTGCACGTTAGCATGTCTATTGGTGTTGGTCTTGTTCAGCTCAATTTAGGCAGTCATGTTGGTGAGACTTTAGATGTATAGCTTCCAAGCATCCAAGAAGACACATTCTTACAGAAAATTCCTTCATCTTCCAGCTCTTAAAATCTTTCTCCTTTATGCTCGTTGGCAATCTTCCCTGAACCTGAAGTGAGATAGTGTTTTGTAGATGTAACCGTTGGAACTGGGCTCTACAATTCTGCAATTTGTTTGTGTGTTCTGTGTAGTGGTCTCTCTCTGTCACAAAGAGAAGTTTTCCTGATGAGGGGTGATAAGAACACCTAACTGTGTGTATGAGGATAAATGTTTTGATTATTGTTAGGTGTTATGGTGTAAAGTAGTGGTTGTAGGATATAGTAAATATTCATGACTTCTTTGCCATTGAATAGTCAACTAGGTTTCCAATATTAAGTGTTGTTTCCCACTTGTTGAGCAATCTCAGTTAGAGAGCTGTTGCTTAACACCAAGGTAAGAAACATAAAATGACCAGCCTTAAAAACATGCATAAAGGTACCATTAAACCCACTGATCAGGTTATATATAAATACATGTGTATATTCATATGTTTCTTGATTAAAATAATTATTTCCAAAGGATAACATTCTGATTATTCAAAATTCCATCATGGGGAGGAGCAGGGGCCTTAAGACCTCAAGCTTCTCAAAAGAATGATTTGCATCTGATAGCTTTAAAGGAAGACAGGTTTATTTTCCTCTAGGGATGTGGCCGCTGGTAAGTAGCTTGTGTCCATATACTCACATGCATATGGGCAGAATTATCTAGACCCAGATTATTAATAACAAAAAATGAGAGAGCATAAAGTTGGGAAAGAGAGTAAGGGCTGGATACCATGTAGCATTGGAAAGAGGCAGTGGTGGATAAAGATGATTAATAAATGTAGTTTATGAATGTATAAACTTTTCAAAAACTATTTTTCGAAGGTAGAGAGACAATTGATGCTAACCTCTGGCCTCTACGTGCACCTATATGTGCACAAATATGTATATCTGCATATTTACAAAGTGAATAAATAATTCTAAAGGAAAACAAAGGTACAATGTAAAGAATGTTTAATTTCCATAAAAATAAGATGTCAAAAGTTATTATAGGATATCTCTTTCAGTACACTGATTAATTTTCTTTCCAAGATCACCTATCACTATATAAGTATATTGAAAATCAGCCTTTGGCTAGGGAGATGACTCAGTCAGTAGACTGCCTGCAACACAGGCATGAAGACCTGGAATTTTCACTACATACCCACATAATCCTTGAGTATAGCCCTGCATATCCCTAGCCCCAGTACTGGGTGTGGAGGACGAGGAAATCCTTGGAAATGACAGACCCGCCAGCCTAGTCAAATCAATGAACTTCAACTTCAGTGAGTGAACTTCCACCAAAAATTAAGGTTCGGAGCATCAAATAAGACACCTGCTATTGACTCCTGACTTCTAAAACAAGCACGCACACACACACACACACACACACACACACACACACACACACACACACACCAAATAAAGAAATCTGAACATACCCGGGTGTTAACAGAAGTATTCTGATTTGAAAACCATAGGGAAAAAAAAATCAAACTTCTTTTATTGTTACATTGAATCAAAGAAATAAAGTTAACTAAGAGAATAAAATTAAATTAGTTTACTTTAATACTTTTGTTGCCATTGTATTCTAAAATTAGAGGAAAATCAGAATGAAATCTCATTTTATTTTAACATGGCAATTGCATTCTCACTCCAGGCCTTGTTATTGTAATAGGAGCATGTGCAGTTACAAAGTAAGGACTTGTAAAAATCCCTTCTGCTTATGCCTTCTTGAGATGAGGTAATGACAATGATACAGTTTCTCATTTTCTGAAATATTTACTGTATGTATTTCCTAGGACTAAGAAACTAAAATACAAGGAACTGTACTTTTCACTATTTAGTTCTGTTAGTTAAACATCCTGCAATGTTTTACCTTTTGTTAATTTTAGAGATAAGTATAAAAATGGGTAATAATATCACTTTATTCAAACCATGCTAAGCTAGCTAAGGAAGAAGATTATTGAATTGAATTAGGCCTTCAAAGTAATCAAAGTAACTAAATTCCTAGAATATTCCATGAGAATGAAATCACTTTCCTATTTACACTGAGATCCTATAAGAGCACTTTCTAATCAAAGTATAAATCTGGGAACAAAAATATGGTATTTTAACAGGTACTATGAGCATTTTAGTTCTGTTAGGGCCAAAACAATGATAAACAATGATAATAGTAATAAACCGTTTCCCTAAAGAGTCCTAGAAATCCTAATTTACTGACTAGTAGCTACTTTCAATAAGTAGAAATACAGTAATTTAATAATCTTGCCATAGCAGTTTTCACTAAAGAAAATTAACTAATTCATTATTGCTTATAATTTGCTGAGGCATGGCTGCCATATTTGTAAAATCAGCAGGTTCTGAGAAAAATACAAGTTTTTAAATGAATGTTCAGTTTCCCCTAAACACACAAATGATACAATTCCTTAGCTCCCTCTAGTGCCAATTTCTAATATAAACTTAATTGCAATAACCGTGTTCACCATGCAATTTTGGAGCAAATTAAAATTTTACTTGGCAATAATTAACAAACATTCAAGGGTTTATGGGAATGAGTCTGGGATGAGAACAGATAACAATCCAGCTGGTGACACCGATGCAGGTAGACCACACCATTTCTTTGCAAATTTCATGTCATCAGCTTTGAACAAAACAAAGCAACGAAGAGCAAAACAGTGTTTCAAATAAACTAAGGGCTGATATTGATTATCTTCATATGCTCCAACTGAAATGCAATAATTTGCCTGTATTTGCAATTTATACCCAGTCTTTATTTAATCAAGCGCATATGTGAAAAGAAAAGATTATATGAATGTACAACTAATGAACTACATTTTTCATTCATATATTAATGCAGAACATGTAGAAAAATTGGGATCTCTTAAAAGTCCTGACAACCAAGGTGTCTGCTTACTCTTCAAAATGTCTTCTTCACAAGGCATACAATCGGAAAGAATTCTTAAAGCCAAGCTGTAATGTCTTAAGAGGGCTGTAGATTCAAGGAGAGGCACCTAGGAGGGAGAGGCTGTGATGCAAACTCGAGTGCTCCTGAACCCCTAACAGGAATTGCTTGATGACTGCTTTATAAGTGAAGGGAGAACAGGAGTTTCATTACAGAGAGTGTATTTTTCGTACGCTTAAAGAAAAGTGACAGCATTTTGAGGGGAAAGAGGAATAATATTAAATTTCAATCAATGAACACTACAATAAAAACGAGTTTTCTAGAGGAACAATTTCGAAAAAGTACATATTTTTACATCATTGAAGGTTTTGTAATAGAGTATAATGACTACATGGGTAAAGAGCCTTAATTTTGGAATCAAAATGTGTCTGTTTGATTAGCAGAAAGTCTTTCAGTATAAAACATGCAGGTATTACTTCCAAATAATAAAATTGTTTAGGGTAATCAAAGAGCTACCTTATGTGTGGAAATACACAACCAAAAAGAATGAAATCATCCTTCTCATCACTAGAAAGATAAGCTTGGGCTGGTGAGATGGTAGGGCAGGGAGAGGCACAATCCCGAAACCCTGAGTTCAATCCTACATGGTAGAGAGAACTCTGCACAATATAAATAAGCTGAAATGTATACATGTGCTCACACACACACACACACACACACACACATACACACACACATACCACACCACACCACAGAGGCACACAGACACGCAGAAGACCACAGAGGTGAAATAAAGGCAATTAAAATAAGGAAGGCAACATAGATTTTATTAATAATTTTTGGACATTATAAGAATTTCTAATATCAACAGAGAATCTCCGTCTCACAAAACAAAAACAAAACAGAGTGAAAAAAGAATTCCTAATTTGAAATGTTATAGTATTTTTTATTCAATAGACACAGTACCCTATATAGACAGGGAAAAATGCTGTATAAAAAAATGGTGTTAATTTTAGTCTAAAAATTAAAAAAATAGTATAAGCTATCACTTATTCCCCTTGACTGTAGCTGTGTGACAGGGAAGAAGTTAAAGCATATGAGATACACTATAAGTTTAAACCAGGACGTCTATGCTCTTCTAAGTCTTGATAGATAAAAAGCCAATTAATTAATTATTACAACCTAAGTACATCGTGACTATTTTAGGATTTTGTCTTTGTCTCCTCCATATTGAAAGAAACACATCTAAGTCACTTAACTATTGAAATTTTACTTCTAACTGATGAGAAACTACATATAGCTTGCAATTTTTAGTGTGAATATTTACTTGTGACTTTTATCCCTGACCTGATGTTTTTCCTACTGCCCTAAATACTCCATTTTTAGTTAATCTATATTTATATCTTTTTCATACACTATATTTTGATTATAAGTTTTCTCTCTTTGCAGTTCTTCCCACCCAGATTCTCTGTACCTTCCTATCAACCCACTTTAAGTTCTTTCTCTGTCCAAAAAAAAAAAAAATCAAACTATACATATTTAGAAAGAAAGAGAGAGAGGAGAGAGAGAAGAAGAAGAAGAAGAAGAAGAAGAGGAAGAGGAAGAGGAAGAGGAAGAGGAAGAGGAAGAGGAAGAGGAAGAGGAAGAAGAAGAAGAAGAAGAAGAAGAAGAAGAAGAAGAAGAAGAAGAAGAAGAAGAAGAAGAAGAAGAAGAAGGCCGATAGGCTACATCTTTTTGAACCAATGGCCAAATAAATCACATATACATCTGTGCCACTGTCACCAAAATCAGAGGCTATTATTAGGGCTATTTGGTGACTACCCATAATCTGATGGTAAGTCCTTATTACTGAAGACACTATTTATATCATCAAACATGAGAAATCAAGCTGGTCACCAACCAGAAGTCTCATCCCTGCTGGTTAACATGGTGTCAGTATGTGCTTTGTGTAAGCATCAATACTTCACGTTTTGTAATGGAATAAGTTTGGAGTCATTCCAAAGTGAATCAAATAATACATTTCACAATTATCTCCTCTTTTTAGAATTAAAAACAAAAATTGGACCATTTTCCAGTAAAACAATAAAATGTCCCTTCTACATGTCTCAAAATATAAACAACATAAAAAGGATAGTGAAGCCAAAGTATTCTGGGCAGTCTTAAGACATTGTCGGTAGGTTTCAAATTCCAAGAAAAATACAGAGTGGAAGATAATGATTCTCTATCATGAACTAATATTTTATCATCTCTAGCAGCCTTAAATAGTTTCATATCTTCATAATATTTGATACTGAAAATAAACCTATACAATTACAGCAGAAAAGTAATGTCATGCGTTTGGCCTAACTATATAAATGGAATGATAATTCTATGAGCATTTGTAGTAAACAATATAGGTGTGTTGTCTATCTTGGCAAAAACAAATCGTTAACCTGAGTATTATCTGACTAGAGGTCAGGATCTAATGACAGGACTACGTTTGATCAGAATTACTTTCCAACCAACCACTTACCTTGTCTATATGCTTTTGAATAAAGCAGAATCTTTTTTAAAAAAAAGTCTGCTCACTATTGGGTGAGCCATACAGCTAGAATTGTTCTTGTTATAATCTTACAGCTCCTCAGACAAACGCAGTTAATGAAAGTTAAAAGGAAAATATGCATATTTTCTACAATGGTCAAGATGAATTTTCCTTCATGTTTCTACTTCTCTATCAAGGTCTCTAATATTAGAGAAGACAAGGGTACTCTTGGGAAATAGGAATTGTACTTTAAGAATCTGATGAACAAGTCTATGTTGAATAATTTCCTCCAATCACTGGTTCAAGCTAGCAACGCAAGAATTTAATTCAGTGAAAAGGCTATTAAGCTCAATGGTAGAGTATAAATGCTTAGCATTTTGAAGATCTTTGGCACAATCTTCAGCATTGCAAACATGAGGGTTGTGGGGGGGGTATGTGTGTGAGTGTGTGTGTGAGAGTGTATGTGTGTATTATAGACTGGATCATAGTATGGAAAGATTTGTTGCATATTCTCGGTTTTTTTTCTCATTATATTACCCAATCTCCTCAATGAGTTTATGTAGTAACTTAAACTGTATGAGGTAACAGTAAGTACCTGAGTATTTGAATGAGTCTATACAGGCATTAAGGAAAGTAGAGATAGGTGAGATCCTGGGTGTAAACTGTGACTTTAAAGTTTTCGCTGGGAACACAAAATGTAATCCCAACCCTGTGTCCGAAGCCAGCCATATCTTGTTTATATCATGTTTCTAAACATGATATAAATTGGTAGCATCACTAGTGGCAGAAGGAAAACAATAAGGTACATACCACTGGAGACATGTTTACAAAATGTCATTAACTCGTTTATCTCCTTCAGGCTGGCCACCGAATCTGTTAGTAGGCAGCGGATTCGATAATAGACCTTCTTCTGCAAATTGTGAAAACAGATGCAGTTCACCAACTCTCATGGAAACAGAATAAAAATCACATTCATGCTTTGTTCTCAACCTGAGTTTAAACTGCTGGGCTCAAGCAATCCTCCTGCCTCAGCCTCCCGAGTAATTGGGGTTGTAATTACAAGCTGATATATCCAGTTCAGATTCGCAATTTTGAATTTCATAAGGGATCCACAAGTTTGAAATCTACCAAAGTCAAATTATAAAATGAACGTCTAAAAAAGAATGCTTAAAATTAAAATATTAGCTAAAGCCAGTGAATTAAAATATCACCATCATTCTTTTCTAAAAAACAGTCTCCCTATAATTAAAAAAAAGATTCCTTCTGTCTATTATGCCCCATAAATCTATTATAGCATGGAAGCAGATCAAAAGTGAACAGCTCTCTAAAATGTTTTCTGCATAGTAATACAGGTAGTAAAACAATGATCTTATTAGCAACTAATTGAATTGCAAGTTTTCCAATGACTCAACTAATGGATGGGTAAATATCGATGCTTTGTTATTTCATAAATAAATTATATCCATAATTTTTTTAAATATGTAATATTTTTCTACATCGCAGCAACACCTGCTGCTAAGTACAAAAATGATTAGCCACCAAGCAACCTACTATAAAATATCAAAATGCATTTGCCCAATGAAGAACTAATGGGAATTATGCAGATTGCATTTCCTTCCCTGCTGAAGGCAACCAAGCTTCACGTCAATAGCAAAATGAAAATATAACTGAAATATGAAACAACATAAACACAGAGACATAACCAAAGCTATTTCTGATTATTTTTAGACATGTTTCTTTTTCATGTAATTATTTGACAACAAAGGGCTAGAATAAAGGTTTAAAGCATTTGTTGGGTACCTGAATAGCACTGAGTATTAATCAACTAAGATATTATTCAGATACTTCATACTGAAACACGTACCCAGAATTATAATGTAGATCATGCATGCTAACAGAAACCAATTCTGTATAATATCTTATCACAATTGGATTTATTCTTAACTCTCCTTAAAGCAGGATTCTGCTGCTGGCATAGAATCGGGAAGAGCAAGAAAGTAATACGCTTGGGTGATCAACTTTGGGAAGTAAAATAAATTGTCTAAATTATGTTTCTGTAGTACTAAATGCTATTTAAAAATCTACCTTAAAGTTATTTTTGTAAAATGAATGTGATTGAAAAAAATCATGGTAGAATATCTTCTCCGTGGCCATATGTACAGAGCTATAATTCTTTTTTATTTTTCCTGCAGACACCTCTCTCTAGATAAAGGATATAGACCTCTTGCCAATATCTTCCTCTAGGTGAACATCACTTGACCACAGAAACTAAAATATCTTTTCGCCTTCAGAGGAGCTAGCAATAAAAAAGGCTGATGTGTAAAAATGAAGCCTTTCAGCATGTGTTTAAATGAGCTAAAGTAGCCTAGCTATGTGTTTCTGTTGCTGAAGTATTCAAATATACCTGCAGATTTTAAAACTCGCACCTAATCACTTTGCCAAAAAAAATAAAAATAAAAAACAATAAAATCCAGACAGTGCACGAACCATAAACTCTTTTTTACAAAATCTGGAAGTTCTCTTGTCTGGAGAATTTTTCCTTAAGCAACAGCAGGGATAAACAGATGGGCCATACCACATTTTAAAATGTCTATAGTTTAGATTCTATTGGAAAGACTGGTAAAACTATAAATGGAAAAAATGATAAAGCTTGATTTCACTGAATGACATGCAATGTGCAATAGAAAGAAGAACATTTTAATTGCTCTCTATTAATAATAAAAAAAAAAGTTGTGAACTGAAAACTGTTTTCAGAGCTCATTGGTCGTCACATTGCAAAACCATCAGATGGAGTGGATAGAGAAAAAGTAGTGCCCTTTGCGTGGAAATATAAAGGACACAAAGAGAGTCAAGCCCTTCCTTCTGAAAGGATGGATAATTATGTCCATTCCCAACGAATGTTTATTACACTGCGGTTTCTCACAACTACACTGAATATTGTTACTTGTTTCCATACTGAGGCTCTGTGCGTTTGCTAAAGGAATTTTCTTGATTAATCTCACCGATAAAGGAGTTTGGAAACTGAAGAACGAACCAGTTTTAAGCCACCAAGCCCAAAATTTACAGTTTATTAGTAAGAGCCGAAGTCCAGCTGAATCTCACTAAAGAGTGAAATAATTCACTTGATTTTGGAGCATCGACTACAGTAATAGGGAGCTTTATACTCATCGTGCGGCGCAACTTAGATCATTTAAATGCATTCTTAATGATAAAGGCTGACTTTTAACTAGCTTCTGCTAACCAACTGAGTGGATAGCAATGGCTGCACCAGTTTATCAGACAATTCAATTTAAAATCTAAGTAAAAAATATTCTCATGGTAACGGCAAGTCTCGGAGGACAAATCATCCCAGATGGCCCTCGTGCAGAATCGGCAAATCCTAACCGCTTACTGGAATGAGTCAACTGCGGCACTGATTAATGGATTCAGTCACTTATTCAAAACTTTTGCTTCTGATCCCATTAAAAGTAGCACTAATGAGTGGGTGGCTGTGACCTTCCAGTGAGAAGCCACAAGTTCCGCAGCCTCTCAATATTTACCACCCAAATTTAATCTTTTTAATGGACACCTTAAAAGGGATCAGATAGAAAATACTAAGAGCTGTTCAAATACTAAAACACTTAGGAAGGCTTTTGATTAATGTCGCGTGATTAATCAATTGATTAATATAGTTTTCAATACAGATGTTAGGACGCTGTCGACTCTAATCAAGTGCTCTGAAAATAGTGAAGATAAACGCCATACTTTTGTGTCTGGAGGAAAAAAAATCTTTAAAGGTCGTTAATTATGACAGAAGCCTTATTTACCACATGCAAATTTTTATCTAATGTTGACATTTTTTATACACAGGGACCATTAATGAGATAAGTGGGGTCCTTTTGGCAAAGCCATATTTTAATCACTTTAAAAGTAATTTATTTAGCCAACTTCCGAACCTTTTCCTTAATGAGAAATTATTCCAGAATAATGCTCTAAAAAGGCATTAAAAAATCCTAAAGTTTTTATTATTATTTTCTAAGACAGTTTGTAATTTGTGATGATGCTTGCCACCCTACTAAAACCGAAATCTTTATTCCAGTCAAAAATAATCACCCTGTAATTACCGTGACAAACTGCCCAAGCTGTATCATTGTGGCCATTTCAACTAATGATATTGTATTAGAATGCCTAGCAATAGACTTCAAATGGAAAATATAATTATGTGCATTAGTTTGTCTAAGCATTTATAAGATCACATATCCATCAGTTTTCAGGACTCATAAGGAAAGCCATACATCACTGTCACTGTGAGTTTCATTCCTGAAAGCACAGGCCTTTATAAACTGAGTTCAAGATGTGCATCTTATATTCCACTTGTTTTGTAGTTTACTAAAGTCTCTGGGTCTTAAAACAGCATATCTGAGAAGAGCTTTTCCACTGGAGAAGGAGGAACTCCTGCTCAGGTCACTTCATACTCTGACAAAGCAGACCATCAGCCAGCCTGAGGCAGCTGAATCTACTTTATCCACACCCTTAAGACTATGGGTGTGTCTGGCTTGGCCCTAGAGTTTCCAGAACAGCTTTTGGGCAAATCATCAAATTAAAGGTTTTGCACTATTGCCTCCACTGTTGGCTCATTAAAATTAGAGAGGATAAAAAGAAAGACTGATAGGAAAAACTTTTGAAAGGGAAGTTTAGGATATAAACTGGGGAAACAGTTCCTTGAGAAACATTTTACAGCAAACTTAAAGGTATTTCTGACAAATGACTGCATTCCATGAAATTATTGGCCAGTAGCTAGCAGGACTAGAAATAGAACCCTGGCTTCATACAGTGATTTTTATAATTTTGGCAAAGTTTCTCAGGTTCCTTCACTCCCAATTTTCTCAGCTGTGAAATTAAGGCATCGATGGATATCATGAAACACTCAAGCTTCTGCTTCTCAGGGTATACCAAACTTCAGTGTGGGAAATGTTTGCTAAAGCAGTTCAAATGGAACAGTGTATTAGTAAATTAAATCTATTTTCAGATAACCAAAGAGGATTGCTTTAATTGGTTGCAAAATACTTTAGCAGCAGGTATATGAAACTCCTTTCCTATTAGAAGTAATAAACTATAAAGTATTATCATCCCATGATTCAAAGTAGAATGCATTCACATTTCAAATGGTAGTCTCCTTGTACAAAGTGATAATGTGTGTGAGATTTCCTTATCAGATTTGTCAAGTTATGGGATGGTCAAAGCACACGCAGATTTATTTGAGCATCTTTACTTTTGACAGACTGGATCCAAGAAAACAAAATTCACTTCCAGATGTTATAAACATAACAGAGGTAGACTTCCCTAAAAAAGCATTACGGATGTTAGGGACCAGATAATTTTTTGTAAGGGCCCTTATGTGATTTGCTGAAATGTCTGATGGCGCCTCTAATATGAATGTACTAGGTGCTAACTGTACCTCACCATCAGCATGATGATAAATACCTTAAATAATGACACATGTCTCCTGAAATACAAAAAAAAAACCATGTCTGATGAAGAATCATTCTCTTAAAGTAGAAAGACTATATATATATATATATATATATATATCGATATATCTTCCTTATTTAGTTTATATATATATATGTATTTGGATTTTGTAGTAATTCTGATGGCCATTAAGGATTTTATTTAACCATTTTTGTTTGGATGTATGTAAGTTTTTATATCCAAATTATCACTCAAATCAATTAATTAATGTTTCTTGTGACCTTATTTATGTTAATGACAAAGACTTCCAGTTATCATGAACAATCATACATATGTGTATTGTCACATATATGAAGTCAATAGATTATCTTTACAAATTTGAAGGAGCCATACCTTCTCTATAGGTCAGAATACTAAGGCATAGAAGAGTCAACACTGAAATTAAGTGGTGGAATTAATACTCAAATATTGGTGTATTGTGTGTGCATGTTGTTTTCACATATGCATGGACGCATGTTCATGCCTGAACACATGTGTGTGAAAGTCAGAGGATCATAACAGATGTCCACCTCAATCATGTCTCCATCTTATTTTTTTGAAGAAAGTCCTCTCATTTGGACTGAAGCTTGAAGGCATAAGTCACAAACAATCCCACACCAGTTTGGAATTATGATTAATAGAATGGTTATTTATTTAAAGGGGATTACCGTCCCAGACAATAGCCCTCTGCTTGATCAGAAAAGGAGCCTAGTAGCTAGAAGCAGAGCCGGAAGCAAGAGAGAGAGCAGAGGGCAGTTGCTGCTTTTTTAAAGAAAGACCATGCCACAATGGGCTGGTATCTCAGCAGCTATTGGCTGAAGGAGTGGAAGGAGCTCCTGCAACAGAAGCTCTTTGATTGGCTAATCTGTTTGGCTAGCAGACTTCAGGGATGCTCTTGTCTATGACTCTCCAGCACTGGAATTATAAATTTGCATTCCTGGCTATAGGTGTTGGATATCTAAACTTGCCTTCCCATACTCAGGAAGCAAGTACTTTTTCTTCCAAGTCATCCCACCAGCATCTAAGTCTGCTTATTCCAATTTGGTAATTGATAATATTTGCCCATTCTGCAGCTAGAAGGGTTTATTAATTTCTGCCATTATTTTAAAAAATATAAACTGTACCTATTTAGAATATTGAGCATTTCAGTTCATGACAGTGTCTTCATTTCAAAAGCCAATAACTGACTTATGAACCAAATTTTCATACCATGAATTACTTTGATTCCCAAACATAATGGGAAAATAAATATCACTCATTTTACTTTTCCTCCTGAGGCCATAGTCCTATCAATTCATGACTATAGACATGACACAAAACTCAGAAATATTGCTGCACTAAAGTAGTTTTCCATAAGTAAATTTGGTATCTCTCTGAAGCATTTTCTAGGAACTATTTTTTTTAATCTTAAGCATTAAGAGACTTGCAGACTATATAGAACATGACAGTTTTCCTAAGACCTTCATGTCAAAGAATTAGGTCTACCACGATGAATGAATATTCCTTTTCCTAGTAGGAAATATCACTATTCCTTTGACAGTCTTATGCTATGCTAACATTAACTAACACTTAGCAAAACTCAGTCTAGGCTGTGTTATTTCCTTGCTTTGGCACTGTGTGCATTTGTCTATGCTTTCAACTCAAAAGTTGAGCAATATTGCTTGCTGTATTTTGGTGCCAACATAGATTTAAGCCATGCAAACAAGACTGTGTATTTGAACTGACAGAGAGTAAATGATTTGCATCTGGCATAACTGATGGTGGTGTCAAAACCTTGGAAGATAATTCATTGGTAAACATATTCCTCTGGATGCCTAGCCGCACATGCCCAATTTCCTATCAAGGGATGGAGCCAGATCATTGCCAGAACAATGCAAAATGTTTTATACAGATAATTCAAGAGATTATTCTGTTCTGACAGAACACAAGGGGAGAAATGTGGGAGAGTTTTCCACATTGATGAGACAAGATATTTCAATCTTTATTGCAGAAATTAAATTTCATGCAAAAATGGCTTTCTGACAACTATAGAGTTGATGAACTAGTAAGAATAATCACAAACAGCCAACTAAAAATTGTCTAATCTTTAATCCCAAATGTAATTTATAAAAAATACACACACACACTCATATGCATCAACATATATATCTGAATCAGGCCAAATCCAAAGGGATAGACTCTAAGTACAGAGCTTTATATAGTATGTGTGGGTTCCCAGGTCCCTGGTAAGGTATTTTGTAAGCACATACTGTGCCAAACTTATGATGCCTTCCCCTGTTAGCAAAACTTTTTGTACTAGTAGCCTTTTGAGATAAAGAAACTCCATGGAATGAATGTTTTACTTTTTATTCAACTCATTGAATTCATACATATATTCAAGGTGACACATGGAAATTGTATTGAAGTCAAATGATCTTAGAGCTCAATTGAACTAAAAACTTTTTCTGAAGAATGAATGAATGAATGTCACATTTAAGGAAGCAGCTTCAATAATATTCCAATTAGAGCTGGAGAGATGTCTCAGAGGTTAAGAGCACTGGCTACTCCTCCATAGGCCCTGAGTTCAATTCCCAGCAACCACCTGGTGGCTCACAACCATCTGTACTAAGATCTGGTGCCCTCTTCTGGCCTGCAAGCATATAGGCAAGAAGAGTATTGTATACATAATAAATAAAATAGCTCAATACAAAAACTGTGTACAAAAAAAAATTGAATCTCTCTTTCATGGATCAGCAAAGAGTGTCTTGTCTATCATGGGTTCTATGCTAAGTATCAGATAGGATGCACAACTAACTGTAAGATAGAAATTTCTCCTTCCTTCATTAGCCCAGGCATGCTATTTTAAAATATGTTCTTTATTGGATTTTTAAAAGTATAATATATTACTCAAAATAATATGGGAAAAGATTCTTCTGAAGAGGGCTTCACTGAGGAGGTAGTGGACTAAATATTTGCGTCCCGCAAAAGTTCAATTGCTGAATCCCTAAGCCCCAGTATGATCATATTGGAAGAAATTGGTAGAAAGGAAGTAATTAACATTAAATGAAAACATAAAGATTTGGCCCTGGTCTCTTAGGAGCCATGTCTTTGTAAGGGGAGGCAATGAAGTGCTTTCTTTCTCTGAAAACACTCAAAGAAAAAGCTACATATGCTCCCAGAAAGATGGAGGCCATGCACAAGTCCAAAAAGAAACAAAATGAAACTCCACTTTCTAGCACCTTGATGTGAGACTCTAACTCTGAAAACATTAACTTGCCTTATTTCACTCACTTTGTCTGTACTGGAATGGTACAACCACCTAGACATTCTCCAGAGTGAATTTAAAATCCTACAAGAAGAATAACATGTGGAATGAGGAATTAAAGGCCAGGCAGCAATGAAAAATGCAGAATGCAGAAAGGACTAAACATGCAGGAAGGAACAGACACAATTTGATCAGAAGAATCCCTGGGAAGCAAAACAAGACAACATAAATGAAGTGGTCCAGAAAAATAATATGAGGAAATCGATAATGAAGTCACAGTCTGTTTATGGCAGGAGTGGTGATGATCGGTGTTTTCACTGTAGAGCAAAGAAGCAGTGGCTGGTCATGGAACACAAGCACTGTATCTAACAGAGCCTGGCTAATCCACGGATCTAGGTGGAGTGAAGAAGGCAGCTAAGGATGCTAAGCAAGCAGAGACCAAGGGTGTTTTGGGACAAGTGTCAGAAGAGAATGCAGACAATAGAAGGAGATTTTTAAGATGGTGAAAACGAAAGCATGAAGTGGTTTTGACAGAGTTGGGAATTTAACTTTACTTAGCAAATATAATATGGGAACGGATTCTGCTTGGGCCATTTCAAAGAGAGGTTTACTGTAGAGATAGTGGGAGTATTTCTTCTCCCCCTGGAGAAGCAGAGCAATAGCCATTCTGAAGGGAACTGAAGAAAACAGGGCAAGACTAAACCCTGACCTGTCTGTTAACAATTGGATTAACTAAGATTAACAGATTAACAAAGCAACATAAAGAAAGCATTTAGCTAACATTTTAATAATAATGGAGCTTTCAGAAACGAAGACCCTGGTGCCCAGGGACAGCTGCTTATTTTGGTAAGTATGATGAAAGAAGTAAAGAGTTGGAGAGAAAACTTACTAGGCAGAAAGTGTAATCAGTCCACAACAAACCCCAGCGAGGTCACTGTGTATACATTCATCTCACTACTAGTTGCCTTCACCCAGAAATGGTACAAGCCACTTGGCACATGGCGGCCTGCAAAGAATAGAAAAGAGAGACTAGAAAATGACCTTCACGGAATTTGTGGTTTCCTACTGGAGAAAGAAAAATAGTTCTTAGTAACTACATTAGGGGACAATTTAGGACCAAAGAAATGATGATAGAAGGCAAATAAAGTCTGTATCACTATGGTCCTTTCAACTTCAACTCACAATGCTCAGTTTGCCAGCGGGTCACGTTGTGTGGGACATCATATTTTGAGCACGAGCAGTCCCCATCTGTTCAGTGGAGCATGGAAAGAATTGATACACTCAACGCCCAACACTCCAGGATGGTCTGTAATCATTTCCCAACAGCAGTTCTCTCTTTCTTGCTTCTTTGACCTTCCTTGGTAGCTTAAAAACTGAAGATTCAAAGCTATGCAGAAAGACATGCATGAGCACTCACTGGTCAGATGAAAACCTGTGTTGATCAATTTGTTCTAATAACCACATAATAATCAGATAGAAAATTGATATATTTGGTAATTTGAGTGAGCTATTTATGCAAATATTAAAGTAATGCTTTATAATTTCTATAACACGAGGATTTATGAAGCACACTATGCTTGCACAGACTTCTGTGAGTACACACAGCTAATTTGAGAATAGTTACATTGGGAGTTCATATGAAAACTTAGACAGGTACACATCTGCCAATGTCATTTACTCCTCGATTGAGTCCATGAGCTATTAAATAAGAAAAATGCTGAAATTCTTCCTTTATTTTGTGCCTGTCTCCATTTGATCAAATTTTTCTCTTTTTTAAAATTTTTTAAATTAAATTTTTATTTATTTTACATACCACCCACGGTTTTCCCTTCCTCTTCTCCTCCAGTTCTTTCCCCTTACCTGCTTTCTACCCCTCACATCCACTCATCAGAAAAGTTAGGGCCTCCTATGGGAGTCAACAAAGCATGGAATATTGTGTATTGAAATTTTTGACTCTTGATTGACTGTGCACATATGTGAGTTGGTCACCAAACAATATCTGACCTGTTTCATTTCACTTCAATGCTGATGAAACAAAAAGAATGACAACTAAGGGTCTGTCTGCTAACTTTACAATGTCTTATTCCAGATCTTTTCAAAGCCATTGTCACAAACCTGCAATTCCCTGGGAGATGAGTGTAGCAGACAAATCACCCCACATAAAGCAGTCTTCTGGGACCTGGACTGTTTTATCACCCAGCAAAGACTCATTCAAGCAATCTTTCAAAATTTAAAATAAGATAGTGATAAACCAGAGCTTAGTCATGCAAAGATTGTTTATTTATGGCTACTTCTTGTCCCATGCCCTATTCTGCCTCTATTTAAACCTCAAGCTAATGCCATATGAAGAAGATGGGCTCAAATGTTTAATTTCCATATTGCAAACAGTTATTATGCATAAAGTTGAACAAGTTCCTTCCTTGCCTTTTGACCATTATTTCTACTTTTTTTTTGGGGGGGGGGGTAATCAGATATGTTGAAACATCCAGATTTGGGGCTCTGATCCTGCAATTTAGAAGGGAGATAAGAGGGAAACAATGATGATTATGAACTGTTGAAAGCATAATGATAGAATTATTAGACAGACTTACACAAACTATTGACCCTTTAAGAGTACTAGCGCACATTTTCTGACCACACCTTTCAGATGTAGTCTCTGAGCCAAAGGGCAGTTTACTACCCACACAGAGATCAGAGAGCAGTGGGAACCCTGGGAAGGAGGAGTCACCTCTGCTCTACTCCAGGCTTCTGAGCAGTTTCTCTCCTGACTATACTTGTTTAAAACCATAAAATGTGCTGAAAACAATTATAGCAAAAGCAATAGTTTCACAATTCTTCCTTTCTGTCTTCCTAAGTGCTTTTCTAAGGGTTTTCTTATGGCTTGTCCTTCCAGATACAAAGGGAGAACATATAAAAGGGAGGTTCTATTCTTTTTATGAGAAATTTCTTGAGTTCTTTGTATATTTTGGAGATCAGACCTCTGTCTGATGTGGGGTTAGTGGAGAGCGTTTTCCATTCTGTAGGCTGTCGTTTTGTCTTGTTGACCATGTCCTTTGCTTTACAGAAGCTTTTCAGTTTCAGGAGGTCCCATTTATTAATTGTTTCTTTCAGTGTCTGTGCTGTTGGGGTTGTATTTCAGAAGTGGTCTCCTGGACCAATACGTTCAAGTGTATGTCCCACTTTCTCTTCTATAAGGTTCAGTGTGGCTGGCTTTATGTTGAGGTCTTTGATTCATTTGAGTTGAGTTTTGTGCTTGATGAGAAATATGTGTCTATTTTCATTCTTCGCCTAGACAACAATGAGAGACATACATAGATCTAATCTACATGGGAAGTTCAAAAAGACAAGATCTCCTGAGTAAATTGAGAGCATGGGGACCTTGGGAGAGGGTTGAAGGGGAGGGGAGAGGTAGGAGGGGAGTGGCAAAGAGGGGAGCAGAGAAAAATATAAAGCTCAATAAAAATCAGTTTTTAAAAAGAAGGCTCTAAAGCACTACCCTGTGTCTCTCACACTTAGAAGACAAAGAATGCATGTAAATGGTAATGGGGGGGGGCTGTGCATAAGCAGAGGAAGATGTGGGAAAGACTCTGGTCCATAAGTAGCAAAAAAAAACATCGTACTTTGCTTCTCGCTGACATGTAAACTTTGTCAATGCTCTCCTTTAGCTTCACAAGTACAATCTGAAGAAAAGGGTGCTTTGTGAAAGGAAAGAGTTCAGAGGCAGTCGGCTCTCAGTTGACACACCTGGTTCTATTGTCTTAGACCCGCTAGCTCTAGATAAGCCTTTCACACAACAAAACCTCTAATATGGAAAATGGAAAGACTATTATCAGTTTCCCAGACCTTAGCTAAGAGAAGTGGGATAACAAAAAATAGAAAATTCCTTGAATTCCTTGAATTGTGAAGAGTCTAGGAGAAAAACTGAGGCTTTTGTGATAATTGGATTATTATAAACAGAATACAGAGACACCCAGGGACAGGAACAGATTTGACGTAAGATTTTTTAACATATCTTCAGAAGCTGGATACAGTCTTTTGTTCTTTGATATCTAAAATTATCAGTCTCTCCATCAGTAACCTAAGCTCAGAGTTTCTCAACAAACCAATAGGCTTTTAGGTTTTTACTGTATGTAAACCACATTGTTGTTGTTGTTTAATTAAAAGGAAGGTAGGAAAGAAAGTGAGGTGACAGTGTAAGGGATTTCTCTGTAACATCTCCACGATGTTCTTGTAAATCTAAAAATATTTCCAAATTGAAAGTGTTTTTAAAATAAAACGTAAAAAAAGCCATAGCTACATATGTCTAATAAGCATAATGACATATTTATTTTCCATATACTTTGCCAAAACTATTTTCTCTACTGCGTGAGACCCAAATTGAATTACAGCTAAGATGTGAGCACGGTGGATGAAAAGAATGTCGTCTCATGGCAGCTGACACATTCAGTCCAGGTAAGGCACAGGCATCTGCCGTTGGGAGTGCGGTAGAATTTGATATACACCCTCAATTCCTTATCAGAAACTGCTAGGAAGACATGGATTTTAGAACTAAAAATATTTGAAATCTTAGGAAAGAAGATGCAGAAAAGCCCATGTGAGGTCAGAGATAGCCTCGTCTAAGATCACCATTGTGATTTTCTGTTGTAAAAAATATGAATGTTTAGGAATATAAGTTACATACATGCATGCGGACATATATGGATAACATTGGCCCCTTGTTTGTTTTGCCAAGCTCAAGTCAGGGATGTTTATTTCAGCCTAGAGTGAGTATCAGGATGCAGACTTTAAGATAACAGACAACGCGTTTGCATGCAAACAATGTTCCCAATCACAATCAGCCAGCTCGTCAGCCAGAATGTGTTCTTTCCCTTCAGTCCTATGTCCAGATAAAATTTCACAGCAAAGGACTTGATTTTACCTCCCAAGCAACAAATATTTGTAATTTTAGTTTTGATTCTATGTATGATTTTTATAAAAGCAAACACTAAATACTAAAATAATATTTGTTGGTTATTTTGACCATTCTGTGGTCTTTGGCCTTCTTGGGTTTAATTATCTACCTAATGCCCTTCTTTTTCCTTCTCTTTTTTACTTCTTGGGTGTATCATAGGCTTAATCAAGCGGTTCTTGTGATAACGAAGTTGAAGGCAAGCAAACACAAAGACAGGTCACTATTTCTGAAATAATATCTTCATTATAGGAAATTCTATTTCTCTCCACTATTAAGAAAAAAAATTCTGAAACCCTTTATGTGGTAATTCTGTTTTTCGTTTCTTGATTTTGTGACCTCTTATATTAAAATTGGCAGAGCAAATGAATATTTCAATTTGAATAATTTGAAAATCTTTGAATCCTGCCTTCTTCAGAGATAAAATTAATTTAGAAATAGCATTATTGAAACCAGGCATTCTTTTTTTAAGCTAAGAATTCCAGATGTTTTTCGTTGCTGCCTATGACATTTCCACAATCAGAATAAATTGTGTTTTCAGAGTAATGCAATAGATAGAAGTGCTGAATAAATCTCATGCAGTTGAGAGGACAAAATTAACATGCTGATGACATTTTAATGTCTCAATATAATCAAGGGGGCATGGATCATGCCTCCACCAGTTCTAATATGATTCTATTCTTTAATCTTTTTCCAAGACAAAATAAAATATAGATAGATTTCGGAAAGTATATAAGCCGAGTGCGCTGCAGTCTTCGGGCAAGCTATTTAGGATGCATCTCAGATGCTACTGAGGTTCAGCTTTGCCAGTAGATGCCAGAGAAAATGAGTTATACATAAAGCTACTGGGTTGAGGGCATATATTTTGTCGCACTTTTCCTGAAGTTTGCCGTTGGTGATTCTGTCACAATTATTGGTTTATATTGAAGCAGGAAGTTTGCTAATTGAAAACGGGAAATTAGTGTGTTCTGATGGGATCCAGTGAACAGCTGTTATTCACTCACTCCCACAAAATATGCAAAGAGTCCCAAAAGAAAGCAAATGAAGAAATAAAGTTCTTGGGCCCCGTTTTACTTTAAATTACAAATACCTCGCTATCACAGAAGTTCAGAGGTCCCTTCTTTTGCATAGGCTATAACAGAAACTGAAATCTTAACCTCCAATTGATCTAAGGAAATGAAAAGCAAGCAGCTAAAATAAAACAACAAAAGTAGCAAGAGTTCTGAGGACTCTGAAGATGTATCTTAAATACTGACAAAATTTATGTTCTTTGCTTGGTAACATTATAGAAAAGATTGGTAAAACCAGGAGATGGCAAAATAGTAGTGTCCCATTTTCTTCCTCAGACAGCAAGGTGGTGACGGCAGAATCAAGGAGAAAGAGACTGACAACTGGCTTCACATAAGTCACGTATGCATGGAAAGAAAGCCATAGAAAAGTAATTTATCGGGCAGTTATTTTATCAGCTTAGAATCATAGCACAGAAAATGCTATAATCAAGTTTCTTACAAGTATGTATTTGATTGCAATTTTATTTTAAAAATCAAACTCATATTTGGAGCTATATTATTATTAATTGATAAAAGAAATCCTTAATTACATCAGAAGATAACACATGTACCTCCTAAGAGTAAATAGAAAATCAATTACTGCCTGTTGAATAAAATGACAGATTTAAAATTTTGTCCCAAGATTATTTACAAGTCATATTTTTGTATTTCAGCCACTGCCAAAAAAACTGATCATATAGAAACACATTTTTAAATGGATAATATCCTTCAATGTCATCTACATTCCTTACCTCAAGTTTCAGGGTGTGACTAACAAAGGTCCCAGGGCCTTTGTTTTCCTGTCTTCTGGTCTGGATGTGAAATCTCTTCAAAAGGCTCCTGTATTTGCACACTTGGTCCCACTATGGTATTGATCATGCTTTGGGAGATTGGGGAATTTGCCAATGTGCAGAGAATAGGAGATGTTGAAGATCATAACCCTAAATACAATGTCCTCATCAAAACCATACTCTCAAGACTCATGGATCTCTGTGGAAGAGGAGACAGGAAGATTGTGAGATCTTGAGATAGTAGATGGCTCCAGTAAAGCAGTGTATTCCGGACTCAAAAGGACTGATACACATACGAACTCACAAAGACCTTGATATCGTGGCAAGTCCTGCACAAACTCAAGCCAGATAAAATTCTAATAACAAGGAGGAGAAATAGACACCACATCCCACCCATGACAAAAATTATTTGATGTTTCCTGACAAAGAGAGCCGTAACTGATACTTGTCAAAGAGAAAAATCAGTTTTCTCTATTAGATGATCACTGGGTACATCCAGAGCAGGTCTCATACCCAAAGTAGCTAACCATCAGTGGACTCCATGTTCTTTGTAAACTTTTTCTTTTCTTTTGTTTTTTTTCTTTTGTCTTACTAGTCTTTTTGATGTTTGTTTTGATTTCTGATTGTCATTTTTTCTTATCCCTGCACTGTGTATTTCTGGAGGAGTTCTAAAAGAGAGAGAGGGAAAAAAAAAAAAAACACATGAAATTCATTGAATAGGGAGGAGATGTGAGGAAGATTTCAGGAGGGAAATAATATGATCCAAATATGTTTTACAAAACATTTGTAAAATACAAAAATATTCAGGCAATACATAATTCTAATAAAATGTCTTTTAAATATATTTTCTACTTATGTGCCGTGTTGTTTAATATTTCCTGAGCCGATGTAAACAGCTTTTTTTTTTTCATTCCATGAAAGACAAGCCCAAGAAGTAATGCCTTGAATATCTAGTTTAGTGAATCAGTAAGTTTATTGTGGTTAAGTACAGAGGAATAAGTAGGGATTTACTTACAGTAACATGGGTGATCCGAAGACAGTTGCATCATGAAACAGCCTTACCCCAGGATGGGCTGTAAGATGCATCCTTAGCTCAATACACAAATTGTAGGAGTTCAGATGGCTTGAGTGTCTCTTTTTCCCCAGCATTTCTTACTGCTTGTATTATACTGGAAAATTGTGACTCGTATAATTTTCAGAAGCTTTCTGAACTTGTTTTATTTTGCTTCCTGTGCCTTGCAAAGTTTGATCATGTACTGATGATTAAGAAGACTTTTGGGGTGCTGGCAAGATGGCTCAGAGGATAAGAACACTGACTGCTCTTCCAGAGGTCCTGAGTTCAATTCCCAGCAACCACATGGTGGCTCATAACCATCTGTAATGAGATCTGGTGCCCTCTTCTGGCCCACAGGGATACATGAAGGGAGAATATTGTATGTATAATAAATAAGTAAATCTTTAAAAAAGAAAAAAAAAAGAAGACTTTTGGTCCTCTAGGAAGAAGTGATTTATTTGAGTTAAAACCTCTATAGAGCAAATTAACAGCTTCTTCTTTTTTTTTTTTTTTTTTTTTTTTT
>NW_026067917.1:6502804-6550788 GCF_014885135.2 Alexandromys fortis | reverse complement strand
TTTTTTTTTTTTTTTTTTTTTTTTTTTTTTTTTTGGTTTTTCGAGACAGGGTTTCTCTGTAGCTTTGGTGCCTGTCCTGGAACTAGCTCTTGTACATCAGGCTGGCCTCGAACTCCCAGAGATCCGCCTGCCTCTGCCTCCAGAGTGCTGGGATTAAAGGCGTGCGCCACCACTGCCCGGCTTAAATTAACAGCTTTGTGACTGTAACTGTTTCAATAGATGCTTATTAAGTATATCAAGACTGTCATTTCAGTTCACTTTTATATTTATATCTTGTAAAAATATCCTCAAAATCTGAAATTATCTACAAGTGTTTTGAAAATGGCTCAGCAGTTAAAGGTACATGCCACCAAGCCTGATGACCATAGTTCAGCCTTGGGACCTAGAAAATGGAAAACAAATTCACTTCTACAAGTTGACCTCTGAACTCCAACGTACTGTGGGATGTTCTCACACACAGTTAAAACGGTGAGTGTAAAAACTAGTCTTCCCTAGGAATGAGTATCCTAAATAATTCTAATACCAAGTGGCCAACACTGAAATCATCTACACATAAGCAAAGTGTTTAAACAGACTTAGCCGATTGTCTTTATATTCTTATGCACAAGTGTATGTGTGTTTACAACAACAATAACCATCAAAAAAGAAGCCTTAAAAATGAGAAGGATTAGAGAACACATCATAGCACTGGGCTGAGCTCCCAAAGTCTAGTTGAAGAATGGGAGGAATGAGAATTTGAGCAAAAAGATCAAAACCTGGATGGAGCTATCAACTGAAACCGTTTACCTGGCTGATGGGAGCTCACCAATTCTAGTCTGACAGGGAAGGAACCAGCATTGGACCACACTAGATCCTCTGAATGTGGGTGACAGTTGTACGGTTGGGGCAGACTGAGGGGCCCCTGGCAGTGGCACCAGGGTTTCTCCCTACTGCTTGTATTGGTTTTGCAGGAACTCATTCTCTTTGGACGGATAACCTTGCTCAGCCTAGATATAGCAGGGTGGGCCTTGGACCTTCACCAGAGCAATGTCCTTACCCTCTCTGAGGAGTCGATGGGGCTTTGGGGGCAAATGTGGAAGGAGTGGATGAAGGAGAAGGAGGAGGAACTGGAACTGATATGGAAAATGAAAAAGAATATTTGTTTTCTTTAAAAAAAATAAAAGAAAAAAGGATGAGAGAAGGACTTCAGAAGATGATTTGGAGGATGGAAAGTGAAGGGATAAAAGATGTAGATAATTTTAACTAAAATATTAAAATTTTAAAAAAATTACAAAATACAAAATCATGAAGTGGAAAAGTTTTGGTTAAATTCTTAAAATAATTTAATTTGTTGTCTTTAGGCTAATAATATTTGTGAAATTTTGGCCAAATTATCTAAAATGTTTTACTTCATTTATTTTTATATAAGCAGATAGGAGAGTTTTAAGAATGTCTTAATCACTTCCCTCTTATAACTGGCAGTTATTATTGTTGCTATTTATTTATTTAGATTTTTTATATTTATTTATTTATGTTTTTGTTGAAAAAATTTCTGCCTCCTCCCCGTCTCCCATTTCCCTCCCCCTCTCCCCATTCCTCTCCCCACCCTCTCGAGTCCAAAGAGCAGTCCAGGTTCCCTGCCCTGTGGGAAGTCCAAGGTCCTCCCCCCTCCATCCAGATCCAGGAAGGTGAACATCCAAACAGGCTAGGCTCCCACAAAGCCAGTTCATGCAGTAGGATTGAAACCTAGTGCCATTGTCCTTGGCTTCTCATCAGCCTTCTTTGTCCACCATGTTTTTTATTTAGGTTTTTTAAAAACTTTTCCATGAAACATTTTGATTATGATTTTCCATCCTTCAAATTCTTTCATATCCTCTACATTCCCCTACCTGCTTCAAGTCTCATGCATAATTGATTATTAAATTAGGTAGTCAAATTGATTTTTATGATTTTGTAATATTTTCAAAGTGAAAACAAAAGGAATATGTATGGTTGAAAGTGAATTAAACATTCATATGTATGACTTAAAGTAAGCATGCTAAGCCACAGATATTAAATAAAAGCTGAAATCTCATTATGGAATAATTATGAATAATATTTTGCTAATTATATTTTCTGTATTTCCTAATATTTCTAGCAATTATTAATATTAGTTACTATTAAATTGTCTTTTCTCTAATTCTGAAAGAAAATGAGTAAACATCTGAAAACATAAATGTATATAATAATCTATAAACTTTCAAAACAATATTTTTCTAGTCTGATATATAATTATGAATAAGAGTACACTTTATGTGTGGTCTATTACTAAAATTTGCCAATAATATCTTTGGCTTTTCACAACACATACTAGAATAGAATGTAATAGACTATGTAGATTAAATGATAGATAAATAGGTTGAGAAGTAGACAGATAATAAATCCAAGCCATATGATTATTATAAGTGTTTTAGAGGACAAATCATGCCCTGTGAATGATTGCTAAGTGATATTCTCAAGTGAAAATTGCAAGACTTCAGAGGGATTATTGAAACCTTGATTGGTCTTTTTCTGCCTCAGGAACACATTGATGTCCAAAGCTCAGGTATAAAAAGGAGCTGAATGTGTAAGAGCCATGGCTTTGACCTGTGCAAGCACCATTGAACTGTTGTGGGGTAGAAAAGGAGGATGAAGAAACACATTTGTACTTTTTCTTGCCAATTCTCTTTCCTTCTCTATATTACTGATGAAATGGAGTGATAGATGGATAGTCTCACCACATATTAGACATACAATAAAGCTGGAAAGACATGGATTACTTTTTGGTATTTTAAATCCTTATAAATTTTTAAGACACTCCTTACTGTAAACATATTACATAACTTGATGACCAGTTTGAAAACATTTACTTCAACTGTCTCAAGACTTCTATATTCTGTTTAACTCACTCACAAATAACAAAGTTATATTGGGTGTTAACTGAATAGATTCAAAACTTAAATTATCACTAGTCCCATTTTTCATCCTTTCTCCATATTATTTTCAACACTATCTGCAAATGATAAACAGATACAAACTAATAAAATGATAATCATGTATCTATCCCTTACTGAACACAAAAGTTAAAAGCAAAGAGAGATTCCAGTGACAGGAATGGGTTACTTCATTGGAAGTTATTTTCTACCAAGATACTACAGATCTCCAAACACTAATGGTTACTTTACTGAACTTTATGCTAAAATCTTATTACTGAAGACATAACATAGTTATTCACAGACCATGAAAAAGTCATGTTGTCGCTTACCTAGAAGTGTCATTCTTACTCTCTAGCTCTCATTGTGATAGATGGTGCTCTACATACTACCAGAGAGAAGTTATTATGAGTCTAACCAAGATGTGAACTCTGACAGCTACAGTGATGACTTGCATAGCAAGATGTGCCAACTAGTGCAATAGTGGCTAAAATGTCATGGGAGTAACCAACAAACTTGGAGTTAGATTTAAGGCTTTCTCTGGGGAACTTGACAGAAAGTCAGAAGTCTGTGAAAGCCAGTGGAGTTGGATGTCTCCAAGGTCTACAATGGAATGAATTACAGCGTTTCTTGCTACCATCAGACAGTTGCAATAGCAATGTATAAACTTACATTACTTGAAACAGCATATATAAGAGCCATGCAAGTTCAAGGAAGACAAAATTCCAGCATGGAAAGAGGAGGTAGACAAAACATCTTACTCCCTTACAAAAGAGATATTGACTAATGATAGCTCCTGGGAAAGGGACAGTCTGTGTTTTTTTTTTTTTTTATGGATTAAGCGTGCCCTAGTGGAAGACACATATCAAATAGTATATGAACATCACCAACCATAGTTTATTCAAGAAAAAAATAGTAGACACTGAGTTTGATGGGTAGCTAGGGCATATGGGGAAAAATGGGAAGGGGAATATCATCAAAATGCATTGTTTGGAATTATCAAAGAACTAATTTTTTAAAAAAAAAATTGAAGAAGATTTACTCTAGAAAGATGTGAAAAAAGATTTCCCTCATTGGAGACATATCAGATACCACATTACTGCACCTCTTTACAAAGAACCCACCCAGCCAAACCATTCAGTCAAAGTGGTTAAAAGAAGGTATCAGATATGCATCTGTCTATTTACAGAGCTCTGTTAGTAGACTATATAAGAGCAATGATATTTAAATGCTTCAGGTGAACTTACTAATCATTGTACTTGAAATGAAAGCAGTAGAAGGATGAGATCAAGAAGCCAGTGACTAGAAGAGAGCCTCAGTCTTAAACAAGAGGAATAACATAAAAACTTAAAATACAGACACATAGCAAATTCAGACTATATTTAGAAATATTATCATAAAATTTTATGTGAAGAAAAGGTTTTATTTTTGCAGAGAAATGCCAATCAAGGATTGAAGCTATCTATATAAAATTTGTATTTTATATAGATAATATGAGTGATTTAAAAATTTATAGGAGACAATCTGTTGATATGCAAAATACATACTTTATAAAAGTATTGTTACTTTCACATTGAAAGCTTCATAGATTCTTAAAAATCTTTAAAACTACGAAGACACTGCAGACTTCTGTCTTATTGTATGACAATTAGGCAATAAATAAAAGAATCACTCTTAATGTCTCTATATGAATCCCTTCTTTTCTAGGCAGAATATAGATTTAATAAGATCATTTCTTTTGTGATTAATTAATCCAGGTTCTCTTTTTCAAAGGCTCTTTACTATCATTGCAAAAACACCATACCATTCTATTGACAGCATCTCTAAGACATTTCTATTAATATCAGGCATGGGTTGGGGTTTTGTAAAATTTGCAGATGAGTAAAAACACAAATACAATGGGATAGCTAAAATAAAGGACCCTGAGATTGGATGGGAGCCAGCACTGATGCAGCCTGTCATTTCCTCCATTCATAAAAACTCACACTAAAGTTTCTTGAACTGCTGATCAGCCACAAAAATGTCTACAAAGCTTAAAGCTCAAGCAGGAACTACTAAGCATGAGTAACCAGAAATCAGGCCCTGAGATTTATTCTCCCCTTTTCCTAAGCATTGCTTATGTTTTTGTGCAGAAGAATCAGAGGCTACATGAATAAAGCTTGGGTCTTTGGGATTCTTGAGGGAGATGGAAAGAGAGAGGAAGAGATAAAGAAGACAAAATGAAAGAGGAGTGGGATGAATAAATTATAGATAGGACAATGACAAACTATAGCCATAAGGAAGACAGGAAAATGAGGAGAGGGAAGTGTGGGGTAATGAAATATAGCTGTTGAATCAGAAATTCAATTATTTCAACGAGTAGTCTCCCACTGTCTACTGGTTCCAAATTAGTCAAATTCACAGTAATTTAAGCAAGGGAATGAAGTTGAAAAAGGGGTTCTAAGTTTTATACACTTAGAATATAATATTATATCTGATGGCCGCATACATGCAAGCAACACATTCAAGACATTCACAAATGTATGATTAACATGGGCACAAAACATTTCCAAAGTCCCTACATTGTAACTAATGACTACAATAATAAGACTATCTCATATCGCCACATTCCTGCTTCCTTGGATTTCTTTTTTAACCTGTGTTCTTATATACACTGTTATTTTATAACATATATATTTTAGCAGCAGGCTGTGCCTTCCTGGTCCAGTATTCAAATGCTTTAGGAAAATTGTACTCTGGGGTTTAGTCAAAAATCTTATATTTTCACAAAAATAATTACTTCTAATTCATTATATAAATATTTTAATGTCTTAAGTGAAATACATTGGCAGTTAAAGACAATGTTCAAACCATGTAGTTACTACTTTTCACATTTTTTAAAATTACACTCAGGAGCATACTTACTATAGTGCACATTAAAGACAAGGAGGGATGTACTTTTACGAATTTCTAAAACGACCTGAAACAACTCCCAGCTTCCCACAGAGGCAAGTTGAGTATCCATTTAGTTTCACCAGCTCTCATTAAGTTTCTGATGCACATCCCACTGCCAAAACAGCTCCAAGACCTCTATTATGTGTTCCCTGTAATTTGATATCTATTGTACCCTGGTTAGATACTGCCTGACACAAGCATCTATACATAGTCTGGAGAGGAGACCACAAATTCAGGGTCAAGCTGCTAAAACTACTAAGTACTGCTAATTACTTTGAACATAAAGGTCTTAATTCTGGATTCCAATCCATTTCCAAAAGGAATTTATTCTCGGAACATCTCAGAGATATTTGAATAATGCTGTGGTTATGCAAACTGTCCTGAAGTTCAAAAGCATCTTCTAGTTCCAGCTTACTTCCTGAAAATATAAATGCAAGAGCCAATATATGTCACATATAAATATATAAATATCTGTTTATGCATATATGCATGTGTATTTGTAATTTAGTACACATCTAAACTCATTTTCTGAAAAGGACATAACTTTCATAGTCACAGGATACAGTTTTTATGTAACTTACATGGAAAATTATGATAAATATTTTTATTATAGGATAGCATGCACTTTGTTTTCAACGTTTATTGCTTATTTCACTCCTTGCAACCTATTCATTAAATAGAATTTGTGGAATAAAACGCTAGGTGTTTCAGGGAATATAAAATAAGATGTTTTATCTTTAAGCTGCCACATAAAGTAATTGTGCAAACAAGATATCTTGGAGCTATTTCAGCTGTAATAGATATTCATTCATCCTATAAAATTGATTCAGTTATGTCTGCCTTTTATATGCTATTAGATAATAGCTTACAGAGCTAGGTAACATCACCAGACTTTCCTATGAATGTGCGTTATGTGAATTTGCTCATCTAGTTTTCACGAATATGCTATAAGAGATGTGTTATTTTATTTTTATTTCTTTTTTGGTAGACCAGAAAATGGAGATCAACATTATGAATTACCTCTGTGTGAGGATGTAGTCGAACTGGGGTTGGAAACCAAGAAGGCCTTCCCAATATCTTAGCTATAATATTCTGTTATTCCTCAAAAGTAAATAGAGGGGTGAGCCTTACATTTACATTCATATCCAAGCCAGAATGCTAAGCACAACCACATACTGAAGACAGGAAGAGGACAAGTAAGTTCAGAAGAGTGGAAACTGTCTTGTAGGGTTTGAAACAAAACTGAATTCCAGAATTAGATGTCGCATCAGTTCCTCACACACGCGCTGAGAGTAAAATGTGTATCAAAGAAGCATTTAAATGGCAGGTTCAAGTGGATAAACTTCCCTCCAAAATCAAATAATGGAACGACAGAGCTGATTGTGGTTACATGCTAAGGACAATTTTGTAAAATTAAAAATGCAAGTGTAAGTCTAGCAAACTAGACAAATATACCCTCATCACTTCTTTCTTTCTTTCTCTTTCTTTCTTTCTTTCTCTTTCTTTCTTTCTTTCTTTCTTTCTTTCTTTCTTTCTCTTTCTTTCTTTCTTTCTTCCTTTCTTTCTTCTTTTCTTTCTCACTTTCTGCCTTTCTTTCTCTTTTCCTTCCTCCCTCCCTCTGTCCCTCCCTTCCTCCCTTCTTCCTGTTCTCCCTCCCTTTCTCTCTCTCTCTCTCTCTCTCTCTCTCTCTCTCTCTCTCTCTCTCTCTCTCTCTCCTGGAACCAAATGTAAGAATTTATGATGTGGGAACACAGATTTAGTTTATCTGGAATTAAATGTTTAAATAAAGTATCAACTTCATAAACCTTTAATAGTAACAAAGTACAGCCATAAATAAAGACAATTTTCAAATACATAGGTGCATATGTTAGATTGGTGAGTCATTAAAATAGCTATAGACCTTAGATAATATCTTGTAGTATTTATCATTTATGTATTAGTGGAAAAGTAATGTTTTAAGTATTTAGTACACTCCAAATGTTTTTATCTATTAATCACAGGATGTCAAGACTGACACATAGGTTGAACAGGAAGGCCTGTTTGGAAGGCTAAAGATAGTCCAAGGTAAACTGGAATTAGACACTGCACCTGCAACATGCCAACCACTGTGCATAACTAAGGTGGTAATCAGCTGGGCTTCACAGACACAGTTTGAATCTTTACAGACATTGCTGCTTTTCAGGAATTATAATTCAGTTCCCTTTGTTGACCCAGAACCACATTTTATACGCAGGGGGAGGGGGCTGTTATTATTCCTTTCTACTTAGCTAGAAAGACTTGCGTCTAGAATCTGATGTAGATGAGGCTGACTAGTGGACAGGACAGCAGTATTGAGGGCAAAGGAATAGTTAGTAAAGGTATTAGAGCGAAACTCCTGGAGCCTATCAGAAGCATTGGCCAGAATCCAGACTCGGCATTCTCTTTAATCTTCTGTAGATGACACGTGTTAATATATGATGTATAATAGTGTTATTAAACCTTAAAATTAAGGTAATTAAGAATACTCCTCACCTTAATAAATAAAAGAAAAGATGAAGAAAAAAATGTATTTTATGCAACCAGGATATGTGTTTCATATAAAGAGAGTTTACATCCGGGTGGTGGTGGTGCACTCCTTTAATCCCAGCACTCGGGAGGCAGAGGTAGGCGGATCTCTGTGAGTTCGAGGCCAGCCTGGTCCACAAGAGCTAGTTCCAGGACAGGAACCAAAAAAGCTATGGAGAAACCCTGTCTCAAAAATCCAAAAAAAAAAAAAAAAAAAAAAAAAAGAGTTTACACATGCTCCCTGCCTTTAGAGTTATTTATTCTCTAAGAACTATTTTATTTATATGTAGAGGATCATCATATTATGTTCATGCATATAATTTTAAGTTCTATTTTCTTCAGTATGATCTTATAGCTAGAACTTCATATGGAGTAGTCAGCTGTAACTCTAGGAAAAATGGATTCTTAGTATTTAAATTGTAATTGTTATCTGATACTGATATGATCTATTTTAATATATCGTCACTAATTGGACTTAATTTGGAAAAGTAAACATCTGGAAACATCATCACAGACAAATTGGATAACAATGCAGTATTTTCAAAAACCTTCTTTTAACAAAATGGTCTCTTATGTGCCAACTATGACATGAGTGACAGGAGAAAAAGGCCAGAGCTGTAAGAAGTCAGAGTTCTTAGTCTTTGTCCACATAACCAATATTTTTATTTTAATGGTTAGAAGTTGAGGTTGGCATCTAGAAGGAATCATTACCATATTATTGATATTCTTTTTATCAGAAAAATGTATGATTATATTTTAAACATAGTTTCACTATACTACATGATAGATAATAATTTTTTCAAAAAAAGCAAAAACAATGTATAAATGCGGGAGAATTGTCTGTATTCTGTCAATCATATTATAAATAAACGCTGATTGGCCAGGCAGGAAATATACACAGGAAAACCAGACAGGAAGTAGAAATGATATAATGAGAACAGGAGAATTCTGGGAAAGAGGAAGTTAATTTACTCCCACTCCTGGCTATACCAGTGAAGCAGCAGGATATGTTCTACCCCACTGAAAAAGGTACTGAGCCACCTGGCTAACATAGATCAGAAAAATGGTTTAATCAATGTAAGAGTTAGCCAGTGAGAGGCTAGAGCTAATGGGCCAATCAGCTTATAATTTATGGAGACCTATGTGTGATTTTATTTGGGGCTTGCTGGCTGTGGAGTACCGGGCGGGACAGAAAACCCCAACAAGCAGGCCCCGTTTGTGTTACATATAAAACATGATGAAGTCTGTCGAAGCCCAAAAACATATACATCACTTTCTAGTGGAACATTGGTATGTGATAGTAAAGGGTTTTCGGGGTAGAATGCTGAACTCAGTTTCTTCAGTGAGCAGTTAATTTGGTTTGCTAGTACATAGTTTACATGTTAATTGAGCGGTGTATTAAGTATACAAACAGATCAGTCAAATAGATGTCAGAATGATTATATTGGAGATTCACAATAACAGGTTCGCCTTTAGTGTGTTGTAAGGATAGTTAATGCATTCTAAGGCCAGGCTTATGGAGTCTGACAACTGTTTCCAGATTAATCCAACTAGTAGAAACAGCCATGGCCTTGTATCCCCGAATCTTGCTTATCTCCCACACATTAAGGTACAGCTTTGCAATTATAAAAGTTAGCCGGAGTCAGATGGTGATGGTGGTGGCTCATGCCTTTAGTTCCACCATTTAGGAGGTAGAAGCATTTGAATCCTTTAGAACTCCAGTCCAGCCTAGAATACAGAGTGAGATTCAGGACAGGCAGAAAAACTGAGTCTCAAAACAAAGCAATAACTTCTGTATATTCTTGAGTCTTTCAACAGTTTTTACAGTTAATTTAATATTGAGAAATTTTTACTGGACTCTTCTTACCCAGTCATTTCATGTACTCTAAAATTGTTACCTGTTAGCTTCAACCTAAAAAATTAATACTACGACTCAAGGATGAATTCATTTATGATTGTGAGAAGAAATCCACAGATTCTTAATATAGCCTGAAACAGCCAGTTGCTGTAAGAGCAAGCAGGGAGGCAAATCAAGACTTTTACTCATTGTTCTTTTACTCATTGTTCTTTCCTGTCTTGTTTCGGGTTAAATAAGTCATTACTGCATGAGAAACCTATTTACTAAAGACTATAAAATATGAAATACTTCAAGAACTTGAGTGTCAGCCTTGAGCAGAGGCCATACTAATCTCTTCATGGTTTCAGGATGCGCGTGCGCGCATGTGTGTGTGTGTGTGTGTGTGTGTGTGTGTGTGTGTGTGTGTGATGGCAAAGCTAAGACCCACAACTTTTCATTTACAGTTTTAACTTTTCTTACAGGCAACTAAGATCATGAAAATTATTATTGAAATTTGAATTTCCTCTAATAAGGTTTGTTATGGTATATGTATGCTAAAATGTCACAGATGATATTTTAAAATTGTCATTTGATATTTTAAAATAGCCAATATAGCAATATATAATAAGATTAATAATTTTTATGAATCAGTATGCATACATGTGAAATACCCCAAGTTCATGTCACTCCTTAAATTGTCATTTTTTATTATTTTCATTTCTGTTAATTGTTTATTATTTTAAGGGTTTTGTTTTCTAATTAAAACAAAAACCTTTGAAGGATAATTTTTTAACAGTGAATTACATTTATATTTCACTGATATTTTCTCCTCAGCAATCTGCCAATTTTTCTTACCCACCTAAGATGCTGTGCACTGCATGGAAGCTTATTTGGTTAAAAACCTATCTCATTCTACTTTTGACCCTATCCCCCCCCACACACACACTGCTCCAATACTAAAAATCTTTACATCAGGGTCTTCCCTATGACAAGCCATAATCCATCAGCTTGTGGTTATAACCACTACTATTTATAAAAGAAAGATAAGGGGGAGGAAAGGAAGATATTCTGTGCAGTTGTTTGCTTTGTGTCTCTGAAAATACCACAGCAGGTAAAACAAAAATATATTTCTGGCTATGGAACCAAGCCAGCAGGGTTTGAAAACCCTCCTTTACAGTGATCTGTTTAAACAGCAAAGAAGCCAAACCATGGGGGGTTAATAAGTTGACCAAAGAGAAAACACACTGAAGAGTAACACTCACAACCGCCCAGTGGTTATTTTAATCATGTTGCAGCAAGGATACCATATAAATCAAAGCATGACAGCTGTTGCAATAAATGCAACCAGAGCTTCAGGACGGTTTATCCTTTTTACTCAGCAGCTTCCCTTATTATGGCAAATACGGAGCACTCTAGACTGTACTCATTTACATAATTAATTTGATTATTTTAATAAACATTGTTCCTACTCCCTATAAAAGTGATGATACCGAAAATCTATAGTTTGCCTCCATTAGTATCAATTAGCAACATAGTCATTTCTCAATTATATCGTTGCCTACCATGCATGTATCCAATAATCTAAAATTAAAATCCAGTATGCTATGCTGTTCTCATTAAATGCCTAACATCTAATCTGTTGCACTTGAGCTAGTGAAGGATATTGTTTTGGAAAGGTAATTAGCAATGTTCTTGCTTACAACATTCTATCTGCTGGAGTAGAGATTTTTAGGAGAAACTAGCAAATATTCTAATTGAACTATCTGTTTGACATAAGCATGTGCACTGATACTGTTAATTATTCCCTGCTTTAACTGGTCAATTAAAACTGTGAAGGGACGGTCGGTACGAAAGCAGTGTTTTCAAAATGCAGCTCCCCACCATTGAATTCCAATAACTTAATAGTATCACTTTCACCAAGTGACTCAAACAGTTCCAGATACCCATATCTTTCTCAAAATTAAAAACAAGTAATAGCCTGTGTCACATGGTGACAAGTACAGTTCAAAGTGCTATTATTGCTGTACTCGATGTGATAATTAATCCTTCGGTCATTATCATAATGAGGAATCATGTTCAGAAAATGCTGATTGAAAACTTCAGATATCAAATGCAAGTCACTCATTACCTATCGGGCAGATTGATTTGTACACTTATAGCAGATTAGCACAGAGCCTTCCCCACAGTTATTCTAGCCTATTCCAAACTTTTCCAGCCTTCTTAAGTTTCTCGCCATGATTTTTAAATGACCTGATCTCAATGAAGCACTGGCACCATAATTTCAGTTCTTAATTTGTGACGATCTTTCATGCTAATCAGAACTGAGTCCTCATTTTGTTTTTAAAGAGGTCTACATTTTACCCCTAACTGAAATAATTGAAGTAAATTTACAACTGCCTATGGCCAATTATGTCTGAAAACTTTAAAAGTTCCAAGTATAACTTTATCAACTACAAAAGAGCTGATCGTGTCTTTCACTTTTACAGTGAAAGTGATACACATTTATAAGAAGCCCAACTCGGTTATTGTGTGGGGAACAAGCATGGAGAAATATGCTGATTTTTCCCAAGAGCTATCCATCGCTGTGTACAAAAATTTCAGTGACTGTCTCTGATTTTATCTCATTTCCGTCATATGTAAGATTGCATGGATTTCCCCCATGCATTTCCTGAAATCACTGGAGGAGTATGCCCTGATCTGACACAGTTTTATCTAATTTTTGATTGGTCTTCCTTCTATTATTTCCCTCAACCTTTCTCAGTTTTAAAACTTGAGCATTACTGAAAATAATATTATCTTTGGCAACAACAACCAACTAGTATGTACACATGCGTGTATTTTCCCTGTTATTTATTGCTGCCATACGACAGCATACTTTTGTGGTGATATTTTGTTTGTGATCTAACAACTAATGCTTGCTTGCATCTCAGAGTTTAGAGCTAGCCAGCAGTTAGCTATAGAAGGCAGTGTGTTAGCACACATGTTTAATCTCAGCAATCTAGAGACAAGAGGCAGGTGGATCTCTGTAAGTTTAAGGCCACCCTAGTTTACACTAGATTGATCCAGTCTCAAAGAGAAAGAGAACCAGAAAGTAGTGGCTTACAACTATAACTCCGGTACTTGATAGTCTTACTCCTTTAATCCCAAATCTAGGGAGGTAGAAACAGGAATGGATACGTCTGGGCCAAGAAAGGACTATAATGCGGAAGGAGACCGGAGCGTAAGGCATTCAGTCTGAAGATTTGTTGAGATAGGATTGCCATTTCAGTCTGAAGTTCCGATAGAATTAGTGGTTGACTATTCTGCTTCTCTGATCTTTCAACTTTAACCCCTTAATATCTGACTCTGGGTTTTTATTATTTAGACCAATTAGAATTTGAGCTCCATCTGTCACCCAACATGGGGCTTGAACCCATGACCCTGAAATTTAAAGTCATATGCTCTACCAACTGAGCTAGCTTGAGGATTTATGGAGACAGGATCTTACCCCTTTGGTCTGAGAATTGTTAGAGGTAAAACTACTCTCTAATAGCTAATAGCACACTCTTACGTATGTATTTCTACAAATCTTCTTACAAATTTTAATACAAATATGCAATTGTTTTTATTTTTGGAAACTGTTACATGATATGTATGTATGGCTTACTTATTAGATGAACTCAAATAATGTATGTCTAATTAATTTTTACATTGTGACACAGTGCGGTCATCAAAATTCATATCTGAAAACCAAGGAATTGAGTTTAAAAATTACAAAACACTCATAAAATGTTAAGCATACTCACAGTTTTGTGCTGTGTCTTACTCAGCTATTCTGGGATATATGTGTTATTTAATATACTAAAATGGATCATACTTTGTTGGTAACCATATTGTAAATGAAGTATCTTTGTTCCAATAACAAGGAAAGTTTTGGTTATAGATATGTCTTTAAACAGACACAGCAATTTGAAGCAACATTTCAGCAGAATACAGTGCATTGTGTATCCCTGCCATGGCTAGGGGAATGGCATTGCTTCATAGTTATTCACAGATTTCTTTCTCAAGTCTCACAAACTCACTGCAGCATCATCATCTGGAGAAGAGCTCTTGGGAAAGCTGTCTCAAAAGACAGCCAGTCACACTAGACGATCCCCCGAGCTTCTAAACAGGGGTGACAATGTCCCCAGCAGAAATTTATGCTTAAAATCCAAGGCTCAACTGATAATGTTTCTGTTCTATTTCCCTTCTGGTCCCTTGGTATAATCACAGTTGTCAATTAATTCAATTTCTAAGTTTCCCAACTGAGTGCCATTGGTTTGAACCTTTGTTTTCCTTATTTAAAACTGTAGGAGCCATGGCTCACTTGTCTTTTAGAATCTAAGAGTTTCAAGTCATGCCTATGATTCTGTGGAGTTTGGATTCTCATTTGGATAAAACTGGTGCGCTCTGGTGTCTCATGTTTGGCTAAATTCCACGTGCAAATGTTCAAGCAGGCCGAAGGAGGAAAGCCCCTGCTTCCTCGCATCTCTCAGCTTCCACCAGGAGGTGCTACACTTTGGTAAATTCTTTAAAAGAACCGGATATGCTGTGTTCCTTTTCTGTCCTGCCGTCCTCCTTACAACCCCAGTAGCTTGACGAAATACATACGACTGTTAATCTGTTTTACAGAATTTAGAGTTCTCTTTGAGTCTCTATCCTCACCCCCACCCCCTGCATTATCACTTCTAATTTCAGTGGACTACTTTATCCTAAGATCCTGTGTAATATTAAATTACAATAATAGCAATCAAAGTCATGGGGAGCAAAAGGATTTTCAATTGCAGCCCATGCCTGGCTCTCAATTGCTCCCTAGAAGGAGAGTCTGAGTCACAGGATTCAGAGAACCTGCCAGCAGACTCCCTGTCCTTTCAGTTTCTAATGACATTGAAGTACTTCCATGATTAAAATTTAGAAGCTTCCCAGTTACCAAGTAAATTGCCCCAAACTCCTTATCGAGCACTTACCATGAAGACTCTGATTTTAATATACCATTAATCAAGCTCCAGCCAAGTTTGCCACCGATACTTCCAATTACATAGCCACCGGGCTTTATGTCGGTCTGCCTGTCGGTACAAGGAAAGTTGTTTTCTTTTTCTTTATTTTGTTTTCTGTTTTATCCCTGATCAGTTAACAAGAAATATAAAATAAAATAAAAAACTTGATTTATACATTACTAAGCATACAAGTCTTATATTGGTTGAGAAGAAGCAAAAATATTTAAATAATTTTAAATAAATCATTTGTAATAAGCACAGTGGGAATTCCTTGGTAGTCAATGTTAAGAACGAGTTATTATTATTAACATAAGAAAAACTGCAGTCGTTAAGACATATGTTAAAATAAAAAAAAATATACTGTGGAATTCCATACCAAGAAATGATGATGGTATAAACAAATGTGTGTCCATAAATATGTTAGTGTTGATACTGTTCATTATTATAAATATTTAGAGCAGCATAAAGAATAAGAATTAAATTTGCTTATATAAATTATGGATCATGTCTCCAAATAACTAAATAATATCACAATATGTTTATAGTACTTTTTTCTTACTAAAATGAGAAGTACTTATATTAAGCAGCAAAATAGTTTTTTTGTTAAATTTTATGCAAATGCAAGTATAATTATTCACACAAACAACAAAAACATAAAAGAAAGACGGTGCTTATATTTTGATAAGTAGAGCTCATATTCATCTTCTTAACTCTGAAAGTTTTTGTTTTATCATACTCGCATCTGAAATATCAAAAACAACTCTTCTGAATTAGATAAATGACATCATTTTCTCTCATTTCATACATTAGTATATATCGTTACACTGTTACAAAAAACATAGGATTGGTCCTTCTTATTTCTGCCTCAGTGTTTTATACAGTAACTTAGTGATTAATATTTCAAGCCATATTTTCCTTTTAATAATGCTGGGGAACTATTATTTATTTAAGGTTCATGAAATAGTGTTAACAATTTTTACAGCTGTTTGGTGAAGGATAAAGATCATCACTAAACTACTTTGGTCAGTATTGTAATGAAAAATATTTGTTAATTCGTTTTCTTCCAACCAAGTTTTGTTTTCTGAGTGGAGGAGTTATTATTTTAATATAATTAAGACAGAGAATTTTTACTATATGTCCGAGATAAACAAGTAGCCTGAAACAATAAGAAAATGTGTGGTAATATTTGCTAATAAAAGTGAGGTGAGATAAAATTTAAAAACTGGCTGATATGTAGTTGAATTATTATTATTATTATTATTATTATTATTATTCCATGCAATACTTCCCATTCTCAGCTTCCACTCTCTCTGAATTTTTAAACATTGACAATTTTATTATACAAATTAATTTATATTAAAAAATATGGTTGAAAATTATTACCCTTAGTAGACATACATGACAATGTCAAAATGAAGCTGATATTGCTACTAATATATACTAGCCAGAATGTCTCAAATGAATACATAAGGAAGAATCAATTTTCAGAAAAGAATTTTATCCAGAATAAAAAATAATCTCTAACTTTATAGATATTGGCTTATTACTGCTTTTATGTTGACTTGTGCAGCAATAATTGGCTTACAAATTCAGATTTGCTGATGAAACTGTTCATTGATTTTCATTTGTGGTTGAAAGCTTATATTTATATAACATTTCACATTTGGTGTACTACATGCTAAAAGTTTACCACAAAATTGCATAGCTTAATATTTTTTTTCAGGTACAAAAATTGCTTATCAGATGTTATCAGAAATTATGAAGAGAATCTCAAATTTAGCTAAAATATAGAAAATATTTATAAGTATGGATAACAATTCTTTATATGTTTTAACTAGAATAGCTATGTTTAGTGTATAGCAGTCTTAAAAAGTCAAGTAAATAGAGATATTTAAAAAAGTATTAGATATATAATATATATAAAATATTATAAGTAATATAATATTTTAATATTACAGCAAAGTAATATTTATTTTAATTAACATTTTACTATTAATGATTTTTTCAAAGTATGGGAATGAGTTCATTTTGAAGAGTGGTATTAATGTTGCATATTTAAATATTTACTTCTTCAGTGCTGCAGCTTTCAAATGTTGTCAGTGAACATTGTTGCTTCTTTGAACACACTGAAAAAATTAAGCAGCTTACATTTTAAAAGATTTTTACATTTCCTGAAGATTCTCTGGACCGAAAAAAAAATTTCAAAAAGACTTGAGAGAGAGAGAAAGATTTTCCAAAATGAGAATTTTTACGTTTCTAATATTTGACACATATTTTTGCACTAATACTGGAACTGTAAAAGCCTTAAGAGGAAAATTTGTTTCTTTGAAACTCCCCCACCGGAAAAAAAAAAAAGAAAAAGAAACAAACAGATTAAAAACCTACCATTTTTCAGTTTAAGTTGTATTGTTGATTTTGAAATACATCACTAAAACAACTGTCTCCTGTACAGAGACAGATGACTTGGATCAGCAACATATTCTACAGCAGATGACTTATTAGTCCAGTCCTCCCAGAATTCTTTTTAAGAAATATTTATATTGAGGGGCACATAAGTAAATATATTGTCTCTTTAAAATTGTTTTTCCAGAACTATGACATGATATTAACTCTTTTCTATATAGCCAAATGCCAAATAGTAACCCACTGTAAATACAGATGTGAACATATATGGACATCAAATACATAAATATATAACCGTTATTCCTCTGCACCTTGGCATATACCATAAGGAATCTCCAGAATATTTCTAAACTAATAATACACAGAAAAAGACTTTAATAAAAATTTTGACATTAGAGTCACTTATGACCTATTAATACAATTATAGAAAATAATCCTTATAATCAGTACTTTTAGAAAGCAAGAGATAGGCAAATTGAAGCTAAAGTAAAACGTACAATTAGAGGTCATTTGAACCAGTTGCAAAGAAAAGAATTGAGCATATTTTACAATTGCATACTTTTTCATTCTGGGTACCAATGACTTAATGAGAACAGCAAAAGTTGATGTCTTATTTTGTTATTTTATTTTTTCCTAAGAGAATTTAATCATGACTTAAGACCTTTTCCAGAAAACTCTTAAAAATGTAATAAGTTCATATTTAAATATTATAACAAGTGTTGATGACTTCTTTTTCAGAAAGTAAGCAGGCTATCAAGTCAGATTAGAAAGTGCATGTTTACCCGATATAACAAATGATTAACTATATTAAAGCATATATACATAATACTGATTAAAATAAAAGAATTGTGACCTTCAAAAGAGTAGACAGTACTTTTTAATCCTTATTTCCTAATGAAACTGCTATCTTCCTTGAAATCCATATTTAAGCTGAATTTGAGTTGAATATCATGTTTTTACGACTGTGGACAGAAACTTCACTACTCTGAAGGTTAATTCTTATTGTTTGTAAGTGCTAAGTAAACCTTATTGCAGAATATTTAGGCAATTGTCCACAGTCTAAAAAAATGTTGAGCTTCCCTCTACATTACCTTCTGACAAAATGCAGCACATTAACCAATTCTTTTCTGTCAACTAGCAATTTTTGGCAGATCCCTTTTGCATGATTCATGAAGGACCAGTAAAAGGCTAATTGTTCAAATTAATTTGCGTAAATGACTAAGCAAGAGATAACAAAATTACATCTGCACTTGTTTGGCGAAGATTCAATAGCAGAGGCCCCGTACTGCCAGCTGCTTCCAGACAACACTCTTGCAGAAATTAAAAGCTACAAATATTAATTAATACACTTTTTTGGTACGTTAATTTGCACTGAAAGGTTCCGGAGTGCAAAACTGCTGAGAAGATGAACCATGATAATTAGAATTAATGGGATGGATGCATGTTTTTTGCAGCTGAAGTTTTAAAAACCCATGAATGGAACTGGGAACTTGAAACTGACATTCTCATAAATCTCTATGATAATGTAGCTATTAGTATTAGAAGGATTAAGTACTATGGCTCCAGAGTTATCCATCACATGACACGTTATATCCCATCTGTCATGGCAGCAGCTACAACATGATAGCCGTCCTTGAGGAAGCCACATGAAAAAGCTTTGGGAATTCACCGAATTGTCATGATGACTGTCAGGCTACAAAATGAATAGCTCAGATCTTTGACTTCCCGGTTGAAAAAAAAAATAGCCAACACTCTGTATTTGTCAGCCGAGTGCTTTACAAATACCTAACTCTAGTATCTAAGATTGGTTAGGCAATCTAAATTATAAATGGATCAGACTCGAAAAAAAAAAGAAAGAAACTAGTAAAATGCATCAGATTTCGTCCTTAATTCACGTGAAACTTTAGGATTCCGAGATCCCTATAGAATAGTTTTCACTGATGACATTATAAATTATATATGGCAACATCTTAGGAAACTCTTAGAGATCACATACTACTAGTAAATATGGTGGAATCGTTCTTGAAGCAAAATGATGAGAGAATGAAAATTTAACATTAAAGCAAACACAGGCTTTTAACATTTAGTCATTAATTTTAAACTAGCAGAGCCGAATACTTCCCAGCTGAGACAGAGTATCAATTTCCACATGTAACTTCCCAAATACTGCCAATTAGTGTGTGCTACATAATCACACACATATATGCAGCCATGTACTTTTATAAGGTATAAAGCACTTAAAGGTGAGATTGGCGTGGAAGTTTACAGACTACATGCAGTACAATTTAGTTAATTGGTTTGTACTAGGATATAACTTCTAAAGCTGGGTATTTATTATTTTACAGTATTCTTTTTTTAATTTTATTTCTTTTATTAAAAATTTCCGCCTCCTCCCCGCCTCCCTTTCCCCTCCTCCTCCCCCCACTCCCCACGCCCCACTCCCTTCCCCCTCCCTCTCCAGTCCCAAGAGCAATCAGGGTTCTCTGCCCTGTGGAAAGTCCAAGATCCTCCCCCCTCCATCCAGGTCTAAGAAGATGAGCATCCAAACAGCCTAGGCTCCCACAAAGCCAGTACATGAAGTAGGATCAAAACCCCTTGCCATTGTCCTTGGCTTCTCATCAGCCCTCATTGTTCGCCATGATCAGAGTCCGGTTTTATCCCAGGCTTTTTCAGTCCCAGTCCAGCTGGCCTTGGTGAGTTCCCAATAGATCAGCCCCACTGTCTCAGTGGGTGGGTTGCACCCCTCTCGGTCCTGACTTCCTTGCTTATGTTCCCCCTTCTTCTGCTTCTCATTTGGACCTTGGGAGCTCAGTCCAGTGCTCCAATGTGGGTCTCTGTCTCTATCTCCATCCATCGCCAGATGAAGGTTCTATGGTGATATGCAAGATATTCATTAGTATGGCTACAGGATCGGACCATTTCAGGCTCTCTCTCCTCAGCTACCCAAGGCAGGGCATGTTAGAGCCTCTAGAGATTTTGGACTACTGAATGTAACGTGAGTTTGTGCAGAATCTGTTTTGATGCTTATGAAAAATGGCGTATTTGGAAAATGATGTGTGTTAGCTAGGACAAGCCTTTAAAATAGACCTAAAAAAACCTCTTCTCATTATTCCCTAACATTTACTCTCTAATATTTTACTGCTAATTTATTCTCCCTCTCACTCACTCACTAATTGAGACAGGGTCTCTGTGTAGCCTTGGGTGACCTGGAAATCTTTATGTAGACAAGTCAGGCCTCAGACACAGTGATCTAGTTACCTCTATCTCCCAAGTTCTGGGACTAAAGTGTGCACCACCAAATTCAGCCTTACTCTCATAATATGTGATGTTTAGCAAAATCTTGTGGAAGAGTATGTCCTTCTTTACCCTTGAGAAAATTCCTAGTTACTTTGTTATGTTAGTTTCTCAAAGTATTAACAACCAAATTTGGCTTCAAGACTTTGAAGTTTACTATTCTCGGAAAGTTATTTCTTTTCTTATACCATGCATAGAGAACTGGCAGAAGGACCCTCATGTCACCTCCCACAGAAAGAAGAATATGGAACAAGAGGTGAGGATGGTAGTGTTAAGGGCAAACCTTCCCCTGTGGAGATGAGTTCACCGCTCTGCTTTAGAGGGAAGATGAGAAACATGCATGATTAACTTGGAAGTAAAGGACACAAAGAAACTTAATGATTAAGAATTTGGTGACTCTTTGCCATGAAAAGACTCAACATTGGTTTATAAACACATTTATTTCATAAGTAGAAACCTTTCTCATGGTTAGGAGAACAACTGACCAAAGCAAGAAAACCACACTTCTTCTCCCCAGAAACTGAATGTCAAGTAATTGAAGTTCAGAATTTCAAAATACAGAGACCCTTCAGCTGCAGTTCTTTGGTCCTTACTGTTGGTTGTTCATATCCTTTGATACTTCAAGGAAGTTGCTAATGATTCTGTAATAATTTTCTTTGTATGGCTGGTCAAGCTGTGTTTTGTTGGGTTAAAACTTTGTTTTCAGTAGCTTATAACTCCAAGAGACTTAACTAATACATTCACTACCGTATTCATTGGTATTAATATCTAATCCTAAAATTAGAATCTCACTTTCAAAATAAGCAATGCAATCTTTAAAATGTAGACACTTAAAAGCTTAAAGGTCTTAAAGACTTAAGTTTTAACAACTGAAAGTAGAACAACTGTATATCAGTGAGTAAAACAACTGCTTCTTAGGAATTTATGCTGGGAACAAATAGCAAACAATAAAAAAGCAAACAAATAATCATCATCAAATATGTTCAATCATTTTAGTGAATATATGTGATTAAAATATCATGGAATTAAAACATATGTAAGAATCCAATTTATAGTTAATTAATAAATGTAACATTTACCTTGGAATAGGCATACAGAACTTGCACTTTTAGATATATTCTCTTATACAAACATCAAATAAGTCTTTCTTTAGTAAATAATTTTATTTTTCTTAAATCCTCCTGCCCTGCATTTTTGATGACATCCTGGGATGTAAAGAAACAATACTGATGATAGGAATTTGATCATCTTAGAGGATTTGGCTTCATCTCTTAAATGTCTTTGTTTTTGTTTTCTTGTTATTGTTGTTGTTATTTTACCTCCTAATATTATTTGTGATTATGAGAGTCCTAAATATCACTCTATACAATTGCATGAACAATATCTAAAGATGAAAACTGTTTCACCCCATCTGTAAATGAGACCAAAACAAAGGGGCCATAAAGATGTCAAGGTATAACTTTGGGAATTTGGGGGGAAAGGAGTCTTAACAAGAAAGCATCTGACACAACAGAAACCAACCTTTATGTGAGAAGCACATAAACCTTAACGGTACAAAAATCATTTCTCATAAGGAAGCCAAAAAGATGGAAATAATTTATTTTGTAAATCTAATCGCTTGAAACTTTATAGTGCTTCCTCTCCAAATTAAGTGACTACCATTGGTACTCAGAAAAAAAAAGATATACATAGAATAATAACAGTCTTCTATGGAACCCTGGTGATGTGGATGCACGTAAGTGGCATTGAGGAATTTCTGGAACATTGGTCCTCGATTGAGAGCAACTTGAAAACACAAATGCCTTAAATTTCTCCTTGCACCTGTGGCTGTGCTATAATCTGAACAGTCAGAATGCCCAGTATGCAGTGTGGGTAGAAAGACTGGTAGAATACTGGATAGAAAGGCTAAAAGGGGGTCATGTTTCTTCCAGACAACTCCATGACTAAATGATCTGCTGCAATGCCTTTGGCAACAGCTCCTCTGAAGTTCAACCTACAAGAGGAAAATGAATGAACCCTGTGAACCACTTACTGGTAATAACTCACTCTAATCTTGCCAAAGAAAGATCTGCAACCAGGTTCCCAATAATCTCGGGGCTTTTGTCATCCAAATTCCTTGCAAAGAAAAGCTTTCATTTCCTGAAAGCACATTAGAATAAAATTCCTTTGGAGATTACTTTGCATTTCCTATTCATAAGCCCCAAATAATAGTACACCAGAGTAAAGTAGGAGTCTAATATATTCACTACATGTCTGACCACTTATTACCTTTTATTTAGAGAAATATCCTCGAGAGCAGGTACATGTTTCCTTCTGCCATGAAGGAAAAAGTGAAAAATCACTGTCTGGGAGCAAGACTCCTCCTTTGGCTCCTGGGTGTTCTTAAAGAACCCATTTCAATTCCCCTGGGCTCAGTTTATGCATCCAACATATGGGGCCATGTAAATTGTATCTATCAACTCCCTCAGCTATTCAAGTGAACAAAAAAAGAAAAGATCTTCCATTAAGATGAAAGGCTCATTTATCTCTTCAGAAAAAAACGTGGTGGGGGGGGGGGGATGTACCAGTGAACCTGTGCTACCTCCTCTTAAAATAGAACATTCATTTTACATACAACTCTGCTGGTGATTCGGAAGGGAAAGTGGGGCTCAAAGGAACAAATCACACAAATACGTGTGCCGTCATGTTTTATTTCCTATAATAGGTTTTCACTATGGTGGTGGCTGGTTCGCTAATCCTAGGCCACAAGGAAGAGTTTTATAGCCCTGGGCATCCATGTTTTGGGTTTTCATTATTTGGTAAACCTGCCATAGAAGATTTAAAAAGCCAAACCTGTCACTGATTAGGTAAGAAGTAAGCAATGTATCTCTTTAAAAAGGACAGTTAGTGCACAGATGTCGTAAAGGAAGGTAAGAAGATATAAAAGGAAACAAAGCTGAGGGAAGTAATCATCCAGCATGACAGAAATATTAGGCATAAAACTCTTATGTTTTAATGTTTTTCTCAAACTTCTAATAGAGGAAAGATATCAGACAGAATCTGTTTGTTTGCTTGTTTATTTTTCAAATATCCGGGAGCCTGGAAAGTGACTACATCCCTGTCAGTTTTAATTTATTTAGAAGCTTAAATAGAAATACAAACAGATAATGTCGAATTAAGCTTCACTGAAGCAAGACTGTGACTTAAACTATCCTTATTATTCCATATATTTTGCTGAGAACCCACCAGGAACAATACAAAGTGGACTCAAGAAACTTGAAAAGCTTGCCAATGGAGTCTGGGCCCCTGACACTAGGGGGATTGTTTCGATACATAATTGAAATACATTGAAAATATATTCGTGCTTCAATTCAGAGAGGAAAGAAAGTGTATTTTGAGAACCAAGTTTAAAATAAGACTAGATGCAAAGTAAATGAGCTGAAAGCTTAAGACATTTTCCAATAAATATTTTGCTAGGGTTTATCACACATTATTTGGTTTATTTTCTTCTACCCTATCTATGTATGCACTAATGAATTGATTATTACCATATGAATCTATAATAATATCTGCTGTAAAGTTTCAACTTCAGTTTTCATGGGTAATAGGTTGTATATCATCACATAAATATTTTACTTAATCTATAGGTTTACCATAACAACATAGCTCAGACTGGGTGACTTAACATATTCTGGTTTCAGAGTTCTAGAACAAGATACCAGGAGGACTGTTCTCTCTTCAGCCCTTTCTTGACTTGCTAATAGCTGCTTTCTTCCTAAGTCATCTTGTACCTTCTCCTCTGTGCTCATACTTCCCTGACTCTCCCTTTTATAAGTACACCAAACTTATTCTATTTCAGGCTTCACCTTTATGAGACAACTTATCCTTAATTACTCCTTTAAATGCTTTGTATGAAAAAGTTCTAAAACTGGAGAGGATGCTTTGTCTACAGTTCGGTTCACAAATATCTACAATATAGTATGTATTGGGTTAGAGGCTGATTCTGTTGCAGGCACTGTTAGGAGGTGGTGGAAAATTTAAAAGTCAGTGATTGCTGAAATATTTTTGAGATATAGGGGTCAGGACCTCAAAGGAAATTGTGGGAGCCTCTTTGTTCTCTTTTACTTCCCAAAGGAGAGGAATTGGTTCCCTCCACTATGCACTTACTATGATGTGCTAACACACTAGTCCCCAAATCAGTGGAATGAAGCAATCACTGTGAGAGGTTGCCAGGTTGTGGCTGAAAGTAAACCTCTTATTTTTACATGTTCTCATGGTGTTTGGTATAGTAATGGCAAACTGTCAAACATTGACTTCAACATAAGTATTTTGGAAAGACATAATCAAGTCCATAACAAATAAGCATGAAATAGCAAAGACACACCAAAAAGAACTGTAAATGGATGCTAATAAAAAGGGGTTTCCTCACTCTTATACCCCCCCTCTTTATATAAGCATCACTAAGGCAAGATTCTTTTTTGTTTGTTTGTTTGGTTAGTTGGTTGGTTGGTTGATTTTATAAGACAGAGTATCACATATGTATATCTCAGCATTGCCTCCGACATAAAGTCCTCCCCCTCTTCATGAACCCAGATGCTGGGGCATTATCAGCATCCACCACACCCAGCAAGAACTTTACTATTAATGGTATGGATGACTAGATTTATCAGGTCATTTTTAGAAAATTTACCCCAAACACTTTTAAATGCCAATTAGACTTTAACTAGCCCCCTAATTGCAAGTAATTGAATAAACCTAGAAGCCAACAACCTGCCAAATCTGGGTTATTACACAAGTCAGTCACAGTTCAACTGCATCACACTTTGATACGGGGAAGTGATTTGATTTTAGAAGATTCAGGTTTGTATAATACGAGAATGCCTTGTGTATTTATCAGCAGTATTGTCTTGATTTTGGAGACAGGCAATATATTGCCTAATTGTTGTTTATTATTATATTATTGGCTTCCTGTTTAATTGCAATTGTAATAATAATAAGAATAAGTTAACGTGCTATTTTTTCTCATAAAATAGCAATTACTCTTGTCAAATTTAAGATGACTCAGAAAGTTCCAGCTTATTGTCCTTTGTCATTAACCATTATATATATGTATATATATATATATATATATATATAGTATCCTAACCTAATATTTCTTCTTAAAATTACTGTGAGTTCACTCATTTAGCCATAGGGAACCCTCCGCAGAATCATTGACCATAGTGCCACAGGCCCCCACCTGCATCGACTGGCAGAAGATTCCCAGGAATTTACCAGAAAACCAAGCTGTGTTTTAAATAATATAGTTTCTATTTAATTATTTCAGGTCTGAGCAGCCAGGAACAAACATATAGTCTCCAACTACATTATATTTTTATTTTTGGGACACAGTCTCATTATATAGCTCTGACTGTTCTGGAACTCATTGTGCAGATCAGGTTGTCCTCTAGCTCAGAGAGATTGAATGCTTATATAGTTTATGTATATTGTAAATTTTATGCCTGACTTGCGATAAAATATATTTAATTGAGGACATTATGTCATATCTCCTCAAAATAATTGTTTATGCACAATATTAATTATATTTTGTTTACTTCTTCAGCTATTTTTGGTATCTTATGGAAATGGTGAAATGGTTCACATGTGTAATGCCAGAATTTAGGATACTGAGGCAGGAAAATTGCCCTGAGTTTGAAGCCAGTATAAGGTACAGAGTAAGTTCCAGGCAAGCCTGTGATACAAATGTGAGACCCTATCTCAATAATGTCAATTCATTAATCAATTAATCACATAAACAAGCAGTCTGATTCTGTAGCAGGAGGGTGACTGAACTCTGTCCCCCTTTATTTGCTACCTGCTGTAATGTGCCTTCCCCTTCATATCATAGTCAGGATTTTACAAAACATTCATTTGGAGATGATTGGGCTTTGTATATATTAGCATATAAAAGTTATAAAGATATTTCACATATACCAAATATAGCTTTAAATTTGATTTTAAAGGAAAGTTTTGTCACACATTTAAATGCTTGAGAATAAGGTATCCAATAAAGAGCCTGGTCTACCACTCACGCTGACAAGATCACTGAAAATGGCTATAAAATCTGACGGAAACACTGAAAGATTACTTCTGTGGGAGATGCAGAATCCATTTTGTTTCTAAACTGACCCTGAAGATGTGTCAAAACATTTGTAATATCCACAATAAAGAGTCAATGCCATGACTTCCTGGGCTTGAAATAAAATACTCAGCATAAAAACAAATGTAGAATAACCCCTATCTGTTTTACCTTCGATATGCCTAATCATACTCACTTCTACGTTTTCATAAAACATAGCTAAAATATGCAGAAATCATTTGTAATATTAAGAGCTGCTCAGAGAAGAGGCATGAGACTTTCTCTTGGTCATGAAATAAGGGAAGACATGACAGCTAAATATTTTAAGATTAAAAAAAATCCACCTCAAGCCTTGCACTAGTCATCCAGTTCCTTCAGCATGAGCAAATTGTGCATTAACTTCACACCTTGGCAAGGATATGTGGTTTTATTTCTTTTCCTTTTATATTACAATATAATGACATCTTTTCTTCTTTCCATTTCCTCTCTCCAAATCCTCCCATACAGTCCTTCTTACTCTCTTTTAAATTAATGGCTTCTCTTACATTCTAATTGCTTCTGTATGTGTCTATTTATATATGCATATACTCCCAAACATAATCCACTAAGTCTGAGCAATGCTACTTGCACGCACATCCTCAGGGCTAAACATTAGGCTTGGGACAACCAGTTGGTGTTTTCTTCTATGGAGAAGGGTGTAAGAATAGGCAGTGACATGAAAAGATCAACAATGCACGCATTATTTGTAGTAAGATGAAATCCAATAAATGATTTTAAAAATGAAGATTCTCCAGCTCACATTTCCTGTGTCTCTCACCTATTAAAAGAAGCACTTGTTCTAGCTTGGCTATTGATATTTTTCCTAAGAAATATCTATTTGTTTGATTTGTCAATCCAGTTTTTTTTACATATTAATTATTAGTAAAGCTATTCTTTAATTTTTCTTGTAAATCCATGTTAGGAAACAGAGCCTTGTGGTTCAGTGTTGCAAATGCATAAATAGTGAGGCTCCAGTGGGAATAAAGTATTTCCTAGCAGTTATACTCACTGTGTTCTACTGGAGCTCTTAATACACATCAGTCAAAAAGTTTGTTTCTTTGTCAAGATGACACTTCACTTACAGGCACTTATATATTTGAGAGTGTTTTGAAGACATTGGGGACTGTCTCCTTGCGATATTTCAGCGTTTAAGCGTCTGCCCTGCCTCACTGAGCTCACATAAGATATATCTGAAAGCTTTAGTACAAATTTACTTCGAATAAAGTCTTCAATTCATTTTCATGGCACCAAAAAGACAGCTTTAATAACTGCAATGACAAATAAACTGGAAATCATTCCAGGCCTTTTCACTTAACTGACAAGTAGAACACTCCCATAATGAGCCGCAGGTTTTACGTTTTCTCTTTGACCATAATAGCTTCATTTAAGAGCGTCAGACCCTGACACTTCATCATTTATCTACATTATTTCTCATCTTCTTTCAAATAAATTATGGAATACTAGACTGAGCACATAAAAACAAAGTGACTTGTTATCAGTAAACAGCAAGATAAATTGTCCAGAAGTTCCTCATTTAGTTCCTTTTAAATTTAAGGGCAAGTTATTGGGTGCACCTTTTTTTTTTTTTTTAACTTCCAGTGTTTGCATTTTTACAGCTATCTTATTTTTCTTTGCCACTGGCCTCTGTGCACTCATCCAGAGCCTGCTGTGGAAGGCATAAAGTAATCCCATTATCCCAAGGTTGGCCGAGAAAGCACACAGAGGCAGAAGGGGAGAAAATCAAATAAACAACTGGGAGAGAGATTTCTCCACATCTGTAAGACCTCCTATCCATAATACATCTTGTCATACTAGAAAATGTGACACTTCCAACGTAATGAACACTGCAAGTGTGAGTTCTCCAGACGTTAGAAATATAACCCTTATTTTAAACGATTGGGCGAGCGTCACCTCATCTCGGGTTTTTACAACCATAAGGAACTGGAGGAAATCAAATATAATCCCTATCAGTTTCTTAGGGAAATCCTCACCTCTCTTCTTTCCTACCTATGGGCTTAGTACAGACTTCCAAAGGCATAAAGACCCACGGCAGATTAAGATCAACAAACCTGAATATTAAAGAACATCACTGAGGCACACGTGGACTGTGACACGTGTGTAAGAAATAACTCCAGGCTATGTTCATCAATAACGGTGCCAAGTGCAAGCACATTTGATTACTGATTACCTGACTTTCAGTTCTAGGTGAGAATTAGCACTCAGGATGTATACAGTTGTTGTATATTGTTTTCAGAACTGTCTCAATCTGTTTGGTTATAAGGTCATTTAATTTAATTAAACATTCTATACAAATTTGTTCACAGGTGACTGAATGATGTATATAGACATGATACCTTATAGAAAATCCTTATATGAGAAGTGAGCAAAAAAATGCACACCCCCATTTGACTTCAAAGATCTCCTGAAAGGGTTTACTCATCTAATTTTGGGGTACTGTGTAAGTCTATGAATCCAAAGTTTGGAGGTAAAAAATATTAGGGTGCTAATAACTTTAAATGGTTGAATATTTCGCCCTCTAAGGAACTTTCCATTGGTTATTAACTAAAGAAATTCCTTTCTCAGAAGCAATTTTGTTTTACAGAAGTGGATAAGCTGCTTTAAAGGATAGTGGCTGTGTTAGTGGACAAATTATCTAACAGGGGTTCCTAGTATTATTGTACTTTTGCCAAGTACACAATCCAGTAAGAGAATAATCCTCAAAGGCCGTGTAAACTAACACACAGAAGAATAAAAGGAAACAAATATATACTGAAGACTACATACTGTAAACTTGGTGTATATGTTAAAAATTATGATAGTAAATGTGTCTAAATGAGCACAAATGACTATTGCATATCTGTAAGGAAGGAAAAATAGATTATAACAACTATGACAGGTGGGCATTCTGATGAAAATATCGGTTAAAAATAGATGTCAACTCATGCTTCCAATAGATACATCTTACGAAGGAGTCAGAGAAACGGACATTAAAGACTTCATTCTTAAGAGTAGAAGGGAAGGGTCGTGACACAGGAGCAGAAATAGGCAATGGAGAATTGATCCAGGTGGTGGTGGTGCACACCTTTAATTCTAGCCCTTGGGAGGCAGAGGCAGGCAGATCTCAGTGATTTCAAGGCCAGCCTAGTCCATAAATAATATTTGAGCAAAGTATAGATGAAATTAAGCACCTATTCAAAGAAAATGTTAAATCTAAAAATTACCACTGAACAGAATATTCAGGAACTTTGAAATACTATATAAAGAACAATTTCATGCTTGGTACTTACACAAGGAGAAGAAACCCAAACCAAAGGCTCATGAAATTGTTGAGAGCTACTGTGGGAGTATACAGTAAGTGACAACTAGTGTTCAACAGGCCAGCCCACCCGTAGAGTGATTCTCTGACAAGGAGCAGCACCTGAAAAGGCTGTGTGATGTGGGAGTGTCATATATTAATCTGTTGATTTCATTGGTTAAGTAATAAACACACTGCTTGGCCTCATAGGTTAAAGTATTGGTGGGAGGAGAAAACAGAATAGGATGCTGGGTGGAAGAGGAAGTGAGGTCAGACTCTGCTCTGCTTGCAGAGGGACCGGACAGCTTTGCTCTCTGGAGCAGAGACACCAGGATGGACGGAGGCTAGACTCTTCCCGGTAAGCGCACCTTGGGGTGCTTACACACATCATTAGAAATGGGCTAGTCCAGGTGCGAGAATTAGCCTGTAAGGGCTAGAGTTCATGGGCCAAGCAGTTCTTAAATGAATACAGTTTATGTGTTGTTATTTTGGGCATGAGCTAGCCAAGCGGCCGTGGTGTTGGGGATGCAGCCCCGCCACTGCTCCTTATTTCAACAGCTGTGGGGGTCACTGGCTTCAGTTAACTGTCTCTGTCTGTAATTTCTCTTATGACCTACTTCATTTCTTCCCTAAATCCTGCATTCCTTCCCTAAAAAAAAGCTTCGAGTGTATTCCCAGGGCACGTGTGTTTATCTCATGTATATAATCCATCTATTGAGGACACATAAAGATGTGGATCGACAGGAAGGTAATTTCTGCTTAGCTCTATAATTCTGATGAGTAGAAATAACAATAATATATTTTTCATTATTTAGACTGACATAAGAAAGTAATAGCTTTCTCAGTCACAAACACAGCTAGTTGTAGACTTAAGAACAAATTCAAAGCACACTGCGTACTTCTAGAGATGAATATTTGACTGCCTGGAGAGACAAATACACAAGGTCATATTCCCAGTTTATTGCTGATTCAAGGTCAGGACAGAAGCAACTTTAGTAGACATAACTTTCTCAGTAATTTACAATCTGTGCATAGTCCCAGCCTCGGTTTATGTTAAAGGCTCAAGGTTCAACCAACTGTTTACTTTCTGTCTGCAAACCCTCATGTGCATGTCCAGGCATTATTCATTGGCCCATCAATGTGACATCACTAGCCAATGAGAAACCATGTGACTTATCATGTGTCACTGTTGGGCCATGAAAATCAGGCATTTAATTGTCCAGAGTTGACTGTGAGAGGAGCATCAGTGAAGAAGAGGCAGCTGTTTTGAGCTATATAGAGAAGCTGATAAAAGAGCTGTGCAGAATGTGAGGAATGTGAGGGAAGTGTGTGTGTGTGTGTGTGTGTGTGTGTGTGGGAAGTGTGTGTGTGTGTGTGTGTCCATGCACATGCATGCTCACACATGCATGTGTACTCAGTGAGAAATGAAGAAGGAAGCATGAGAAAAGTGTGAGAGAATGAGTGCAAGAGTGAACAAATGAGTGAATGATGTAGAAGTGTGTGTGTGAGAGAGAGAGAGAGAGCAAGAGACAGACAGACAAACAGAGCTGTGTGAAAGTGGTGTAGCTATGGAAAGTAACTGTGTAAAGTGCTGTATGGTGAGAGGACTATGTACACGAGATGTAAAGCTGTGAGTGTGTGGAGATTTCTAACTGTGGAAGCAAGGAAGATGAAGCTGTATAGATAGAGGTGTAGAAAAAAATATATGTAAAAGAAAGATTGCAGCCTTGTGGAAATAAGTGTAACTATGCATAGAGATGTATGGCCATTCAGGAGAGAGATGTATGTATACAAGCAGAGATATGTAACTGTATGTAAAGAATGTAGCCATGTGTAGATAAAGCACTTTAGGGTGAAGTAAAACAGAAAGTTACCATCAGAAACACATGTTTCCTCAGATAGAGAAAGTCTAACACCCAGAAAGATAAGAATTTTTCCTAAGCATTTGCTGCTTTCATGGATCTTTTTTTTTCTGCATAACCTGGTGCTGAATGGAGGCTGGATTTCCTACTTAGTGATACAAAATATTTTCAACATAATCATGGAAGAAAAGTCTCAAAATCTAAGGGAATACATACTTGTTAATGTTCAAGATGCATGCAGCACAGTAAATAGATAGAACTAGTAAAGAAACTCTAAAACTGCATAATAATCAAAACAAGTAAACCTAATGAAAAGCAGATGTTGAAAATGATGGGAGAGAATCCTCAAGTCACAAAGGCAGACCCATCACAATAAAACCTGATCCCTCATGGAAACCTTGAAACACAGAAGTGCCTGGATTGATATTCCATAAGTCTTATGACACCATAGGTGCCAGTCCAAATTAATGTTGATTGAAGGAAGAAGAAAAAAATTCCCTGATAAAAATGGATTAAAGAACTTTTTGTCTCAACCTCAGTTGTACAGAAGATAGTAGAAGGAATACTTTGGTATGAAGAGAATATTAACAAACTAAAAAATGTGTGTGAAATATATAATTCTAGAGTGGTAAACTAATAAAGATGTAAGAAAACAACCTCTCTTTCATTCACACAAAAAGAACAGAAATTAATAAACATAATTCCACAATAACTCTCAGTATGAAGTCTCATACCTCCCCAGAAAAGGGCACAGACTAACAAACTGGATAAGAAAACAGGATCAATTTTTCTTTTACCTCTATGAAACATACCTTACCATCCATGATAGATAATACCTTTGCATAAAAGGCTAAAATCAATATAGTTAAAGAAAATGGAACTAGGAAACAAACAGATGCAATTATTGTAATATTCCACAAAACATTTCAAATCCAAAGAGATTAGCTAGTGGTTATTATTTCATACTCACTGAGAAAAAGGCATATTAGAGCATATGACAGCTCTAAACTTTCATGAAACAAACACAGGGCTCCCAACACCATAAGAGAAACACTATGCCCGAAATGCAAGTTTCCAAGACAAAAACTATGTAGAGACATTAATAATTAAGATAATTTTGCAATCCCACCAAAACACCAAATAATATAACATCTTCTTTAGAAGGCCATAAAAATTTCTCCAGAATTTACCATTAAGACACAAAGAAAGTCTCAACACATTCATGGAACTTTCAAATAATATCTTGCATAATGATGCAAAAACAGATATCAAGTTGGACATAAACAATAACATAAGACAAAATGTATTGGTAACTTTTCAATTACCATAAAAAAAAAAAAACTTAGAGAAAGCAGGTTTATTTTATATTACTACTTGTCGTTCATCAACCTGGGAAGTCAAGGGAAAAACTTAAGAAAAGAATGTGGAGGCAGAAACTAATACAGAGGCTATAGAAGAATGTTACTTAATGTCTTGATTCTCATGGTTCTTCATCCTGCTGTCTTAAAGAATTCAGAAACACCGGCCCATGCGTGACTCTTCCCACAGACAACTGCATGTTCCAACACCATTAATTAAGAAAATGTGCAACAGGTTTGCCCACAGAACAATCTAGTGGGCTTGTTTTCTCAATTGAGGTTTCATTTAGAAAATGACTGTGTCAAGTTGTCCTCAAACTAACAAGTACAGGTAGAAACTACACAAACTACAAAAGCTAAAAAATAAAAATACTATTAAACGAGAATTTCATGAATGGAAAAATCAAAAAAAAGTAACTTTAAAATACAAGGAATCAAATGGAAATGCAAATATGGTATACCAAGGATCTATGATTTAAAATGAATGTATTCTTCCGAGAAAAGTTCATAGCATTAAGTACCTACATAAAATCCTGGAAAGATCTCATACCTTAGTGTTGCATGTGAAATTGTTAGAAAATAAAACAAAAAAAAAAAAACACTCAAAGGGAGTAGATGGTAAGAGATAATGAAAACTAGGCTCAATGTCATGAGCTAGAAACTTAAAAATAATTTAAAGAATGAGTGAAATGAAGAGTTAGTTCTATGAAAAATTAGCAAAACTGACATACTTTTAGCCAAATTATCAAAATAAAGAGAAAGGCCTCAAGTTAATAAGTAATCAGACACAAAAAGGGAATCATTATGGCAGATATTGAGGAAAGTCAAGAATCATAAATTTTCTTTGAGAGTCTATGTCACTCTACTGGAAGATCTAAAGGAAGTAGATAAATTTCTAGATACACATGACCTATCAAAATTGTAATAAGAGAATAAGCAACAGCAAAAACAAATGAGAAAGAATAAGTAATTTAAAAATCTTCCAACTAAAAATTTTCAGAACTATTTTTTTTCACTGAAGAATTCTGCAAGATCTTCAAAGAAGAATCAACACTGATAATTAAATTTATTTCATAAAAAGAAAAGAACACATCTAGACATATTTATGAATCAAGCATTAGCCTGATACTAGAACCAGACAAAGAACTATGACAAAGAAAATTGTCAGCCAATCTCTAAAGAGAATGGAAGCAAAATTTCTCATTAACATACTTACAAACCTTAAATAACATATAATATTATTTGTTGACTGAGGTTTGTGTCCTGCCCGGTCTCAGAGCTGTCCAGCCCAAAAGAAACACACAGAAGTCTACATTAATTATAAACTGGTTGGCCTATTAGTTCAGGCTTCTTATAACTCTTATAACTTATATTAGCCCATAATTCTTGTCTGTGTTAGCCATGTGGCTTGGTACCTTTAATCAGTGAGGCATTCTCATCTTGTTTTCTGTGTCTGGGTGATGATTGCAGACTGACCTTTCCTCATCCCTGAATTCTCTTGTTCTCCTTACCCTGCCTCTACTTCCTGTCTGCCTACTGATCAGTCAGCATTTTATTAAAAATAATACAAGTGATAGAATAAAAGGCCATTGTCCCACAGCAATTATTCAGATCCTATAGATGCATGGATGGCTCAACATACATAAATCAATAAATGTAATTCATCACACAATCTGATTATAAGACATAAACTCCTAACTGAGGACATGCATGTAAGGGATCCATCACTGATCCATCACTGTGCCTGAGGCAGGTGGTACCAGTGACTCAATCTAATCTTCCTGGATAACACACAGTTCACAACTGGGCCTTGGAATGACCCACCCTAACATTGGCCCCGTCTAGATTTCCATCTGGAGCTCATAAAAGAACTGATCTTGTAGAAAGACACCTGTAAGATCTCTGAGACACAGCATACCCCAGAAGAATTCAGGTGAAAACCCAGTGAGGATCATGTACCCAAAACCAGAGGTACTGAACTGGACTAGGGACTCATTGCAATGAACAATTTTCCTTCAAACTTAAGAGACAAAGGAGTATACTATATGACATTGTGAAGCCTCCATGCTGTCAGGATGGATGAAGAGGTAATGGAGAATCAGGGGAGACAGTAAAACAGATATTTTGCTGTTTGGGGTGTGTTTTTTGTGCTGTTTTGGCTTATTGGGGTTTTTGTTATTCTTGCTTTTTTGTTTGTTTGCTTACTTTGTTTTGTGGGAGATGCAATAGGGATAAGGGGGATATGGGAGTACTGGGAGGTGAACAAAATTTGGGTGCATGATGTGAAACCCCTAAAGATTCAATATAAAGTTAAATGGGACCTACCAAAACTGAGAAGCTTCTGTAAAGCAAAGGACACTGTCACTAAGACAAAAAGGCAACCTACTGACTGGGAGAAGATCTTCACTACAAAGCTTCTTATTAGTTGTAAAAAAGCCTTCGGCAAAATTCAATATTTCTCTATGATAATGTTCCTGGAGAATGTAGGAATATTGGAGATACATTTCAACCTATTAAAGTCAATATGCAATGAGTCTGTAGCCAACATTAGGCTAAATCAAGAAAAATTAAAACTACTTTCACTAATAAAGGGAACAAGACAAAGATACCCATTTTGTCCTTTCCTATTCAGTATAGTGCCTGGAATTGCTAGAGCAATAAGACAATGAAGATAAAGGAAGTAAAGTACAAAGGGAAAAAAGTCAAGTTATCCTTATTTGCAAATGATATGGTTCTATTCATTTAAGAACGTAATCAGTTAGAACAAGAAAATTCCTACAGCTGAGGAATATAGTCAGCCCATTAGAAGAATACAAAATTGACACATAAAAATTAGTAGACTTTCTTTTCATACAAATAATAAACATATGCAGGAAAAATCAGGCAAACAATTCCATTCTCTGCTAAACATAGATTAAATTTCTTTGATAAGTCTAACTGAGGTAGTAAAATAATTACACAATTAAGACCTTAAGACATTGAAGAAGACCAGAAGACGTAAAGGCCTTCTGTTTACTTGGATGTAAATAAATATTGTGAAAATGGCTAGCCTAGAAAAAAGAAATTTAAAGATTTATTGCATCCCACATCAATTATAATTTCATTTGGAAACAAATACCCAGGATAAACCAAAAAAAAAACCTGAACATTAAAATATCTGATATTTTACTATTGTCATCTATAAGTTATACTATAGAGCAATAGCCATAAAAAGCATGATACTTTCATAAAACCAAAACCATTGAGCAATGGGTTAGAATTACAGACACAGATTTTAAATTCAAACTCCTTCAGTCCCTTAAAATTTGACAAAGATGCCAAAAATTCATACTAGAGAAATAAAAACAAACACGCCAAAACAAACAACTAACACCTTCTTAAAATAAATGCTCTTCGGACTGAGAGGGAGAGTAGTGGGAGGAGGGGGAGGGAAATGGGAAGCTGGGAGGAGGCAGACATTTTTTTCAATAAAAAATTAAAAAAACAATTAATGTTGGGCAAACTGGATAATTACATGTAGAAGAGTGAAACTAGATTCTTACCTCTCACTTTGCACAAATCTCAACTCCAAATTCATCAATGCCATCAATATAAGTTATGATAATCCTTAGTCTGATAGAAGAGATATTGGTGAAAAATCTGAAACCGTAACCTCAGGAAAGGGATTTCTGAGCAGGACCTGGGTAGCACAGGCATGACAATTAGTGATTGTCCAATGGGACCATGTGAGACCAGGGTCTGTATGGCAAAACATCATGATTATTTGAGTAGAGAGGCAGCCTGAAGAACAGGAAGAATATTTACCTGCTATCTGTCTCACAAAGAGTTAATATCAAGAACGTGCAGAACATCAAAAAAATCTTACATATAAAGAAAACAAATAATCGCAATAAAAAAGGGTATGGAAATAAACAATTCTCAAAAGATAAAATACAAATGCTTGGACATTTTTAGCTATTTAACAACTGTAGTTATCAGAGGAATTCAAATTAAAGCTATTTTTTTCTATTTTATCCTATTCTATTAAAAATAGTTAATGTCAAAATACAAACAGCATAAGATATTGGCACAGATATGAGAAAACTTAGTCAATACTAGTTGGAGTTCAAACTGGTAACACCCCTACAAAAATTTGTTTGGAAATTTCTCAGATATCTGAAAACTGACCCACCATAATATGCAGCTCTACGACTTTTAGGTATAAGCCCAAGGAACACTACTAATCACAGAGATACTTGAGTTTCTCTGTCTGTTTCTGTTCTACTCACCAGGACTAGGAAGTGGAAGGAACCCAGATGTTCATCGGATGATGAATGTATTACCAAAACAAGTCACATTTACACAGCAAAATGTTACTTGTCTGCTGAAAGGATTATGAAATTTGCAGGTCAATAGGGTTCTATGACACAAACACAGCACTATGTATAGCCACAAGGCTGTGGCTTACCAGGAACATTCTGGCACTTGTCTCCTTCGATGGCTACATGGTGTCTCCTCAGCTCCAACTAACACACACACACACACACACACACACACACACACACACACACATATATACATCGGGTTTCCCACCTGGATTTCCTCTGCTAAGCCATTGGATGAAACAGCCTTATTCATTAATCAATAAGAGCAACACACATTGAGAAGGAGATTCCACATCATCACTCCCAAGAGTAACTGGGCAACACAAACCAGACTATAAGTAGGGGACAGGGGAGGAATCCTAGTTTGGGGTGAGAAAGTGAGAGTGGAGAGGGCTGACATGATAGGAGTTGAGGTAGGTAAACATAATCAAAATACACTGTAAGAAATTCTCAAAGAAATAATTAAGTATTATTTAAGAGATAATGCCCTTAGCTGGTGCCTACCTATAGCCTTCGCCTTCCTGACTAGGATTTATGGCACAGGATGGTATTCTGTGCGCAATTAGAGGTGAAAGGTAGCAGCCAGCTATAAACCCTGAAATCTACAACAGTGACCTCTCTGCATAGTATGCTAGTGCAATAATGGCATAACCAATCACTATCTGATAGGAATTAAGACCCATGCCTGGCACTGCCCAGGTGACCAAGAACCTGAGGCAGATAGACCATGGGCTTGTGAAAAACCAAATCATATGGTTCAGCTAAAAACACATAGCAATAAAACGGCCCCTCCGTACATTCTTCAATATCACAGATCAGTATTCCTTAACCATCATCAAGGAAATGTTCTCTTACAGGTGATTTGAGTTAATACAGACAGATCTGCAACAATATAATGTGTAGAGACCGGGAATACTCAGTAGTAAATAGGATGTCTTCATCAAACACCCTCCCCTAGAGTTTAGGAACCATGCAGAAGAGGAGGTAGACTGCAGGAGTCAGAGAGGATAGATGGTGCCTTGGAACAGTCTCTCCAAGGCCCAGCTTTCTGATTCACGTATGAACTCACAGAGACTGTGGCAGCACGCACAGGGCCTGCTCATGCCTAAGTCATACAGAGGCCCAGAGCTGAAATGATGAAGCAGACACAGTCTCCCATCCTTAGCCAAGAAGCTATCTCCAATAGATAACTGCTTGAAAAGAAAAAAAAATAGTTTTCACCAAAGGAAGACCACTAACTGTTTTTTTACCATACATCAAGGTAGGTCCTATGCCCAACGTAGATGGCCAGCAGAAAATGGTCCCCAGCGGTGTTTTGTAGACTTTTTATCTCATTTTGTTTTGTAGAGGTGATTTTGTCTCATTGGTATTTTTCTTGTGTACTATGGTTTCTGATTGTGTGTTTCCTTTGCTTCTTTTGTCTTTTAACTCCTTTTACTTTTTTTTTTTTTTACTCGCCTGTTTGTTTTGTAAAGAGAGAGAACAGAGAAGGTAGATGGGGAGGTGGGGCAGATTTAAGAGGAAAAGGGTGAGGGAAAACCATGATCAAAATGTATTGTATTTATTGCATGGTTTTAAAAAAAAGAGATAATATCATTCAAAAGCAAATAACTGTGGATCACTTAAAGAATAAATAAATTGAACCCTGACTAATAAATGACCACAATTTGAGATGAGCCTCCAAACTCCTAAAAAAAAAAAAAAAAATGTATCTTTAAGTTCTGTTATGTGGATTTTTTTTTTTTTTGGTTCAAAGAGCCTTCCAGGAAGAAGCAACACTTTCTAAGTGTAGCCTCGGAAGGAATGAGAACTCATTGTAATAACTAAATACAATATTTCATAGGAGAAATTGACTTAAACCTTGAGACCCCTTATCTTTCCTAGATTAAAATATATTAAAGTTAGAGGGAGAACTTTTAAGCAAACAAAATAAAACAAACAACCAAGTGCTTGTCCAATACTAGGCTTCTGAAGAAAGCCTAGATTAATATTAATACTAGAGATTAAAGTTGTTAGATTATGTTCCACAGCTACTCTTCCCTATTTATTTACTCCCAGACCTTATTATTTCATGATTTCTCAGCCAAGTTCCCTTATCCTAGATGAGAATATATAAAGACAAACCATAATTTTGTTTGTTACTTTCCTGCTCCCACTTTACTGGGAATGAGAATTAATCAAGAAGTGAAGGCATGAGATTAAGCTGCCCAGTGTATACATAGTTCACTAGAACATGACAGAGCAAGACTTGACCTCAACATGGGTACTGTAAGACCTAAGAGGGCTCAATAGAGCATAGACTAGATAGGTAATACTTAATTTCATCCATGTGGCTAACTCCACATTTTTATATAGCTGAGTAGGGCTCTAATTCCACATTATGTTGCTCAAATCAAATATATACACACATATTTGGTTTTTTGAGACAGTGTTTCTTGTAGCTTTGGAGCCTGTCCTGGAACTAGCTCTTATAGACCAGGCTGGCCTCTAACTCATAAAGATCCACCTGCTTCTGCCTCCCAAGTGCTGGGATTACAGGCGTGTGCCACCACCGCCCGACACTCCATCATATTCTAATGTGTGTGTGTGTGTGTGTGTGTGTGTGTGTGTGTGTGTGATTGTAACTGAATATTCAAAAGGTATATGAAAGCCAGAAATCCATTATAATCATATGCTCAAGTCAAACAACTGATTTCTTTACTCCAATTTATACCTTGTGGAATTGTGTTTAATGAAGAAAGTCAAGTATTTGGCTTGCAATTCTTTATACTTACCCCCCAATTTCATTGATGCCATCTTTATTTTGCTTTTAAGGCAGAGATAAATATTCACTGAACCAAAAAGTGAAGGATTCATTCTTGTTCTTTGTTCATACAAGAAGGACAGTTTTTTTTTTCTTGGTTCCGCTGATGTGTTTGGCGAGCATTACAGTCTTTGTTATTTCTCCATATAGGTGACTTGTCTCACTCTATTTCCGGTGGGAATTTTGTTAGGATCATCTCACTAGTTCTGTTTCTTCCTAAGATTCCTTTGAGCCACCATGGTATGAGTCACTATTTACAATCTGATTTTAGATTATTGGGTTTGGATTACCTATCGAGATAAATTTTAAAGAGTGACCATTTTCATAACAATGTGTGTGGTACAGTGAAAGGCGAGGAGGCTCAATCAACCATCATACTGCTTTTCTTCTTCTACTGTCAATCATTTTATTTCTCCATGACTCCTTTGCTGTTAACCAAAGGTATTTCTTAACGTTTTCTAACTCCATTTACTCACTCTAATCTGCTGTATTTCTATTTTCCTGAATTTTCACTTGTCTATCTCTTTGAATTTTTTTATTATTTTTAAGATTTTTCTAGTTCATGCATAAATCACCTGACACCTCTTATTATTTTAAAACTTGTTTTGATATTTCTGAAATCAGAAATTTATATGCCTATCTTTCAACTTTATTAGCCATCACTCATATTTGCTTGTTTCCTTGTTTGCATTTTTAGGAGGTTGGTGCTTTGTGTATTGCTTATTTTAGGTATAATTTGGAATGTAGGGTGCTTTTCTTTTTGGTTTGTTTAATGTCTCGTGAAAACTGTTGATGGAGGAAGGTCATTGGCTAATAAAGAAACTGGCTTGGCCCATTTTATTGGTTAGAACTTAGGTGGGTGGAGTAAACAGAAGAGAATTCTGGGAGGATGAGGAAGTGATGTCAGACCCGACAGCTCTGCTCTCTGGAGCAGAGATGCCATGCTCAGCTCTCCTGGGTAGACTAGACAGCTCTGCTTATTGGAGCAGAGACGCCAAGCTCTGCTCTCCCAGGCAGCTCCGACCCAGGATGGACATAGGCTAGAATCTTCCCGGTAAGTGCACCTTGGGGTGCTACAAACAATTATTAGAAATGGGCTAGTTCAGGTGCGAGAGTTAGCCAAGAAGAGGCTAGATAGACATGGGCCAAGCAGTGTTTAAATGAATTCAGTTTGTGTGTTGTTATTTCAGGCATAAGATAGCAGGCGGCCGGGGTGCTGGGGACGCAGCCCCCCCGCTCCTATTACAACAAACTGTTGTTCAGAAAACTTACTCTAATTGGTGGAGCAAATATTTCCTAGGCCATTCCAATGACTCAAAGCTCAGCTGAAATCTGTCTCAGCCTGATTTGTTCTCACTCTGTTCTTACACCTTTGTGAGCCCTACTATGCTCCAGCCAAAACTAAGGCAACATCCTACTTCAAATGGGTAGCTGCAAACATGGTCATCTGCACAGATCCGTAGGAGGAAGCAACACAGCATTGAGAATTTCTAGTTCCTCCTACTGTATCCTGGGCTTCAGACTCCATGTTTTCAATTCTATGGCATGGAGTGCATTTCTCAGTCTTTGAGCTCATCATTAAACTGTTCACAATAGTACTTTAAAGCATTTGTCTTAAGTGGGGGTCACCATAAGGATACCACAGTGGGATTAAATTTTGCGGGGGGGGGCAGCAATTTGAATTAATTAAAAACAATTGTTTGGTTTTTAGTGGTAGAATATAAAAAAGTCAACATGTTAATGAAGAGCATTTTTAAAAAACCTACTTTGCCAATCACTGAGAACTTTAAATTTGTACCAGATTTGTAAAAATTAATATATTATCATTTATTCCATTCAAGAGGAATATACTACATAGTTAATAGTATAAATACTAGTGTACCTTACAGACACTGCACACACACATTCAGTGTTTAGTGTTTATTGACCTTAAATATGGTTTGCCCCTAAATTGCATGCAAAGTTAATTTACCTAGAAAAGGGAAACTCAGTTGAAAGCATTTATTTATATTCATGAATCAAATACAAAATTCAATAGCACAATTTTCCATTTGATCTGAATAAGTATTGGGGAAACTATGATGTATGTTTTCTTTTCTTTAACTTCAAAATTTTTTTTTTCAATTTAGGAGGCAACACGTAAATACTACAACTCTGGGAGAGTATGTGGGACTCAAAGTTCGGCAGTTCTGATTGACTCATAGCAACCAGAGTAGCCAAATGATGCTCAGCCTGACTTCTGCCATCAAGCATCTTACTGTAGGGAGAGACTGTAATTTGTCAGGGAAGACATATTCATGCTTAGAATATATTCTGATTACTTTCTCCCCACATCTTCTGTAATCTCATTCCCATTCCTGCAAATTGCAGCCCTCCCCCACTGCCTCTACCCCCACCCGTGATTTTGGTTTGCTTTCATGACCTATTTATTTTAACTATTATATAGGGTCATTGTTAGGTATACAACAGGAGGAAATGTTTCTGTCAGTCTCAAAAATCTACCATTAGCAAGTATTTTCATAATAATGAATAGGGCTCCTTGACTTCTACTTCTATCCCTGCCTGTATGTTGATTGGCCTAATCTTGTGCTGAACCAGTGCAGGCACCCTGCTGCTGTGATCTAAGACTGTAAAGACAATTTCTTGCCCAGAAGACAGCATTTTGAAAAGCTTCCTATTCTACACCTTTCTTTCTATCATCCACCCCTGTGATTAAAGAGGATGCCATACATGTCTTCTTTACGTCTGTGCACTGGCACAACACATAATCTTCATCATTGAGGAGTCATACTTATTGGCATTCTCCAGTCTTCTCTTGAACGAGAGCCTTTCATGATTATGGATGAGAATGGGACTTCTCTACAGGTATGAATAAAAAAAATTTCCAATGTAGTTGGTCATTATGCTCATTTATTTAACTAAACAATATTTTTCCAGCTCCCTCTCCCATACTGCCTAAAATGTGACTTGCTTTGGTTTGTTGTACCTAGTTTACAGAAACAGGCATGGATTCCTTCCTCAAGAGCAGGTCTCAAATCGAATCAGGAATCAATTGGTTCCCCTAAGAATACCGCAGCTGTTGCTTATGTGGGTACATCTTACCTGAGAAGTACAGACCTAGATTTTGAGTTTGAAAAGAGATAAGAAAGAAAGTGAATTAAATAATTAGTTTTGGAAGAATAGATGCATAACATTCCACTAGTTGTACTTTAAAATAAAATATAATACATATACCATACTGGTCATCAATTTAAATGTGCAAGAAGCATAAAGCTATTAGTATATATTGGTTTTGAATATTCTTTGTGTGTCTACATTATGGTTAAAAACTAATAAAATATTTTCAAGTTGTTTCAATACGGCAGAATACTTTTCATAATTTAGTTTAATGACCAAATATCTTTGTGAAATAGAAAATAAACTGTTCGTTTTGACTATTTCTGATCCACAATGTTGGATGTAAGTATAAATCTTTTAAAAAATTGTCTTAATATGTATCATTCAAGAAAATGTATCTAGGCACGCAGGATTTTAGTGGAAATGAATGGAAAAATTTTGTGAAACAAATTGCAAGCTACATTAAAGGAGAGTACTTAGTTATGAATATATTAAATCAGTTCACAATTTGTACCCTTTATAACTGAAATTATGTAATACTCAGCTCTCTGTGTGTTTTCCTTGATTGATACCCAAATGAATGTTGCATTGATTATATATTATCCTTCCTAATCCACTTAAATCTAGATGTAAAATAACACCATATACATACAATTTATGTGTCTCAGTAGCACTGACGAGTGTACAGTATTTTCAATTAAATTTGATAAACAACAAAATGCTCAAAAACACCTCTTGAATCTTTTCCATTAGATATACAGGAAATTAAAATGAGTCATGAGAGGTAATGTTGTCATGCTAAGATATTCTGAGCATCTGGAAATGCATTACTTTCTATAGCTGACAGGTTTCTATGGGCCCTTCGTTTGAAGCTCTATAGCAGCCTGAATTTTTTTCTTTTTTCTTTTTTCTTTTTTCTTTTTCACAATGGATGGCCTGGAGAAGCCTGTCTTCTGAAGTGATGAGCTAGAGAATGCTGCAAGAGACTTGCCAAATCACAGTACCATTATTAATCCAAGCATGATGAAATTGTTCCTTTAACTATAATCATGTAATTCATCAAAATACTACTAGAGCATGTCACTTTCAACTGCTACACTGACAAAGCCCCTTATTCTGATGTCTACAAGTGCAGAAAAATATTTTTAATATTATGGATTTTAAAAAGTAATGTTTTGGGTTAGGCACCTTTGCTTCATATTTTTATAAAAGAAAATCTATGACATGTTTCAATGTTTCAGTGCAGTTATTTTGCATTTGAGTAACCTCAGGTATAGAGGTTTTACATAGGGGTGTTAGGAAATAAAATGGTGTGTTTCCCACATGTGAGCTTCCTCATTCTCCTTTATTAATATACTATAAGTGGTGCTAAGTCTGTGAGTATTCCCATGACATCATAAATCAGCACAGCATAAAAACCACAGTGGGACCAACCCATAGTCTTTCCTTGGAAGTTTCTTTTTTAACACAATTTTATACACTTTCCAGTACTATGCTGGAAATTGAAATGTACCTCAAATAGCACCATATCTTGCCATTTGTCCACAGGAGGGAATTGTCTACAACATATTTGAAATAGAGGCAAAATACTAGTGATTTTGTGCTCTACAGTTCTGAGATGGCTGATGTTGTTTAGTGCTCATAGATACAGCCAATGAAACAAGAGTGACATTGTGATCTATATCTGTAACATGAGGGCCAGGCTCGTTGGGGTTTCTGTCCTGCCCCATCCACCCACCTTTTAGTCCCAGAGAAAAATCACATAGAGATCTCCATAAGTTATAAAACTGATTGGCCCATTAGCTCAGGCTTCTTATTAGCTCTTGTAGCTTATATTAACCCATTATTCTTATCTATGCTAGCTACATGGCTCAGCACCTTTCTCAGCTGGGTAGATTACATCCTGCTTCTTCAGTGATCTATGCAGGACTAGGGAAACAGCTTTCTTCTTCTCAAAATACTCCTGTTCTCACTGCCCAGCCTCTACTTCCTGTCTGGTTGACACACCTATGCTTCCTGCCTGGCCAATCAGCGTTTACTTTATCTAAAATATGATTGGCAGAATACAGAATTAATCCACAATCTTTTATTTCCTGTGTAAACAAAAGCAAAATCTCTTCTCCAAAGTAACATACATTTTGACTTTAATTTTGAAGTGAAGGTATTTTCAAACCACCTTTCTTGGATTAATTCAGGAGCATTTATAATCAAATATCTTTTAGCAGCTGTTGCTCCTTCCTCAGCATTAAAGCAATTCAAAAAGAGCATAATAGCATACAGTATCAAGATTCTCTGTGTGTTTTCCATGTTTATGTGGCTTTATTTTAACCTCTATTTCTTTTATTTTTACTTTTAACTTTTGGCTTTTTGATACAGGTTCTCTGTGTATCTTTGTCTTGGAAATCCCACTGTAGGCCAGGCTATCTTTGAACTCACAGAGATCCCTCCATCTCTGCCTCCCCAGTACTGGGATTAAACTGTCTGCCAATGCACCTTGAATTTTCAGAGGTCTGTGTGCCTCTGCCTCACAAACTTTGAGATTAAAGGAGTGTGCTACCACACCTTGATCTCACAGAAATCTGTCTGCCTCTGCCTCCCAGGCAATGTCAAATAAAGATTTGTAAATGAAACTAAATATCATAAAAGAATTCTTGGGTAATAATTTTATATTTTATTTAACTTGTATATATCCCAGTAGAAAAATAATAATATAGAGATGGATCAAGTCACAAGAAATGAAGATGTAGTTAGAGAAGAATAAAATAGAAATCAAATTCCTACAGTCTCCTGCATTTAGAAGTAGGTTCATAATGGCAAATAGACCATGTAGTGGCCATAAATAAAAGGGTAAAATTAACACAACAGGTAAGTCATAGTAAAGTTTTAGGCTTGCCATGAAGGCTGCTGATAATTGTGATTTGAATTTCTATATAGTAGTAATATTATGTAGGAAAAAGGAATGTGAGGGTATGGGTTTGGAAAATTATTTCTCCTAATTTTTACCAAATGTAGAATCATGAAAGATAGAATTTTCAGAACTGGCAAAGTCAATATTTTTATACACTGTTTTAAAGTGAGCCTGCTTGGACAGAAAGGGAGAGAAGAAGAAAGAGGAGGAGGAGGAATGGTGGGAGGAAAAGAGAGAGAGAATGAACACCAATGCTGTGGGACAATGGTCTTTTATCCTGTCACTTGTATTATTTTTAATAAAATGCTGATTGGCCAGCAGCCAGGCAGGAAGTATAGGCAGGTCGATGGCAACCAGGCAGGAATTAGAGGAATGGCAATGAGAATTATGGGAAGAGGAAAGTTTCAGTCTGCAGTCATCACCTAGACACAGATCAAGCAAGATGTGACTGCCTCACTGAAAAAAGGTACCAAGCCACATGGCTAACACAGACAATAATTATGGGCTAATTAACTTATAAGTGTTAATAAGAAGCCTTAGCTACTTGGCCAATCAGTCTATAATTAATGTAGACCTCTGTGTGATTTTTGGGGGAACTTAATGACTGCAGGAACCAGGCAAGACAGAAACCTCAGTCAACACATCAGGATGATAATATAATGAATAACCCATCATCTGGTAGAGGAGAAATAACTCAGGGACACAGGCAGCAGAGTACATGGGAGCACATGCCTATGGTCACATGACATCATATTAGTCAGGGCCATCTGAAACATGCTGGATATCATATCAAAACTATTGCTAACATTAATTTTTATTCTCAAAATTATTCTGAATTGAAAACACATAATGGACCGGAAACTCTTTACATACTACCATATCTGTGTATTTCTGCCATTAGTACCCTGTAATATTTGCCTAGATTTTTCTACAATCCATGTTTCACAAAATTTCAACTCTCCAGAGTTATCATATTATTATATCTTGGCTGGGTGAATAAGTAACCTTTGAATGGACTCACCTCACTGATTCGATCAGGAAATGAGTACCTCATGACTTCTGAGTTTCTACACACTAACGTGTAGAAATAATAGCTATATAAAATCTGCAGGAAAAGCAAAATATGCAAGTAGACAAACAAACCATCTACTGAAAAGGGAGTTAAGAGTGTTTAAAGGTTATAT
>NW_026067917.1:6462807-6502788 GCF_014885135.2 Alexandromys fortis | reverse complement strand
GCAGAAATTATCAACAAAATACTTGTAAACCAAACTCAAGAAGGCTTCAAAGTAATTATCTACCATAATCAGGATGACTTTATCCTATAAAGGGAGGGAGTGAAACATGTATACTATATGCACTCACATATATAAAGAATCTGAATAGTTGAGCTCATAGAAGCTAGTGGAATGGTGTTTTCCATGATTTGGACACATGACTGGGGGAAATATTAGTCAAGGATTTAACATTTCTGTGAGACGTATTAGCACACCTAAGAATGATGTGTTCTTAAAACGTATTGAGGGTAAAATTTATGGTTTCTCATCATAAAGAAACATATATGACTAATACATATCTTTATTAGCTCCATAAACTCATTCCGACATGAACAGTGCAAGACATCAAGTTGGACATGCTAAATGAGCATCTATTTTATCAATTGAAATAAATACATTTTAATTTCTGATATGATTTGTGATACTACAAAGTTGGAAAAACTTTCAAGTCTCATTTTACTAAAGTTGGGTATAGGACATATGTGTTGGGTTTATGGGATATTTGTTATAAACCTTTACAGAAATGTATAGCTATTACCATTTGAGTGAATCACTCTTTACATTTGCAGTCTTTGATTTCCTTATAATAACAAACTCTTAAAGAAGTGGCATATTTAGGAATTAAGAGGTATCTGAATACCAAGGGGACACACTCTAATCCTGGCCTCTTTAAACTCTCATTGGCTAATAAACTCACTTACACCAGTGTGATATCAAGCCCCTGTGATTCTTTAAAATCCTAGAAACCATTTATTCTGAGCCTTGCACATAGCATGCACTTATTAACAGACAATGGATTGAAACTTTTATTAAATAATATGTAAGTGAATCTTCTGTCAATATTTCTTTAATCCCTGGACTCCAGCCGCACTCACTTGGATGTCTTGCCCACAGTACCAATGAACACTTTTTGTCCTTCACTGTTACAGAGTAGGATTTACGCTTCTGTCTTAGGATGGGATTCTCTTCCCATCTGCGGCTCCTGAATCTCCACAGAGCAGTTTGTTCTCCAGTCAATATTGAAATCGCACTTCCTACTCCTCTACTTGCACTATGATTTAATTAGTAAGCAAGCCAATGTGTACATCTGTGTCACTTTATTCTTAACATTGGAACTTACCCAGCTTACAAGTGCAAGGCCCAAAATAAAAGACAATTTTATAAATATTAGCCATCTTATTTATTTAATAAAAAAATCACTGGGTATAAAATCAGAATACATCATTATCTCTTTGATCCCTAACTATCTAATTCTGGCTTGGGTTGTAGATAAAATAGTAAATGCAATTTGTCATCATAAACAGATTATTATTTAATCATATGAAACTTATGGTTTATCTTCAGCAAACTTTATAGTAATTTTAATATATAGGAGCCAGTCCTGACAGATACAATGAAACAGATTCATCACTCTTGACAAATTATATTGCAAAATATCCTCTCGTGATTGCCCACAATATAAACCTTACTGCCTGATTCAACAGGAATTTCACCTGTGATTCTGTTTTTTTTTTTTTTTTTTTTTTTTCCCCTTCCTTGTTCAACAGCAATCGAAAGCTGCTTTTTTCTTTTTTGGAGGGACTACAGAGGACCTTGAGTGTAAGATGGTTATAAGAATAATTATATGAATGAAAGAAACCTGTAGCCCTTTAAATCAAACTAAGTAGTGCTTTATTAAAGTGCTCAGCAAATCAATCTAAATCCAAGGATAATAAAGCCCTAATCAGGTGGTAGAAAAAATAATAGGTTGTCATGCATGAGAAAAAATAGGCAATCATGGAATGTTTTCTTTAATTAGGTCATGTAAAGTGGAAGAACTGAGTAGGAACTGGCAAGACATTCATCATGAGCAAGGTGGGAAATTATTTAGATTACTAAGGAAGGAAAATTGAATGTGATACACGTAGATCTGCCTGGACAGAAAATTAAAACGTTTTATTCACTATATGTATTGCTTTACCAGTGATAAATATTGACAGGTGTGGAATTTTTTTTAAACTGAATCCAACCAGTTAGCCATTTAGTTGGTTAAAGCTACATGCATTAATTGTTTTGTAATTATTTTAATTTCTGTGCTGCTCCAGGCCACACTGGATTATTCTGCTGTTATTCTCCCACGAAGCTGCCTCTCACCTCCAATGGCATTTAGCTCTTAATAAACTTGAGATTGATTATTAAGCACTTCTCATTTCCTCTTTATACTGAAAGAACTAATTAATCCTATTCGGCATTGTTAGTGCACTGCTCTTTTCCCAGATAATGGTATAAATTATAAAAATCAGTAGCGAGATTCTTGTTAGTCACTGTTGCCTTTCAGCTAAGACTAGTGAGAGTTCCATCTTTTAATGCCTTAATTTAGGGATCGTAATCTGTAATTTCAGATGTTTGTAGTATTATCACAACTAATTCAGAAAAAGAAACTGTATTTACCAAATTAACTTTGAGAATCTAGCCTCTTCTCTTCTATAGGGTATCATCTAATAATTGTAACAATGTAAATATGTATTTATCATCTGAGCATATTATTTCTCCATGTCTCTAGTGATCTTGCTAGTTATAGGCATTGTAGGCATTTATCTGCCTCTTTGATTTTGTTTTAAAATATTTATATTATACTTAATTTTGTTATGTGTGTGTGTTTGTGGGTGCATGTGTGTGTGTGTGTGTGCATGCGTGTGTGTGTGTGCGCACGCGCATGAGTGCAGGTGCCCACATAGCCTTGGAGGTTGTTGAATTCTCTGAGCTGAACATAAAGGCAGTTGTATGTAACCCAGTTTAGGTCTTGGGAACTAAACTCCTTTACAAGATACTTATTCATTCTTACCCGTCATCCATTTCTCCAGCCCAGGTAGTTTTTCTTGAAAATGTTTTAGCCCATTTATTTCTCTCAGTGTGTTTGTGTAGGGAGTCACAAATGGTACAGGTGCATGCATATGGAGGTAAGAGGACAGCTTACAGGAGTGGATTCTTTTCTTCAACTATACACGGATTCCAGGGATAGACCTCAGGACTCAGACCTATCAGCAAACGCCTGTAAACACTAAGCCATCACACTGCTCTCTGTACTTCTCTTCACATCAGTCGGCTATTCAGAAACAAAAAGTGCAGAAATAATCTGGTGAGACATAGTTTCCATGGCTTGATAAGGGTTAAATAATATGGGGAGGATTGACATAGAGAGGCAATTGCACCCAGGATTTCTGATGACTCATTCGCGTCCATTAAGAACTGATTAGAAAGAAGAGTTTTAAAACATTTCCTTCTTTAAAGTTTTTCATACACTATATTTAGGTCACATGTTTCCAGTTCCCCAAGTCCTTCGAGATCTCCACCTCTCTAACCAACACACTTTATGGTCCCTTTCTCTCTTTTGAAAACACACATGCACACGTAAACATGCACATGCACACACACAATCACACCCACAAAGTATGGAGTTTGTTTTCTGTTCACCTGTCCTGGATTGTGATTGATATTGCCAGTACACTGGAGAAAATGGGTTTTCCCCTTTACCATTGGATGTCAATTGCAAAGAGCTTCGTGGTTAAGGGTGGGAGTCTGTATCCACTTCCTCCTCTTAATGCTATAATCAGTCTCAGACTTGAAACTGTGCAGGACACAAGAATCTTTAGAAGCAAACATTGTTCGCGTTTTGCCTATATTTTTTTTGGCCGAACCTGAAGTCATATTGCACTTCTGTGGAAAATTCCAGTATTTCCAAGGTTTCCACCTTAAGTGCCTATTAGTAAGGAGCCTGTTTGACCAGGAAGTTTCAAAGCGTTAAAAAAAAAATCTCAAGAAGCTGGAGGAGTAACCATCAAATGTGGTGTGCTGGTGGTAACTCTTACTACTTAACTCTCCATCCTATATGCCAACCTACCTGGCTGTAGTCTATACAAAGCTAAGGGAATTCCTAGCAAAACTGAGTATCATTTGCCCAGGGCAGTGATTTAATGACTTCCTTCCCTTCTTCTTTTCTTTCTTACCTCAACTATTACAAAAACTGCCTATTTCTGAGTCACGTTTGAGGCAGCTCTTCAATATGTCCTAGATAGCTCTCTCCAGCTCCCACAGCTGTCTGTGAGGTAACAGTGTTCCAGTAGAGCTGTTGGTCACACTATAATCTGACTTCTCCTTCAGAGGCAGGAAGTCAAATAGTACTGCTTATCATTCTCTTTTCATTAACTCTGACACAGTCATTTCTCTGTGATTAAATATGAAGAGAAACAATTTGAGACTTCTTCCGGCTCAGTCTAGTCCAAGCTTTTATACTTAATCGTTCAAATAAAAAAAAAAAAAGGTTAAGAACAAGTAGTTCTGGGTAAGTTCCCACTCCACATAGGGCAAGTTTTCAGAATGATAAAATTTCCATTACCTTTTAAAGGAAAATGATAGTCATCCTTGGATTTTAAAAGTGATACGTGTTTTTAGTAGCAGGAAATTTTATTAAAATAAATATTTTTCTACAAAATACATCACTACACATTTTCTTAATGAATAATGTTATTTGTTTACCTTACAGTTATAATAAACAGTATAGTTATATTGTGCTAAAATTAAACATGATTAATAAACTTTAACATCCATAGAAATCAAGAAAGACAAGTCAATAAAATGATGCATTTTGATGAAGTGTCACACAGAAAGATTATTTCATACTCTAACAAAATACACCTACAGTAAATCACTATTAAGTCATGATGATACACCTAAGAGTGCTAATTATCTCCTACTATTGAAAAGAAAAGCCCACCAGGCCAATGTAAGGCATACTGAGCTTATTTGTATGGTTGAATTCTTACGACCTACATTTACTGATCTAGAGGATGCTATAAGCCCAAGCTTGGTAGACTCTTCCAACACACTGACAGGACTGCTATTTCTGTTCCTTGAAATATATGGGCTCAATACGTGGTTTCTTAAAGTTTGTATTCCATCAGGGATATCCAAAAAGGTGTACGAAAATGCAAGGCTTAACCTTCATTTTCAGGATTGTTGCTGCACCTCTGCACAGGCTTCTGTAGCATGTGCTTTTGAAAGAATAGCAGGTGATTCTCAAAGGGAAAATTCAGAGACCTTACTTTGAGGGAAAGTGGCCAATCCAACATTGAATTTCTTCATGAGTTGACATTGAAATGTCCAATCTGATCTAATACAAATGGTTCTCACCTTACTATAGCAGTAAAACATATTAAAATGAATATAATACATATTTCCCCAGCAATTTCACCCATCTCTGGCAATTGGTTGTATAGGAGCAATTACCTTCTTGCTGAAAGGCAGAGAGACCTGTTAGCCTATAGATTTACTTATGGCTGGAGCTGCCTGATTTGTTCTCAGGAACATGTCTTGTGTTCCATTATTTTCAGGTAATATTAAACTAATGTCATACTTGCATAGTTTTGATATTTCCATGTGCTGCTAGGCAAGGTGTCAGCCTGTGCTCCAAAGAGGTCTACTTGATTTAGTGGTTCAACAAGCCCGTCGAAGAGGTCCCACCGCCTCTCTTCTACCACTCATGAAGAACCAACCTACAAATCACTTGTCAACAACTTTGATCTACCTTGTTTCAGGTGGTTTCCTCTCTGTCTATTATTTCTGCTAAGAGACCCGTGAAAATTAAATACAGACCCCGCTGATGCTTGACTGACCCAGTGCTCCATCATAACAGCAGTGTAATAGCAATAAATCATTTCAACTTTAATCTATTGTTATTGATGAATGTACAATTATTTGTCATCTAATATGCTGAAAATGATGACCAAAGAAATAGATCAACTTTTTTTCTTCTTCCATGTGCGGCATTGATGGATTGTATCCCTAAGCTGTTATTACACTTATAATGTAGTCCTCTGTACTGACAGCCCAGCTAGTTTTTTAATCATTCCATAGTAATCAACTTAAGACAACATTGCAAGACTCATAACTCATGTTCCTTTCTTCTCTGGCAGTGACAGGAAATGAAAATGTTTTTATTCTTTTGAAATAATTCTTACCTGACTAGGCTGAAGATTGCTTTAAAATTGTAAATAAATGGTTGTTTATTGAGCTGGAACTGAAACGTGACATATTAAAATGTCTTTTTCCAAAAGGGAAAAAAAAATTATTTAGGCCTGAGTGGAGTGAGACGGTTTAAAAAATTATTTTCATTTTTAACTGGTTCATTGCTAACTTAATACCTTAGGGGAATATTTGAACAATGCCAACATGGAGACGTAAGGGCTAGGGATAAATATGACAACGTTAACATGCTCCGCTCCTACCCCTACAAGTGTCTGCCAGTCTTCTCGTTTATACTTCGCTTGCCAGCCATGGTGGCTGGGAATTTTGTTGTGGGAGCTACAATGGTGCAAAATGAAACAGTAATGTGATTAAAACAAAACTTATAATGTTCTTAATCCAACAAATTGTATAACCACCTAAGTTTTAGGTTCAAGATCTGTAATGGCGTAAACGAATGCAGACAGATTGTCAAAATATAGACAGCTTTAATGGAGTAATAGACTTACAGAACCACCATTCCCTTTGAGACCAGGAAAGCAGAAGCGAGCATGCTTGCCAAACTTATAGGCAAACTTTAGCCTGAGGCGAACACGCCCCCTAAGGGGTGGGACTTATCCCTACAAAGATCTGCTTCCCACAATGAACAAATATTACCCATTTTCTTAGGCCTTTTCATTCCATGAGAAAATGGTCTGGAAAATTATTTCACTCTTCTAATGACTACCTCTATTACTCACAATGTCTTCTTCTATAACTAAGAAAAATACAAAAGAAATCACTGCTGGGTAATATGGATTTTGATTCTCACATTAGGCTCATATCTTAAGTCTTAACTAATTTGAACTTGGGTTAGAAGTCAGAATTTTAAATATATGTAGTTGGAGTGTGTTGTTATTAAGAAATAGATTTAACATCCTTTAAGTTTAATGATATTCAAAGTAGAGTCTGAAGCCCATTAATGCCTGGGGAGTTGTGCAAATGTGTAGCCTGGCCTCTAAATCTTAGTTTTCAGGATAAGCTCAATTTGGAGCTGCCTCTGGGTACTTTGGATATATATGGATTTTGAGAACCGTTGTCTGGAATCAATTTCCTCTTTCTGATTTTTAATACTGTGAGGAGTCCAGGATGAACCTGGCAGAAGAATGCCTCTATATTTGCTCAGCATAAGAGTATTGTAGAAAGAATGGCCTTGGAGGCACAGTCCATACCTTGACTAAGAAAGAACAACAGATGATGCAGAGAAAGTCATAAACAGGCTTCCTCCTCAGTTTGGACATGGTTAAAATGTAGATAACTATGCAAAGAACTCCTGAGATACTAAGTACTTAATAGATGTTTTGCTGCATAGTTTTATGACACAAACTAGAGTCATCCGAGAAGAGGAAGAGGAAGCCTCAACTGAGAAAATGTTGCCTTAAGACAGGGCTGTAGCTAAGACTGTTGGAATTTTCTTAATTAGTTATTGATATGGGAGGGTCCAGTCCATTGTTCATGCTGCCACCCCTGGAATGGTGGTCCTGTGTTCGATGAGAAAGCAGGCTATAGAAGTTTGAATAAAAATACCCTCCATAGGCCCATAGAGAATGGCACTACTAGGGTGTATGGCTTTGTTGAAGGAAGTATATCACTGGGGATGGGCTTTGAGTCTCAGATGCTCAAGCCAAGACCAGTGTCACTCTCTTCTTGCTGCCTCTGGATCCTGATGTCAAACTCTCAACTCTTCTCCGGCAGTGTCTGCTGGCTTGCCACCATGCTCCCCATCATGATAATACAGGATTAACCTCTTAAATGTAAGCCTTCCCCCAATTAAATTATGTACTTATAAGAGTTAGGAGAGTTGGTGTCTTTTCACAGCAATAGAAACCCCAATTAAGACAAAAGTTGATTATAGGATTGGAGTATTTTGACTGTCTGGACCATGCTTTTGTTATGGAACTTTGAAATAGAAAAAAAATATTTGATAACTTTAGGCAGGGATTATTGGGACATTCTAGTAGCAAAATAAAAGACAGTGGTGCTAAGGGTAATTTGAACTGGGATACCTAGATTAGGAGGCTTCAGAGGTAAAGAATATTAATATGTGGATCGGAGACCATTCTTGTGGTATTTTCATGAAGAACATGACTACCTTCTGTCCTTGTCCCAAAAAATGCCTGAGGCTAAGTTGAAGAGTTATGGATCGATACCACTGACTAAAAACATTTCAAACAACCTAGCATTGACTATATAGCTTGATTATTAGTGGCCTTTATTATGGAGATCCATAATCAAAAAGAGTAAACTGAGCAAGAAAAAATATACAAACAATACAATTTGAGGAGAAAAGAAGCACCAGTAAGTGGAATGGAGCTAAGTTCTGTATTCATGGAGATAAACAGAAAAGACTGGTGTTAAATGAAATAAAGGGAGTGGAGACCTCAAGGCAAGATCCCACCCAGCTAAGTTTCCAACTTGTGAAAGGAATTAAAGAAAAGCTTAGGGTCAGGTATGGTGGCATACACCTGTAATGTCTTAGGAAGAAGCATAACTTGGTATCTTCAGTTACGTGGTTCTGGCTTAAGAGGAAAGTATATAACAAAAAGGTTATGGAATCTCCCACCACAACTAAGGAAAGTCACTGAGGACAGATATATGTCACTAGTGTCCCAATATAGAGGCCTAGAGAGGTCATGCATGAAACTGCAAAGGCAAAGCCTGGCTTGAGAAACCAAGACGTTAGAGATGACAGAGTCATGAGATACCAGTTGAAGAAAGCTGCTAACCAGGAACAGAAATAGCCAAAGAGAAAGAATTGTCTTTCAGTCAATAAAGAAGAAAGACATTGGGGAGCTGAAGAGTGTTTTGACATAAAACATGTAGATGAAGTGTTTGGAGTTTGCCCAGCTAGTTTTCTGTCTTACTTTGGTCCAGTGTTTCATTATTTCCTCTATGCTTCCTTTAGAATGGTAAGGTATATCCTGTGTCATTTTATTTTGGAAATACGTATCTATGATCTGCTTTTTATTTTGATCTTAAAGGTGATTACAGTTAAAATACTGCCATGAGTCTCAGAAGAGACTTTGGACTTTTAAAATTGAGTTGATACTTGTGATAGACTATGGGATCTTTAGAAGTTGGATTAAATACATTTCTTCCTTGTGATATGGCTATAAGCCTTTGGGGTCCGGGGAGTGGAATCTGGTGGTTTGAATGAAAATTGCTCCAATAGGCACTATTAGGAAGCATAGCCTTGTTGGTGTTATGTAGCCTTGTTGGAGAAAGTGTGTGACTAGGGATGGGCTTTAAGGTTTCAGACACTCAAGCTATGTCACTCTTCCTGCTGCCTGTGGATCTTCATGTAGAACTCTCAGCTCTTCTCCAGCATACCACCATCACCCCTGCAGTAACAAAGGGTCAACCTCTGAACTGCATGTCTTCCCCAAGTAAATATTTTCCTCATCAGAGTTGATGAGGTCACAGTGTCTCTTCACAATGATAGAAACCCTAAAACATAACTTAAGCAAGTCAAAGGGAGCAAACCAGTAATCAACAACACTCCATGTCCCTTGCATCAGCTCAGGCACCCAGTTTATCTTCCTGCCTTGACTTGCCTCACTTGTGGACTATGATTATGTATATGTAAGACAAATAAATGTTTCCTTCTCTAGGTTGATTTGGTCATAGTGTTTCATTGCAGCAAAATTAATCCTAATTGAGACCTAAGCAAATGGCTTCAATAAGTACCTAGCATACATCTAGCAGTCAGTAAGTATTAATAACATTCTGTCGTCAATATTTAGACAATATTTTAGAGGAATTTAAAATGCTTTGCAGGGGACAATGGTATGAAATAAAACTGAAAGACTATTCCACAACAATTGTTATTTTTAATTATGTTTTAAAAGGCTTTAGTTTTATTTGATGGTTAGAATGTATAGAAAAATGCTGTTCTTTCCTTAAGTGCATCAAAATTTAATTTTCATAGACAAGGAAAAGTTAAATTGATGTGACTTTTTATATTAGAACCACTCCATGCCAAGTCCTGATAGTCCTTTCAGGAAACATTGCCTCAGTCTTAATGTGGTCAACTCTCTCTGAATTTTAGACAGTTGTAGCACAAAATAACCATGATTTTAAGAAGATGCCTTTACAATGCTTTGTGGGTTTTTTTTTTTTTTTGCCTATTTTCCAACTGAAATCCCAGACATGCAGGAAATATGAAGTTTTTATCATGAATTCCAAGTTACTTATTTTCCTTTCATTTCTATGTCTTACATGAAGGAAAGTCAGAGTAAATGAGATTGAATTCCCTCAGGAAGTAAAGTTCTCTAAACAGTCCAAATAGAAATCTGTAAAATGTGTAAAATGTTTTCTGCTTTGGTAAAAAAAAAAAAAAAAGAAAGAAACCAAAACAACAACAACAACAACAAAACCTGGTATATCCCAAACAGGAAACTTGTCGGAGGCCCTATGGCAATTAATAGTTCAGGTGTAAGACTAGTTTCCAGGCCTGTGCTCCTTCCTTTTGACTTTAAAAGTTTTGGTTTATTTTTTTATTTTAATTTATTTTTTAATTTTACTTGGCATTTCTTAACCACAGTTCTCACCCCACTCCCATCCGCCCACCCCTGCAATCAGCCCATCCCCCATCCACTCTTCCCAATGGGGAAAAGCTCCCATGGGAAGTCAACAAAGTCTGGCACATTAAGTTGGGACAGGATCAAGCCTTTCCCCTCTTCATTAAGGATGAGCAAGACATCATACCATAGGCAATGGACTTCAATATGCTAGTCATACACCAGGGATACATCCTGGTCCTACTTCAGCATGATCACTCACAGTTGCATCTCAAGAACTCCCCGACAAGCTGCAGTTATTTTCCAGCAGAGAAAGAGTGCATACTCCTACCTAGCAGTTGTGTGCTGCCTTTATAAATTCAGAGAGTGACCTTGTGAATCTTGCAGTTTTCTGAGTTTTGGGGGGTTTCCTGAGGTTCCAAAGTTTTGCTTTTTTTAAAAAAAAATATTTATTTATTATGTATACAATATTCTGTCTGTGTGTATGCCTGCAGGCCAGAAGAGGGCATCAGACCCATTATAGATGGCTGTGAGCCACCATGTGGTTGCTGGGAATTGAACTCTGGACCTTTGGAAGAGCAGGCAATGCTCTTAACCACTGAGCCTTCTCTCAGTTCCAAAGTTTTATAAGCTGGAGTCTTTCTCTAAGACTGAAGAAGGAAAGAGATACCCAACAAAACTCCATACTGACTTTCATACTATTTAACTTTCCCAACAGCAGTGTTCTTCCTCCCATATATTTCCAGAAACATTTGCTGAGGTTTGGTTGCTTAGTAAGAATCATTATGATTGATTGGGAATAAATAGAATTTCAATATAACTTAGTCTACAAATTGCCCTAATAGCTATCGAAACTTTTCTTCTTTCCAACATTGTTTGACCACCTGTAACACTTTTGAGAATTATTTGCTCAAATAATTGCTCATTTATTTATTGGATTATTTGTTTATCTTTGTTGTATAGTTTTTATCCTTACACTGTGATCATTTATTATTTGTTATATTATCTCAGCAGTGTTTCCTTACAGATTTCCAAGTCAGGTATTTTTAGGTCAACTAAACAAAACTTTTCTGGGTTCCATGACTGATCCTGATACACAGTTGGTTTTTGTTTGTTTGTTTTTGAGGATGGGTTTCTCTGTAGTCTTGGAGCCTGTCCTGGAACTAGCCTTTGTAGATCAGACTGGCCCCCAACTCACAGAGATCCAGAGTGTTTGGAATACAGGCGTGCACCACCATCACCCAGCTTCACAGTCTTATTTCAACCATAAAATCTCCTTAAATATTCGGCCTAGTCAAGGTCCATATAGCCTTCAACTTTGATCCAGACCAATGTTAATGTCAATATTTCTTTCAAGTATCATAATCAACTTATATTTCCCTTTTCCTTTCTTTAAAAAATGTCATCACAATCAAGGTAACAGGGTGGCTTTGGAAAGTATGATTTAGAAATATACAGCCCTGGTCTGGGTGGTAGTAGCACACAGCTTTAATCGCAGTATGTGGGAGGCAGAGGCAGGTGAATCTCTAATGAGTTCAAGGACAGTGAAGACTACACAGAGAAATTCTGTCAAAAAGAAGAAGAAAGAAGAAGAAGAAGAGGGGGAAGAAGAAGAGTAGGAAGAGGAGGGGGGAGGAGGAAGAAGAGGAAGAAGAAGGAGAAGGATAAGAAGAAGAGGAGGAGGAGGAGGAGAAGGGGGAAGAAGAGGGGGGAGGAGGAGGAGAACAAGAACAGGAAGAACAAACAGAAGAAGAACAAGAACAACAACAAGAAGAACAAGAAAAAGAAGAACAAGAAGAACCTACCTCATGCCGGGCGATGGTGGCACATGCCTTTAATCCCAGCACTCGGGAGGCAGAGGCAGGCTTATCTCTGTGAGTTCGAGACCAGCCTGGTCTACAGAGCTAGTTCCAGGACAGGCTCCAAAGCCACAGAGAAACCCTGTCTCGAAAAACCAAACAAAAAAAAAAAAGAAAGAAAGAAAGAAAGAAAGAAAGAAAGAAAGAAAGAAAGAAAGAAAGAACCTACCTCAGGATCCAGCAATACCACTTTTGGGCATATGCCCAAAAGATGCTCAATCATACTACAAAGGCATTTCTGCAACTATGTTCATAGCAGCATTATTTATAATAACCAGAACCAGGAAACAACCTAGACGCCCCTCAACCAAAGAATGGATAAAGAAAATGTGGCACATTTACACATTAGAGTACTACTCAGCAGTGAAAAACAATGACATTTTGAATTTTTGCATGAAAATGGATGGAATTAGAAATCTTAAATACCACCATAGAACCTTAAACCAGCAACTGATCCTCACTGGCAACTCAATTGAAGCTGTTTACTTGGTCTTCTTTGTGCTTGGCATCTGACATGCTATCAAGTGTTCTCTGGTATGGGCTCTAGTCTCATTTTAATTCTTCCTTCCAAAAAAAATATTAATTCACTGACAGAAAAAAACTGGTGCCTTGGCAGTCTTATTTTCTCAGAGTTCAGAATTATATCTATGAAATGGTAAGGACTAAACAGGTCCCATTTCTCTATGGTATTGTATATAGTAAGCCAGCTGTTCCTTTTTTGCCACCATTTGTATTTTCAGTATCCTGTGACTTCTGGCTCGTAAGATAAAATGAAATCAAACTGGCTGCAAAACATCTGTAATACTCTGATATCTTTCTAGCTCTGAAACATAGTTAGCTAATATGTACAACTAAGCTTGTTAAGCAGATAGCCTAAAACCTCTAATCAAATCTAACATAGGAGGAACATCTAATTACTCAAGAACTCAGGTAGCACAATGCTGAAACACTCTTTGTGTGCTAGAAGTCTGATAGCTTCTAACTTATATGTTAATATTTCTAGTTATTTGAAACTCAATCCTGTTTCTAAGAAGTTTTTATAACATTTTTTTCCTATTCAATTTTTGTTTAGTATTCTTGGGCTATGGTATCCACTTTGATTATTAAATATCAAGATCTATTGAAATATGTGAGAACTTTTTGGCCTAATAGATATAGCAATCTACTTAAAAGTATTTAAAGTAGATCAGACCCTTCTAGCATTTTTTTTCTCAGTCAGTTCAATGGCTAACTCTGTTAATCCTAATTTCCTTTTCTATTCCTTCTCTGTGAGTGAGATAGTGTAGTGATCTACACATGAATTGCCTATGGCCTCAGAGTCTGAGCAGATACTCATTTCTGCCCATGGTGGCTGTAGTAAGTTATTTGCTCATTTCTGTGTCTTTGCTTTTATTTCTCTTCCACAATGGCAGTTGCTGTATAAATTAGTCTCCACTCAAGCTAGGTCCGTTCTCACTTGAATAACATCATAACAATAATAATCTATTGTTAAACTATATTGTATGTTTTCTAGTTCTGAAGCTGAACTGAGTTCAAAACACCAACAGATTCAGTGTGTATTAGAGTAGGCTTATCTCCTTCTTGATAATGAATGTTTTATCCATGTATCCTAACCTAGTGAACAGGGTCAATAAGCTTACTTTTGACTTCTTTGCAAGGGAATGGGTATTGGAAGACCCTGACCCCATAAACATATTCAACTTCCAAGGCCTCACCACCCAGGAGGACTGATTTGATATTAGGATTTTAACATACAGACTCAAAAGATAGCAGCAGGCCACCAATTATATGGTCCAATAGTCCAGTTTGGTATTCTTTTAGATATCCAACTGTCTTTCACATGCAATTTCTCAAATATGTAAATGTTACACCCTCTTTAGTTAAGGATTAATAGAAGCATTCTTTTGCCTTAAGTGTCCCATAGTCTATCAAGGAATTGGGTCATTTAACCATGTTGAATTCATATCCAAAAGTGAGGTAATCTTTGGTAGAAAGGCATAGTCAAATATACTGTCTAATAGTTGAAAACAAAATTGAACACACATTGTAAGGGTGGCATTGAGAGCTTCTATAGTTCCTATAGCTGAGCCAGTATCTTGTTTGTCCTGAAAATTCAATGCCAAGCAAGAGTCAGTTATCAGTGACTCCATAGAGCTGAGTCATAGGGAATTCATTCTCCCTGGGACTCGGCCAGAAACAAGGTTTATTAAACCTTACATCACTTTATCATCAAGGTTAACTCCTCACTTTAAGGGCCATTAAGAGGGCCTTATTATTAGTTTGTAATTTTGTATGTTTTAAGTGGAATGACATTATTTTGCCCAAGTGAATAAAATGAAGTACAGTAATTGTAATTGCTATTGCCAGACTCTATAGTGAGCCTCACTGGAGTTTCCAAAAGTAAAATGATAATGTATCATCATCAACCTGGCCACCATCCTGCCACAGTGACTCCTGGCATATTTCCAATGTTCTCCAACAACCCTTGTGTGTCTCCACACAAGATAGATGATATGTCAAAGCCCAGGTTCATTATGTTTCTACTCTTTTTTCCTTCAGTGCAAGATAATCCCTCATCATTGACTCATTTTTTAATGGAGTCCTCCAGTTAAAACTATGTCAAAATCTTACCACAGGATGTCTTGACATTGACTCATTAGTATGGAGAAGGATGTGCTCAAGGAAACTAATGGGTAATATAATGGCCAAGTGACAAATCACAGTATTATACACATAAGACAGATAGCATTGACAGAAGATGATAGACTGAACTACCTGAACATTCATGGCAATTAAATCATACCCGTTTAAGAAAAGTGCTACTAAAAATTCAAAAGAACCAACACATTATAAAGAATATGAATATATAATAACAAAGTTAATGCCTTGGGCCTGTCTTCTTTCTGGGTGTCTGTCCTGAGAGATAATCTTATCATTAGCTGCTATCTTGCTGCTAAACTCTCCTGCGTACATATATTCTCTTGTTTAACATCTAACTGTGCTTACACAGCATACATATGGACATTAACAGAATTGTAAGTGCCCAACCTTGGCTTTAACAGTTTTTAAACTGTCTCAGATGATGATGAATTTATTCCTCTGCTATCTTTTGTATTAGATATTATTTGCACCCCCTACTCATTGCTGTAACTAAGGTCCAGATTTGATATCAGTTCTTCCAGAAATATCTGATGCAAAAATGAAAAAAAATCTAAGGTGGAACTCAAAAAGTCAAGATTTAAATGGTTTTAAAACCATACTCTCTGCTTAGAATTTAAGCATGTGCTTGAAACAGGCTCAGCATTTGTTTGTCGGTCTCTATGAGACTCTGCAGGGAAGGTCCAGTTTCTCTCATATGGTAAAGATATTTCCAATAATCCATAGCTCTCAGTCAGCTAACTGAATGTTAAATGCACTTTTGGAATTGTAATAAAAGAGCAAAATGGAGCTGAAGACATGATTGAGTAGGAGCATTGACTGCATTTACAGTGGACATAGATGTGAGTCCCAGCTTCATATCTGGTACTTCATATCTACAGACTCATAACCGTCTATAACTCTGGCCACAGGGAATCTGATGGCATTTTCTGACCTCTATGGGCACTGCACACACATGCACAGACATACATGAAAGGAAAACACCCATGATATAAAATAAATATTATATACATACAAATAAAATATAAAGTTTAAAAATAAAACAGGTAACAAAACAATCTTCATACAAAAAGGACTGAATCATTCTGCTCAATTTTCAAGATGTACTGAGAACTTTGACCATCTTTTATTAGACTATATACAAACATGGGTATAATATAAATAGAAACTTAGCAACCATGATTCATGCTTTTCTGTTCTGAAAAGCAGCAGGCAGTTTTCTCCATCTGACTTCTCTCAGACAGAAGTATGTGCTTCTACTTCATGGAAGACACTTGGATGGACTTGGAACATGAACCCTCTTAGGACTCAGAAATAATATGTTGGTTGTAACCTAAAGACTCACAAAGATTATCATTTAATGATGAAAATGAGCACTAGTTGTCATTAAAAGCAGTCAATTTAGGGACAGGGGCAAAGACAGATAGTAGGTTATAATTGATGAAGGTAGTCCAATTAGAATAACACTGACAATTTTTAAAATGTTTGTACAACCATCACTTTACCCTAGGTGTTTTGAGATTATACCACGTGTGGTCTTAAGGTTGCAACATGGCTCAGGGCCTGTACACATTAGCAGGATAGTACCAGTGGCTGTAGAGCAGTGGTTTTCAATCTTTCTATTGCCTTGACCCTTTAATACATATTTTTCACACTACAGTGGCCTCCAATCATAAAATTATTTTTGTTGCTACTTCATAACTATAATTTAGCTATTGCTACAAATTATATTGTAAATAATTTTTGAGACAAAGATTTTCTAAAGGGGTCATAACCCATGGGTTGAGAACAACTCTTGTAGAGAAAAATACAGAGTCAAGGCAAAGATGAGGAGAATTTAAAACTCTTAAATATGTCTGGAAAGATATCAGCCACTGGCGGCGGTAACAAGCTTCTCCAGAAAAAACTTGAGGAAGAAGATAGAAAGCACAATGGATGACAAAGATGATGATGACAATTTTAATGATGAGGAAATTGCAGAACAAGTTCCAGTGAAGAAATTTGTATGAAGCCGGGTGGTGGTGGCGCACACCTTTAATCCCAGCACTCTGGAGGCAGAGGCAGGCAGATCTCTGTGAGTTCGAGGCCAGCCTGGTCTACAAGAGCTAGTTCCAGGACAGGAACCAAAAGCTATGGAGAAACCCTGTCTTGAAAATCCAAAAAAAATAAAGAAAAAGAAAAAAGAAATTCATATGAGATACCTCAGCCAAAAATGTATAAAAATAAAACCAAAATGAAAAAGACTTAAAAGCATCATCACCACCAAGATAAAAGGATCAAGAATCAAACAAACAAACAAACAAACAAACAAACCAGGAAAAAACACCTAAAACACTGAAAGATTCTGCTTCTATAGAAAACATTAAGGCAAAAATATAAGGTCAGAAAAATCACATTGAACAATCCTGTATACTATTGGTAAATTAAGGACACAGATGTGGGAAGAGGAAAAGAAGATAAAAATACAGCTCGTACTGAGTACCATCATCAACCCAGATCAAAGTTTTCCATTTCAATATTAATCATTTCGTGATTGTCCATCCACCCCACCGACTGACCCCCAGCCCCATGCATGCTGGAAGAAAGTAGGCCTCATCTCTTTGACCATGTTTTAAGGACTTTGTAACCTTAGATAATCAATATATATATTTTTTTTTTTATTTTCGAGAAAGGGTTTCTCTGTAGCTTTGGTTCCTGTCCTGGCACTAGCTCTTGTAGACCAGACTGGCCTCGAACTAGCAGAGTTCCATCTGCCCCTGCCTCCCGAGTGCTGGGATTAAAGGTGTGAGCCACCACCGCCCTGTTTTTGAACAAACCAAAAAACAATAGGAAATAAAAGAAATAGCAACTTGAATTTAAGATTGTCTTTAGCTCTAGAGGGGTTCCCAGGGGTCCAGAGACATGTCCCCAGCAAGGTCCGTGGGCAGCTGATGAGAGAGAGCTTGAAATGGCCCGATCCTATAGCCATACTTATGAATATCTTGCATATCACCATAGAACTTTCATCTGGCGATGGATGGAGATAGAGACAGAGACCCACATTGGAGCACTGGACTGAGCTCCCAAGGTCCATATGAGGAGCAGAAGGAGGGAGAACATGAGCAAGGAAGTCAGGACCGCGAGGGGTGCACCCACACACTGAGACTGTGGGACTGATCCATTGGGAGCTCACCAAGGCCAGCTGGACTGGGACTGAAAAAGCATGGGATAAAACCCAACTCTGAACATTGCGGACAATGAGGGCTGCCGAGAAGCCAAGGATAATGGCAGTGGGTTTTGATCCTATTGCATGTACTGGCTTTGTGGGAGCCTAGCCAGTTTTGGATGCTCACCTCACTAGACCTGGATGGAGTGGGGGAGGACCTTGGACTTCCCACAGGGCAGGGAACCCTGACTGCTCTGTGGACTGGAGAGGGAGGAGGAGGAGAGTGGGGGATGGGGAGTGGGAGGAGGGGGAGGTAAAAGGGAGGCGGGGAGGAGGCAGAAATTTTTAATAAAAAAAAGAAAATTCAGTGCTAAAAAAAGATTCTTTAGCTACTAAGTCACATGCATCATATGTCTTTCAAACTAGAGTTTTATTCAGAACTTCAAAGTTAAAATAAAGTATCTGAATATCACATTAGCATTGCACTTGGATAAAGAAAAGCTGCATTGTAAAGAGTAAATAATACAACTTCTTCATTTCAAAAACAAAAACATACTGAGCATATTAAAATTAGGCCCTCCAGGGTCAAGCAGGTGGTGGTCAAGCACAGTTTGCTCCTGCTTCACTTCCTAAATACTCTTGCTATAATTTCTAGTTTATAATTCAGCATGCCAGTAATGTAACACCTCACATGATTACTGTAAGAAACACAACATAATACCTATGGACCTTTAGACCAGAAAACAGAATATGTGAGTTGCTTCAACAGTTTCTATGTTACTCCTACTAACTTGAATACAAATACTATTGTTACCTTATATACACACCAGACTCCAGTACACACACACAAACATTTTATATATGTATTGTATATAATATATTTATATAAATTATAATTTATATATGTAAGATGTATATATATCTTACATCAGATAAAATTTTACCCTTTTTTGTGAATACACCTGATGCTAGAAAGTAAGCCCAGGGCTCTGTACATGAATAGTAAGTGATCTACCTCTGCAATGTATCTGTATCCTCTCACATTTATATTCCAATAATGGATATGCAATATATTTAACATACGTATTCCATAAACCATATGCTTTCTTTCTGCCTTTTATCCAATGGTATGAATTTATAAACTTAAAATGTTAACTACAAAATTACATTTTTGCTCATTCTAATTGTGGCCAAATATCCCACAGAACAAATATCTTTATAATATCTCACAACCAACCTCTAAGGTATGGATATTGATAATTTTCAAGTTCAGTGGTCTTATAACCTGTCATCTAATGAGCAATTTACAGGGAAGTGATGGTTGGCTTTAATTATCAAGTTGACACAACTGAGAATCGCTTGGGAAAACACTCCCAATAAAGGACTGCTTACATTGGATTGCCTGTGGGAAAGTCTGTGGGAGATTGGCTTAATTAAGTTAATTGTTGTGTAATGATTAGTATACTGTGGGCAGCACTATTCTCTAAGCATGGAATTGTGAATTGCATAATAGTGAGGAATCTAGCTAAAAATAATCAAACCAACAAACCAACATATATGTTTCTATTTATCAATGCTTTTGACTGTTGAAGTGACGCATCTAGCTGTTTAAAGCTCATACTTTGAGTTCCTCATAATGGTGCACTATAACATGGAATTGTAAAAATCACAATTAAATCCTTCCCTACTCCAAGGTGCTTTTTGTAGGGGAATTTATGACAACAGCAGAAAGGAAACTAGAAAAGCATACTTTATTACATTACGTTTTGTCTTCAGTATATAGAATTGATAGAAGTATTGGATTAAAGTTATGCATGTTACTTACATCTTGTTGAGTTACAAATCATTTCAAACTACGTGGTTACATTCAATAATTATTTATTATTCCTTATTGTTTCTTTGGTTTTGAAATTCAGACAAGGAATAACTAAAATGGCTTATGGTATATGATGTCTAAAGCGTTAGTGAAGTAATTGAAGTTGAAAAATTAGAGTATAACTATAGTTGAAGTTGATGCTTTAATGACCTTGTCAATAGAAAACTCATTTGTGGACATTTCATGTGCCTTTTCACTATATAGCAACTGGGATTTCAGGGCTACTTTGTTCCCAAAAGAGGGAAGAAATCCAAAGATAACCATATTTCATGTTCCAATGTAACATTAAAATCTATAAGGCATCACATTCACCACAGTATTTTTGCTGAAGAAATTATCAAAATCTGCAATTTTTTAAGAGAAAAATAATAAGGCATACTTTTTTGATAGACCATCAACATATTGAAGTGTCCACTTTTGGAAAATCCCAGTTATATGACTGAATGTGTGTACTAATTTATATTGGTCAGAATAATTTTTATTTTAGAAGATATTACCGAGTTATGCTCCAAATTTTCTCACAATTTATAGTTGAAATATTAGTAATAACATGATCATGGTGTATTTTTTAGAAGAGGATCTGCTACTACTCCCTTACTCGGCCAGTGTAATTCCCAACTACATTCTAAATACTTATCGTTGTGGTCACAGCTAAGTGCAGCTCTTATCCCCCATCAAAGAAACTTCTCTGCATCAGATAGAGACCATTTACAAAAAAAGCACACACACACACACACACACACACACACACACGTGATCAAAATAGGGCAACTTGATGTAGGGAGTTAAACACCACTGGATATTCCACAACAACACAGACCCTATACCCAAGACTCTTGAAGCACTTACACAATGCACGGCAGAAAGACTGTATGATTTGAAGGAAAGCCTGCTGTTAGATTGTGCTGCTGAGAAATAAGAGGGAAGCATCACCCATGACACCTCAACAGTATGACTGCCTGACAAGGCAAAAACAAGGACAATATCAATCAATAGAATGTTAACATGGAGATGGGGGAGTTACCACAGGGGGTCCCATTCGTAAATAAGGAGCCACAGGCAACTAAGCATTGCTGAGAGTAAGAGAGTTACTCTTTTCCAGTACGAACCCTAACTGATTATCCGATACAAAGTGAGAAACTCTGCTATCATGCACATACAAACAACATGAAGTGGTCTCAATGGGTTATATTTATATATTTATGTAATTACATATAACTACAAAACAATTAAAGAAAAAGCCATAAATTTGATAGGGATCAAGGGGGTAGGAGTGGCTGGATGGAGGAAAGGGGGAAATTATGTAATTATATTTCAATATAAAAAATGTAAAAAGCACAAAGACATCTATGATTTTCAAGAAGATGGCAGAACAGAGAGAGCATTAGACTGCATCCCAGGAAAACACCTGATCCATGCCTCCAGGGGGAGCTGAGACGCCACAGTAAACAGTAGAGAATGAGAAGATAAAGTCAAGAAATACTGAATGTTAGATTTGGAAAAGAAACAAGAGACTCCAAGTTAGAGCATTTGAGGGGGAGGGGGGCGGGGGGCAGAAATGCAAAGACAGACACAGGCAGACAGATCTCAAGAAGCAAATTCTGCCAAACAAAATTTGGGGTGGGAGTTTTGTATGGGGCCAGTGGCACAGCTGAATCAGAGGTGGCCTGAATATGCCTAGGCCTCCTTTCTTCAGGCTGAGATAAAAACAGAAACTGAGATCTCTGTTGTTGAAATGCTCTGCCAGAGAAGGCAAACATCTTAGCACTATTTCATCCCCAAATCTCACGTCCCTTCCACTGACAAAGCAAATGATGACACGACAAACCCTAAACCACCAGAGAAGGCTAATTGGATAAACACTCCTCAGGCAAAAAAAAAAAAAAAAAAAATGTGCTAAGGCAAAAACTGTAGGTCATCACAATCTGGGTGCAACAAAGGTGAACACCAGTGTGGTCGCATCCCACCACTGTATCTTTGCAAATGAAAGCCGCACCTGGAAAGGGTAATCACCTAGTAGATGGCATCAAGGGTTTGGTATTGAGGGGAGCACTAGATGCTGAGGACTGGGAAAGTTCTATGCAGGACTGATATTTATGCCAGCCTTGACTCTAGGGAAGAATACATAGTGGTCTCAGTGTTTAAATACAGAGAGAATACCAGACTCCTTTCCATCTGTGGAGTCTGCTGCAGAAGAAAACAGGGATGCTGGATTCCTCAAAGAAAGAAATGTTGATGTTATATTATAGTTTTTACTTCATATATTTAATTTTATACTCGAATTTTAGTCATTTTGTTTTTTCTTTTATCATAATTGACTAGAATTTGGGCACCAATTTTGTCCAATTTTTTCATTGTTTGTATGCATTTAAACTAGTATATTTCATTTTCGCTACAAGCTTTGCCCTATCCCAAAGGTCTCTAATCTTTATATCTTTAATGTTAATACTCTTAACACTAAAAATGTTTACCTAACATCTACCCTAATATACTATCCTAGCTTATTTTCACTAATCTTAGTAGATGTGTTATTGAAATATGCAAGTACTTCTAGCTATATTTTAATATCAACTTTGTTGTCAAATAGCTGTTTCTTTTACTTCTGCCACTCATCCTTTCTCTAAGGGGAACACTCATTCATTGCTAGGAGGAATGCAAACTTGTAGAACCACTTTGGAAACCAGTATAGTGGTTTTTCAGAAAATTGCAAACCTACCTCAGGATCCAGCAATACCACTTTGGGGCATATACTCCTTAGATACTCAATCATACTAGATGAACATACATGAACAAAAAGGCATTTGTTCATCTATGTTCATAGCAGCATTATTTGTCAAGATAGATGTGAACCTATAGGAATAGGATTGGAAGGCTATGACTTAGTAGTTTAATGTTAACTCGACAAGGATGTGTTTGTGATGACCAAAACTGTCATCTTGAGAAGATATTGAATCACCATGGACAAAGCCTTTGTGCATGCTTGTGAGGATTGTCAAGATTGGATTAACTATCCTTGGAATATTTAACTTAAATATTGATGATAAATTTTGATTCTTTAGGGTCCCAAATTCAAGAATATGTATGAAACTACCTGAACCCTAGATTTCAACCCTCTTGGCTTCTTGACTGTTGATCAAATGTCACCTACTACTTCTTGCTAATGCTGTTACAACTGTCTCTACTATGATGGAGAGTATCTTCATGAACCCAAGTGAAAATTAACTCTTTCTCCTTTAAGTTGCTTCTTGACAGGTATTTTGTCCCAGTAATGAAATATCTTGCAAAATAAACAAGTCAGTCTATGTGAAGTATTTGGAAATCTCAAGGAAGCTTGAAACTGATAAAATGTTTGTTCATGACAGAAACTTAATTTGTTTCTCATAGGGTAAGAAACTATTATTTCTCCAGGATAATTAGGCACCAATTATGAAAGACCAAAGAATGCAAAACAAATTTAAAATTTACCCTGCTGGGTGGTGGTGGCACACACCTTTAATCCCAGCACACGGGAGGCAGAGGCAGGTGGGTCTCTGTGAGTTCGAGACCAGCCTGGTCTACAAGAGCTAGTTCCAGGACAGGCTCCAAAGCCACAAAGAAACCCTGTCTCGAAAAACCAAAAAGAAAAAAAAAATCCTAAAAGAAGAATGGTATACCACTGCAAACTAAGCAGAGAAGCACAAACTCTGTGAAAATGACAATGCCGAATGCAGCTGTGGCTGGAGAGCATGAAAAACAACCATTGATTACTCAGAAGAAGGGATGCATAATGCGGGACTGTTGAAGAGACCTAATCATACTCTAAAAGTATGAACCAATAATCACAGTCCTTGGCACTGAGCAAAAAGATGTAAAGACTTAAGTTCATACAAAATCTAGCTCATAAATGTGTATAGCAGTTTTATTCACAACTGCCAAAATATGGAAGCAATAAGATTTCCCTCTGGAGGTAAACATATAATTGTGATACATTCAGATAATGGGACATTGTTCAGTAGTAAACATAAAATAACTCTCAAAAGACATGAAGCAATACTAAACGTGAATTACCAAGCAAAGTCACTAATCAGATATAGGTGTGCTTCTAACTGAAGAGACACATTACCTAGAGATGGGGATAGAGTCACACTAATGCATCCCCAAGATATTTTTGTCATAGTTCAAACAGCCAAGAAATTAATAAATGCAATGATGCCACCAGGTGATAAAACCTTATGGGGCCTTTTATGCATATGTAAACTGTTGTTAACCATAATGGGAGTGTGTAATGCCTAACTATACAGCAGTCTAGAGATGCTGAATGTATATAGATCTAATCAGAGAATTCATTTCTACAGTGGCTTGGCAGTATGGGAAAAAAAGAGAAATAGAACAATCATATGGATTTTTTTTTCAAAACATAAACTTTAGATGTCATTTTCAAATTTGTCCAAGAATGAACATCAGCAATAGTGGATCCTAGCATTATCTACTGCCAGAGTAAATAGTTTATCAATTCTAACAAAAATATTACTATAATGGGAGAAGTGATTTAGGTAAATGGGGCCCTGTGAAATGCCTATACCTGTCTTGAAATTTTGTTGTGAATATAAATGGTCTTTTTAATATATCATGATGCATAGACCCCATGAAGAAATATGTATAGAAATGTATAGAACACATGTATAGAACTCCTGAAGGATTTGTTCTATTAGAATCAGGGTGGAGATAAGTAACAGGGATGCTGAACTTTGTTATGACATGGCTTTGGTCACAAACCCACCTTTGTATCAGTTTCCTGATTGTTAAAATAGGACCATAACGATGTCCACTTTATAAGGATGCTGTGGTCTAAAAAAGTGCTGTGAGTCCCTTTGACATCTGTATTCCCAGAATTCTCTTGTGGACTTTCCTGCTCTGAAATTCTTTTCAAAGGTGGGGAGTTGTAATGCATAGGAAGTTCAGTAAGAGTTTGCCATTTAGAATGACACGTGAGTGAGAATAGCCCTCAATCCAGGTGAGGTTCAAGCACAGGGGTCACATATTTATATTAGACATTGGCCACGATGATATCCAGAAGAAAAAAAAAACAGAGTCAGTATTCCTATATGAACACATTTTTACTCACAAAACTTTTGGAATTCTGGTAGATCTTTATTCCTCTACTTCTCTAAACCTTACCCTCTTTTTAAGTTTTTGTTTTTTGTTTTGTTTTGTTTGCTGTTTGTTAGTTTTTTTGAGGCAGGACTACTATGTGTAGCTTTGGAACCTATCCTGAAACTAGCTCTGTAGACCGTGCTCACAGAGATTCACCTGCCTCTGCCTTTGTCTCCCGAGTCCAGGGATTACAGGTGTGAGCCATTACCTCCCAGCACCTTTTAAGGGATTATAGACAGTTCTGGATTTATATTGCATATCTTTCTTTCCTGAAGAGATTCAATCAGCTCTGTGAGAAAGCTTAATTTTCATATTATCTGTATAAAGCGAAGTTTAAGACTCTTTATACAACTAGAAAAATATCTAAATTTATGAAATTAGCAAAAATAAAAATGAAATGTATTGTAAGAGAAACACCTTATTAAAGGCTGTGCATTTCAGCTTGCTATATTGTCACAGGAAGTCTGTGAACCAAGTGTCAGTATTATCCTAATCCATAGGTTAAGAGATGCTTTGAAAATGAAGGAACAGAGAAACTAGTGTATTTCTGTAGCTTTCTGCAAATGGAAAGTAGCAGTGAAGTGTAGAATGTCTCCTGTCCGAGACAGCATTCTGAGTACCAGGCTCCATAGTAGTCATTTTACATGCATATAGATTCGCTTTACCAAATACCATACAAATCTTTTTCAAACCCAATGGCAATGAATATGTGGTTGGACGCAGAATGTTTCTTTGATCCAATACTCCTTTATTCTTACAGTGTGGGATTTCATGTACCAAGGCAGGTACTGAACACACAATAATCTATATGCCAAATACTTCCTGAGGGTACAGTTTGAGTCAGGCCAAAAAATAAAACATGCAGGTTCTTGTACACTATTCTCCCCTTAGCAGATGGTCAATCAATAGCTTTTGACTGACACTGTGGTTGATTAATATTGCATGCAAAAGCCTGTTTACTTGAAGTAGAGTGAAACCGTGTAAAGTCAAAACATAGCCTTATACTAAAGGATAATGTATTTAATTTAGAAACATGATTATAAGCTTCGTACTATATTAAGGATATGTATATGTACATATAAATCAGTGATTTTAAGATGCCTGGAAAAGAAATCATGACAACAGTATTTGAGGGACACTCCCAAGCAAACTGATAACAAGAAAAGAGTAAAAATCATGTTTGGCTAGAACTAAGTATTTCTGTCTAGGTAGTCTAAAACCCAAGATGCTATAAATGCTTTCAGTTGTACCCCATGTGGGTGTATGCACAGTGTAAGAAAGTGCGATCCTTGGTTCAACGTCTGTGAACACTTTTCATATCAGCTTATCCCAGACCTCTCTCTTACAGAGTTTGTTGATTTTTATTTTGTTTAAACTTAGGAAATATAGCTGAGGTATTTTATCCTTTCAGTACTTACCTTCAGTCCGATTTTAAGTAAGTTCTGCATGGACCATAGCAGAAACGTTTCTCTTCTCTCCTACTTTCAGCGATTCTTGGTTCCTATAATCTTGACTTTGGAAACATAATCTGAGGTTAACTGGTATTAAATGAGAGTCATACTTGGCATTAGAAAGATCAAAACTTTACACATTCAAAATGCTTTTCAAATTCATGAAATGTTGTACAAAGAGCAGAGTCTGTGTGAAACCAGTGCTTTAGAAACCCAAATAAGTTTGCACTTCAGAATCAGAGACATTTGAGTTCAAATGGCAGATGTTCTGTTCAATCCAAATATTAGACAATCAATTCTGATCACCCAGAAAAGTAGAACACTATGAGTATGTGCGCATGTGTGTGTGTGTCATACATTATAGGTGTTCCAAGTTTTATGCTTAATATAGAAAACTATATAGAAAACTGCCTGCCCCATAAGTCCTGACAATGTTTTACTTCAAATGCTGTTTACATTTCAAAATTCCCCAATCAATACTTTTCACCGATTAATAATAAATATTACCATTATAAGTATGAAAAACTTATGAGACGATGTAAGAGAGCCGTGTCTTTAAATACAATCTTTCCTTCAATTTGGAGTCATTTGTGTTTCTACATATCAGGTGATATTATATTTATAATAAAATCCATTATATTTCTGTGAAACATGGGCAAGTTGTCAGTGCAACCCTTCCTCTGGAGCCCCAGGAAGTCTGCATATAATTGCAACTAAATCTACAAAGATGTGGCCCCCTTAAATATTAAGCAGAGGCAGGCGAATCTCTGTGAGTTCAAGGCCAGGCTGGGCTACAAAGTAAGTTCCAGTACAGCCAAAGATACACAGAGAAACCTTGTATTGAACAAAAAATTACCTAGATTGTATTGCTTATCTGTATCCTATCTATCAAATACCACAGTTTAGATAAGTATAGCATTTCTGCAACAACAAACAAACATAAATACAGATATTTTCATTCTTAAGCCTGGATATTACAAGAATTAATTCCAACTCAAGTTTATTTAGGAAAGAACAATTCTTCAACCTGTGGAGAAGTAGTCTTACTCAAGGAAAAGCAAGCCAGTTGGTTTACCAAACACCAAATAGTCATCCTTGGAAACATGCATACAAGTAATCTTATCAAGACTGAGCAGGGTGTACATAAGTATTTAGGAGTGTGTGTGTGTGTGTGTGTGTGTGTGTGTGTGTGGAACATAACAAGTGATGTAATGGTTATATGGGAGGGTTTAGAGGGAAGAATGGGAAGATGGGATGGTTAAATTATATTAATCTAAAAAATAAGAATACATTTAAAAATAAAATGAAAATGAAGAGTAGGTGCAAAACTAGATTCTGCAATATTTTTATTTATACATTTTTAGCAGTCTAAATATATTTTACTCCAACAGAGGGAGCATTGTGAAATAAAAAGGTTTATGTATGACATCAATTTATATCATTTTATGATGTAATACTTTATATTTATCCACACAATAAGTGTGGATAAATAACTAGTACTATGTCTTAAAACATGTACATATTTATTTATTTGTATAATTTTCATTATTTAAAACAATTTTTAAAATTTTAAGATATACTTTGATCATATTCTTTCCCTCTTCCAAGTCCTTCCAGCTACTCTTTGACTCCTCCATAACTAACTTTAAGTTTTTTCTGAAAAACCAAACAAAAATGCAAGGCAACAACCAAACCAATCAAAACCGAGAAAAAAATAACCATCCTTTCCCCACAAAACACCAAACTGTAACCAATTAATAGCATGTGCACATACAAACACCCACCACCCCCCCCCCCCCCCCACACACACACAAACTATGAAATCCCTTATATGTTGGTCACCTATTCCTTAACACTAGGCCTACCCTGGAATGGTTAATAGATCCAGTGTCACTACTGGAGAAAATTCAATTGGAGTTTCCCAATCCCCACACTTAAAAGTGAAAACTCAGTTGATAGCCTTTATCCTGGTGGCTAGGTTTTCATTTATTTACTTATAAACAAATAAAACAACGTGATCACCTCAAAGTTGGTTAAGGCAAATTAGCAGAAGGAAAAGAGCCCAAAAGAAGGCACAGTAATCAGAGAGCTATTCATCCTTACACTGAGGAATCTCATCAAAATGCTGAACTGGAAACCCTGACATATACACAGACAACACATACACTTACCCGACTCAGTGAAGATGAATATTGAGCCAGTGTCTACATAGAGCATCCACACCTGCCTTTCAGGGTCCTTGGTATAGGAGTGTACTCTGCCTGCTACCAAAAGAGAATGTATCCATTAAGCCAGCCATAAACCCTTCATCCACAATGGTACACCGCCTGTAAGATTCTAGGGCAATGGTGGTACAAAACTTAAGGGAGTAAGCAACCAATGACAGATTTGACTTAAGTCCCATTCTATGTGATGGAGCAAATACCCGATATTGACTAAGAACCTGAGACTAGATAGCACAGGGAACTAGGGTAAAAGCAAATAATACTGCTCTAAATGGAAAAAAAAATCAATGATGAAATTACTCCTAATGATATCTGCTGTACTTAAGTATCGATACCTTGTTCAATGATTATTAGAGATAATTCTTATTGCAACAACTGAGAACAAATATAGAGAACCACAACCTCACATTATTCAAAGAGTGAGAGACCTTAAATGCTCAGCTCTACATGGGCTGTCTTCATTATATCACTCCCTTCTGAGTTTGGGAACCTTGTTGTAGAGGATTCAGAAAGAATGGAAGAGCCAGAGGAGATAGAGGACACCAAAAAGAAGAGCTTTTGCATATAGTTTATTTATTAATTTAGAAACAGAAAGTGTATAACCGCTGTTGTAGGAAAATATAGCAGGGAAACTTCATGGCCTAGGGTTAAGCCATGTTCCCTTAGATGTGACACCAAAAAAGAACAAAAGAAAATATAGATTAATTAAACTTCATCAAAATTAAAGTCTTTGTGCTATCAAAAAGAAACAAAACAAACCACTGGATGGAAAAGCATTTTCAAACAATTATTTCATAATAGACTCACATCAGCAAGACATAAAGCATTTGTTTCAACGAAAAAGCTCCTTGGAAAATGGGCAAGTGATTTCAGCAGACATTTCTCCAAGGAAGATATGCAAATAGATGATAACTGCATGAAAAGATTCGGAATATAATTAGTCATTGGGGAAATGCAAATCAAAATTACAATGAGATACCACTTCATAAATAGCAGTATGGTGTTCAGGTCAGAATTTTCAGGACTGAGACAAAGTATTTGAGTCAGGAAGGTTAGAAGAGGGTTTGTTTGGGCTCCTAGTTTCCTAGGTCTCTGTCTATAAAGACAAGGAGGTGCCATGGAGGAGAACAGACTATGTCTTGGTACAGGAAGAGAGAGTGTGTCTGTGTTCACACACCTTCCTCTGCTCCCCTTTGTCACAGCCAGCCCCATAGCCCATGGACACTGCACTCACATTTTGGGAGATCTTCCTCCCTCATCTGTTGTTTCAGAGGAGCACGTTTACACAGAAGCTCAGTGGTATGCTTAATAAAACCTACTGGTTTCAGTCTTAAGATAACAAGGAAATGACAATCACAGAGTAATGTAAACAATTTTGTTTGCATTATGAGGATGGGGAGTCACTAGACCCTTGCTGATGCTAAAATAAAATTCATCAATTCCATTCCTGATTATTAACACTCCAAAGTACAAATATAGTGCATAAAAATAATAAAATAATGACACACATAAGTATCTGCATCATATAGAAAAACAAAATCTTTTGTATATATGACCAGGAGAGCAAAGAAAAACATTTGGAATTTTGTTTTTAATGGTGAAGTATTACCTATGAAAGGAATAAAGTACTTACACAAACTACACTGTGCCCTGAAAACACTGTGCTAAGAGAAACAAGCAAGTTACAAAAGACAGTATGTTGTATAATTCTGTCTATTTTTAATTTCTGGAACAGGTAGTCTATGAAGACATAAAATAGAGTTTTTCCAAACCTGTAACATAGGAGAAATATAAGACTTCTTTGAAATGAAACTTTCAATCCTGTGTTTGAATAAGGTGCATTGGGAGTATTCTACTGCTGTGTTTATTGCGTCATTAGAAAATACAGCAGGATCAAGATGTTTCATTTTCTACCTTGGACTAGATGTATCCCATCTATTCAGAATGGAATAAGCTTGCCAAGATGAGTAGTATCTTCAGAAAAGCTTTGTTGATCAGCAGAGTATGGAAAACTTCAGCCACCTCCTTAAACAAGAGGGCCACTCCAGGCTTCCTTCCTAAGTTTAAGAGTAACGCTGAAAATGTTACAACTGAAGGGCTTTAAAGATGCTTGAGTCTGTCAAGTCATGGAGGAGCCATGATGCTGTCAAAGATGACATCACTCTTCATTGACCATGGCACCACGTAGATTATGTTCAAATGGATACTGTTCCTAAGCAGGCTGGGAAGAAAACATGGACTATCTCCCAGGGGGCACTTGTGACTTTGACAATCTAGAAAGGTCAAAGGCTATGACACTCAGATGATTCTAATCACTATCAAATGCATCTTGAAAGTAGGGCACTCAGGGGAGCTTGGGAACCTTTGGCATAAGTCCATGTGGTGGAAAGGCGGCAGGTAGATAATCGCGATGTTTAATTGTGCAAAATAAAAAGAAACCTCTTGCACAACGTAGTTTATATTAAAATGTGCTCTCCGTATTGTTTTCAACCTGATTCAAAGTTAATAGCTCCATATTTTCATTACATCAATTACTTTGGAAATAAAGGGAATGATGATTTCAAATATATACTTACATACATATGCCATCAAGTAAGAGTATTGAAATGAGCTAATTAAATGAATACTAAAGGGAACAACTGATTATAAGCACTGAAAAAAATATCAAATGGAGCTTCATCAGGCAAACACACTCAATCTAAAAAAGAATATCTTTCTTTTGTTATTAAGCTATTGGCAAGATTTAACCACAGCTGCTCCACAGGGAATCATTGACAATTGATTATTCTTCTTCGTTGCACTTCAAAAGGCAACCTGCTTAAAGTAAAGACAGACATGGACTCAATCAGAGTTTGCTTAATTATTTTGCTGTTTTCTTGGAGAGGTTTAAGGGGGTATTTTACATCACCGGATTCACTAGACCTAGGGACAAAGTCATATTGTTTCTCTATAGCAATTTTCATTTTTCTGAAAATCATGACCCATTTGATATCTTAAAAACAGCAACATTAATTTTAATTTGTCATATTGAAGGGTATAAATTGACTAAATGTTAATAGCATTCTCGAGTAATCAGTCCCACATGATTAACCTGAGAATTGCCAAAGCATTGTTTACTCTTCATTTGTATCTGAAGGAAAAAAAAAGCGACATGATGAGTCAGACAGAGTTGGGTTCATTTACTTTAGGATCTGCATTAAAACTTGCCAGGATGATTCATAACCATTTTCCTTGATATGTATCCTGACAAAACATCTTACTTTTGAAAGCAGCATATTGGAAAACAATTGAGGGCCAAAAGGAGTTCCATGTCATAATGACAATTGAGCTGCATGGAAAAAATACTGTTGCATTTTATTTTCTCACTTTCTGGTTAATAAAATGGACAGGACACAGCCTTTGAAATTTTGTAAGAACTCTCCTTTGATAACTGAATTTTTTTTAAATAAAATCAAAGTACATAGCTTGTGGTTTTAACACCATCTAGTGGTGTTTTACATGGCAGCAAGTGAAACTGAAGCAGAGACAAAGAAGCAAAGAGGCCTTCCACATCGAAAGTTTGCACAGATTTCCACAGAACCCAGTTAGGGTTTTATCCTGAAGAAGAAGGGCCCTCACCTGGGGGTGTGCGCCAACAACAGAGGCGGGAATGTTCTGTATCTGCTGGGAAGAAAAGGGAAAATAGGAAGTCATCACATAGATATCTTTCCTAAATGTGGTTGGGAAAATGCAAAAATGCAAAAAAACCATAAAGGTTATCTTCAAAAACCTTAATTGATAGTGCTTCTTTTAGATACTGTGATAGCAACAAACTAGACAGATGCAGCCGATTTCAAAATATAACAGCATTTCAAAACTTATAAAACTCCTTACCCGTGTTTCCAATGAGTAAGATTTTTCAGTGTAAGAAATGGGTAGCAGGTGAAGTGCCTGGGAATGAGGATATGAGCTCCAGTCCCCTGCACCTTGGTCCACAGCAAAATATGAAGGTGATTGCCTGCAACCTCAGTGCTAGGGGGGAGATAAAAGAAGATCCCATAGACTTAATGGGAGCTCCAGTTTGTGCTTAGGGAATCTGTTCCATCTGTGATTGAGGAAGAGATTTATTGTCAATCTATGGCCTCTATGCCTTTAGGGGTGAGCGAGCACACATGAACACACACACACACACACACACACCACAAACATGCAAAACACATTTAGTTTTTTTAAAAAGTAAAAATTGAATACAGCTATTAAAACTCTTGGTAATATATAAAGGGCACATTATAAATAACTACAGGGTCTTTTTTTTTTTTATCATAGCAAAAGACAGGTTTCAGGCACCATGCAGCCTTTCAAAGCCACCTTGCTCAAAGGTTAGATGGAAATTGAGGGAATCACTTTCCACAGTTTATTTTCATATGAACATACATATTTATATCTATATATATAACTATCATATACAAAGCATGTTTGTACAGTTTAAACACATTAAAACTTTTGACATGAACAGGAATCTATCAATTCAATCATATTTCTCTCATGCACAAGTGTAAAAAATGAGTACTGACAAATAAAGAACTTGCCAAATTCCTGACAGTAGTAATAAGGCATCAACACACCAAGTTTGTCCATCCAGCTTTGGGGGCTTGCATAAAAGAGCCCATCAGGGACCTGCTATAATGAGATTTCAGGGCCTTACAGAGAAATGTAGCTGCAGTATAGCAGACACTCATAGAAAGATTTGTTGATCGTTGGGTGAAAAATTGTGGACATAACACGTGCACACATCGAGGAGGTTATTGTAAAACCATCTGTAGAATCTTCTCGACCCATTTCTGGAAAAGTTATTCTTATTGTAGACATACAGAAAATGAAGCATTTAAATGTATGCATGAGTGAAGTTCTGAGAGACTCATATACTCCCCAAAGCTCTCAACTCTGGGAATGAGCAGGGATGAGATTCAAACTCTACTTTCCTAAAATTAAGTCCTGGTCTCCTATAACAGCAAAATAGCTGTGATTTAGTGTGATAAGCAAAGAGAGACATTGGGATGCTTAAATTTCATGAGGATGTCTTTATTTTCCAGATAACAGTTATTAAACTGACGATGTTCCATTACTGTCATAAGTGCTTTTCACTGTATGTATGGTGTCTTCTCCATGAGCATATAGAAACGATTTAGAAATATACATGTGCATAAAGGCATATAATACAATGTAGCATGTGCAAAATCTTACATAAGTTGTATCACATATAAGAGAATGCAATGTATTTTTTGGTTAAGTGCACCAGAAGTCACATATATTGCTCAGCTTCAGCTTATGGGTATGACCATTTTGTGTGTCTCCATGAAAAGTTCTCCATGAAGATTTAGGCTGATGCTGTCATTAAGAGCATGTTGTCTGTAGCAACTTAATTGTTTGTATTTTAGTGAATAGTTTAACACATATGGAAGGTAGAAAAATAAAGCACAGTATGTTCTTGAGACTTAATACTTTTAATATGCTTCAATAAAAAAATACTGGCACTCAGCCCGATAATTGAGGGACTAAAAAACTACAAAGTACCTAATCTTGGCTTAAGTGACAAAAAGGTTGCATGCAGATGGATGTTGTCACTGCCAGGCTTCCCAGATATAATATGAATTCTCGTTCAAGACCACGTGATCATCACAGTTAGCCAATTCAATTTAAACTACAGAAAGTGTACAAAACAATTCGCAGCATATAAAAGATAAGACCAGTGATATCATTTTAATGCGCAGGTTATCTTGAGTTAAACAATGAAGGCTTTTAAGGCCCTTTGAGCACTGTTTGTGTACTCACCCAGGTGTTGCCATCATGTTTGTTTACAAATTGCTTATTAAATCAAGTTGATGCTGAGAAAGAAAATGTATCTGCTCAATTCACACCATCTTACAGTGTTTTTTTAAAAGATGAACTTGAGAATCCTATAGAATAGGCAATCTCTTTTCTTATGGGGCTAGCAATTCTAGAATTATAAGGAATATTTATACATGAAAAAGTCATCTACAAACTGCAAATTTCAAGGTCACAATAAGCTATTAACAAAATGTTTCAAAAATAGAATTTGAATTTTAGAAAACTATATTTAACTTAAAAATGTATTTAAGACAGAATTTGGGGAATAATTTAACACAACATCCTTCAAACTACTGCTTTATGTTTTAGCAAAAAGTAGTTTATTGAGACATTTACCAAATATAAAAGTACATTAAGCATCAGCAACACTGCAACATGTACACTGCCCATTTCATTTCATATTTTAACAACACAGTTTCTAATAAATTTTGCATAGGCATATGCTCCTGCTCATTCACTTACTCATTTAAAAATAGTTCTTATGTATTAATAGGCATCAGTGCACATTAATAGTATTTTTCAGACACTACGGGGCAGATGCACTTACAAACTCACAGCACTTATGATGACATGCACAAGATCTTCTCAAACTCAAGATGGGAGATGTTATAAAGCAGGTTAAGTGGGGTCATAGAGCACATAATCCTAAACACTGGCTGAGCTACTGGCATTTATGGTTACTGGCACAAAGAGAGTCAGTTTCCATGAATGTGACCCATACATGATATATTGACCACACATCAAAGCATGTTCTAGCTTCAGGGCTAGCCAGAAAACACGACCTGAAATCAATGGGGAGAGAACCAAAATAAAATCAAAGTTCACTGGGAAGAATGGGGAAGAGGGAGTGTTGAGAGAGGTAGATGTGTGAGTTGGGGCATGAGTATCCTCAAAATACACTGGATGGAATTCTCAAGTAATGAATACAAACATTGTAAAATGGATAGATGAAAATAACTGTCATATCTACATGGCTCTAATATTGGCACTGCATTTCGCCCAAGCTTTTGCTTGGAACTCTGAAGTAGGGAACATTTGCTCTTAAATTTCTCTCTGGAATTTACGTGCTCTATAGGTAAGATAATTTTATTTTCTCCCAGAAATTTTGCCTTTGAAGTGTGGGAGAAACCAAATGACCTTTTCTCCTGTCACCTCTAATAAAACTTAAAATGTTGATTCCTAGTGGTCTTACCCCTCTAAAGGACATACTTGTTTCTAAACTCAACCTGCTTTTTCAAAAAGTAACATATATCATATCTATTTATATGTATTTCCAAAGAACTGATCATTGAAATCCTATGTCTGAACTTTGTCCTTCCTAGAGGCAGCATAGATTTTGCACCTAATTGAGTAGGGAGTGCACGATGGATTAACGCTCTCAATGATTTTCTGATTTAGTTGGCTAACTGAAAACTTCCACAGGGCAGAGTGCAATTTACTTGTGTGCCCCAATTAGCACTGCTAACTGGGGCACAAAATCGGCATAAAATTGAGCCCTGATTTTTTTCCATCAGCCCACCATTCAGAAACGTGGAACAGCCAAACAGACTCTGAGGACAGCCTTCAGCAGCCATCTTTCTCTTGCTTACCAAGTCACATAGTAGCTTGTTGTAATCTGAGTAAGAAAGATGTGTTTGTAGATTGGATTATGTTATCAAAAGGGATTTAGTATATTAAAAAGAAAGAAAATTAAAGATGCTATACTGATAAAGAGGCAAAATGGCATTAAAATATAGGGATTTTTTTAACCAGTTGGGGATTGCCAAAGCAGAATTCCGTCAGTAACTTTTCTCATAGAGAGAGATATGCTAACATGAATGATGTGATTTTGTACCTGGCAGAGAAAACCTTTGTCACATTTCCATAAACTAGCTGTTTGAGAAGCCCACAGAGCCACATAACAAACTATCTTTGGAGATTTTCTTTGATTTCATTTATGGTCTTTCAGAAGCCCATAGAGCCACATTCAAATAGCAAGACTTAAAAAAAAAACATATTTGTTTGCCATTTGAAAGTCCAAGTTTTCAATCTAATATTTCATTTTCATACTATTTATTCATTTAGTAATAGACTTCAGTACAAACACATAGTAATGTTAGCAAAAGGGCAAGGTCAGTAAATAGCCTTCTGAAGGAAACTCTGCCAGCTTTTCATAATGCAATTTGGGAATCCTGTTAAAACAGGACTGTGCTTAAGACCTTTACTGAAAGAAAACAACTCTCCTCGCAGACCTCTCTCAGCTTTCCTTCAATTGCGTAGGCAAAGTCACCACTGCATCTGTTTCCTCAGCTCCAGCAATGTGTTTCTTGTCTCCAAGATTGCTGTAGGCCCTGACTCCGTGAACCAATGTATAGTCTTCAGCCTGTACAATGTTTATTCTTGGACACCAGCACTGCACGTGAACATCATCAGGGCAAGGGCATCTTGGCATCACTTAAGTAGTGCAGTATATTTATTCAACTCATTTGTCAATGCCCAGGTGATCACCCATCAACTACAATGTTCAAACAATGGGTCTGAACATTTTGGAAAGTTTTTACTTCTGGTGTTTATAGATAGGAAACCAAGTTAAAGAAATTCTCAGATGGATTTAAAAGTCGAACTGTGGTGATTTGCTGTAGTCAATGTTCTTTAATGACAAGGATATACAGAATAATAATTTTTTTTTGCCCAGAAAATAAGAAATGGAATATATTACATAATAATACATAAGAGATGGAATATATTAAAAGTAGATGGACCATTGTGCCAAATGGCTGTACTGATGTAGTAATATTTGTGATTTATGTTGTCTGCACTATATAATAATTTAACAAGGAAGTTATCAAGTCTGATTATCATATATTTGGAGTGTATTGTGTGCTGGATGAAAGGAGAAAAGAGAAGGACAGGGGAAAAAAAGAAGAGCGAGAAAGGAGAGTATAAAGACAAAGGGAAGGAAAAGGAATATTTTGTAATAATTGGAAGGAGAATAAAGAGCAAAGATATGCGATCAAATGTTTGTGTGTGTGTGTGTGTGTGTGTGTGTGTGTGTGTGGTGTGTAACTTGTTGGTCAACTTTGATTGTCATTCTTTAACACCATCTCTTTTGTTTTATTAGACAGACCCAGAATTTTCTGATTAGTGGCTAGGGAGCCAGGGATTTTCCTGCCCCACTATTGCTGTACTAGGATTGCAAGCAAGTTCTGCCACATCTGTTCTTTGGTTTTTAAACACTGGTTCTAAGGATCAATGTGGGTTCTTGTATTTCTATTGTAATGAGTTCAGAGAGTATGGATCTCCCAGGACCGTTATGGGGCTTTTGATATATATATTTAAGAATGCTTTAAAAGCCCCTGAATTTGAAAGCCAGTGATAAGCTTTGAATGTAAACAATACCATGTCAAACTTATTTTATAATCTATACTACTTTAAGTGATCTAGCCTATATTTGAGTTCTTTAATCATCCCAGTTATTTTATATATTTAAAAATTTCCTATTTCAATACTTGATCAACAATTAGAACAATTAGTCATTTCTGAACTAGGACTTGGAAAACAAATAAATCTGTTATAGAGGCAATGATAATTTCCATACATCATACGAAGTTTGAAATTTTCTTTTCTTTTAAATTTTTTTCAAAATTATAACATATTTGCATCACATCATTTCTTCCCTTTTCTTTTTCCAATCTCTCCCAAGCCCCATGTGCAACTAACGCTCCTGGCAAATTTGTAGCCCCTTTCTCTTCAACTTCTATTGCTTTATACACACACACACAAACACACACACAAACACACACACATACATATTCACATACATAGATACAATCAAACAATTCAATCCAATATTTGCTCATGAAAATAATTTCAGAATTGAACTCTTGGAAACTGACAACCAGCCAAGGAACTCATACTCAATGGAGAACCTTTTCTCCTGCTTTCATTATTTCTTAGCTGTCTGTAGCTCTTTGTCTATGGGTGGTGTTCTGTGAGATTCCTTTTTCCACCTTAATGTGCCTGTTGCCATAGGCTGATCATATAGAACTGAGCAACTATGTATATGTTACTAGGTTTTGTATATCTCACCAATTAAATCTATTTATATTTTAGGTATTATTTATGTGTTCTCTTATCTTTTAATAGTAGCCAAACATGCCTATAACCTAAAAAAGATTTTGCATTTTTAAATTATTCTTACTAATTCACCATTCTCTTCAATAGCAATAATTGATTTATAACTTCAGTGACATTAAACTTAATTATCAAAACATCTCAGTGGCCACTTGGGCTTCATTAGCATATATTTCTTATTTGGGTTATTTAGCCATATGCTATAACTTCAATTTTAATTATTTCTGTGCTTTGCTGAGTAAAGGAAATCTAGGAGCTCCCAATGAACATTTTCATTTCCTATTTTCTCTTTTAGATTTGCAGCATGCTTTTATCATTTGTAAGATTGTCGTGAAGCTCCATGAGGAAACCAGAGACACATTATCCTTAGTTGCATATCATATATTAAGTGACACAGAGAGTCGACTGACTTCAGGAGTGCTTACTGGGAATGGGTATCTGTTATATGCAATATGTGTGTGTGTATGTATACACATACATATATATAATCTCCACTGACTTAAACACAGCAGCATTCTTTGTAATGACTTTATACCATGTGAATGGAAGATTCAAATATGACATTACTGTGTATTTCTGCTGCAACTATAGATAGCCCTTTAAAAGAGTTAACCACAGATCAAAATGTTAAATTTAAAATTATTAAAATCTTATATGACAAAATAGGAGAAATTCTAAATAAACCCCATTTTACTTTTGTCTTTGTTTAAATTTTAATTTAAAAAAAACTAAAAATGTGTTTTTATGAATGAAAAATAATGACAACCAGACTTCATTATAATAAAAATGTTCTTTTCTGTAAAAAGAGAAGAAGAAGAAGAAGAAGAAGAAGAAGAAGAAGAAGAAGAAGAAGAAGAAGAAAAAGAAGAAGAAGAAGAAGAAGAAAAAGAAGAAAAGAAGCTGTAAGAATCAAGAGGGGTTACATATAATGGGAATAAAACTTTGCAAAATATTTATTCTGATATCACAAATCCCACAAAAAATATCTAGAACTATCCAAAAAATCTTTGACATCAACTTTTTTTTTTTTTTTTTTTTTTTTTTTTTTTTTTTTT
>NW_026067917.1:6434594-6461007 GCF_014885135.2 Alexandromys fortis | reverse complement strand
AAAAAAAAAAAAAAAAAAAAAAAAAAAAAAGAATGCCATCTTCTCTATTGGCGATAATGTAAGAAATCCTTTCAGCTTTTACTAATAATAATTAGCAGTAGTAATAATGGTAATACAGGAGTCAGGGTAAGCTCTAATGACACCCCGGATGAAATGAAGACCTGCCTTCCTCTCCATCACTGTGCTCAGTAGCTTACTAATCAAGCGCTGGCAGAATGAACTTCAGTTTAAGTGGCATCATTATTTGGACTTAAATGTAAGTTCTTCTAAGAAGACTGACAACCTTGGGAAGTAGTCATTCATTTACAGCCAAAGGAGGCTGGACCCTTGCAGTGACAAGTTTGCTTTTCCTTCACTGACCTGCCAAGTGGCTAGAATGCTTTTCCAAATGACCACATCTGGCAAGAAGAGAATTTTAACCATTAAGCGACAAATGCCTACATCATCGTAGTTATTAGTGCCAGCAAACTGAGGGCATACATTTATGCTATTTCCAGAAGACTCACAAAGCATTTATGCTACCTTGAATTTCTGAAAATTTGCATTACAGGATTTATTTAAACTAAATATATGACAAATGTATTAGCTTGTGTTCTACCTCCAAACGTTATTGTATTGAGAATTTTTGAGGATCTGATGTTCTATAGAAGTTTGATAGAAAAGACTCTCACAGTTAGACATTCCTTTTTTTCTGCATCATTCCAAATAGCTGATTTATCACATCTCAAAGGATATGGATAATAGGACGGACAATGCATTGAAAACCAATTTTTAATTACATTTATTTAAAATGAGCTTCATCTACTACATTTCAGGTCACTATTCTTTTTTTTTTCCATTTTCCCGTTATGTTGCTTAGTATCTTTATAGCTTGTTATTTTTTCCTTTGGATAATATGTTACAGAATATAATTATCTCATTTGTCCAAGTGCCAAATTTGTCAACAATAAAACTAAAATAGTTCTTCTGCTGAGCTGTATGTGACAGACAATTCTACAATAACCTTTTAAAATGTACCACCTTGATTATTATTACTCTTGTGCTCTTTAATTATTAAAAGAGGTGGTTGAACTATGTTTTCTCAATAGCTTGAAATATGGTTCACGACAGAGCAATTGTTGTCTTCACCATTTCTTACCATATTTGCTGGTTTGGCATCCATACTAGGAAGATAATACTTCTATTATAATAACTATCAATATATAAATCTACTTACTACATTATAGTACCAAATGTATCTACCTGTCTAATTAAAATATCTTTATGGCCAATACTGATAATTAATTGTATTGATTTTTCTTAATTTGCTGCACTAGGGATCAAAGTCATTAATAATATAATTCCCATATAGATAACATGGGGTTGAACTTCAAGGTAAAATAGACTTACTACCTTTGATTTAATTATAGTATATCAATACCTGGGGAAGTTAAGATACTGCAAAATCTTAATTTTTTGTGACAAACGCATCATTTCATAATTCTTATTACAAAAGAAAATAAAATTCTTGTATGTTTTGTTCTATTCTGATTCAGCTCCCCTCCCCAAATCATGACCAACCATTATCTAGAACTTTAAGTTGGTCAGAAGTAGAGGATCTGTTCATGAGTGAGATTGGTTTTTAATTCTCATTCTTACTAATGTCTTTGTGTGGTTTGGTTATTAGAGTAATTGTAGCCTCATAAAAAGAGTTTTGCAATGTTCCTTCTGTTTTTATTGTGTGGAAAACTTTGAGGAGTATGGGTATTAGTTCTTCTTTGAAATTCTTGTAAAATTCTGTACAGAAGCCTTTTGGTATTTAACTTTTTTTTTGATTGGGATACTTTTGATGACAGTTTCTATTTCTAAATAGTTATATGTCGGTTTAATTTGCTTATATGGTATTTATTTACTTTTCATAAGTGATATTTATCCAGAAAATTGTACATTTCCATTATGTTTTTCGATTTTGTGGAGTATAGGCTTTAAAACCATGACCTAATAATTCTCTGTATTCCCTCCTTGTCTGTTATTATGTCCCACTTTTTGTTTCTGATTTTGTTAATTTGGATAGTCTCTCTCTGCCTTTTGGTATGTTTGGATAAAGGGTTGTCTATTTTGCTGATTTTCTTGAAGAACCAACTTTTTGTCTCATTGATTCTTCATATTGGCATGGCCTCTTTTTATAACTGTTATTTCATGCATATATGTATATGGATGTGGATATGCATTCCTGAATTTAATCTGTACGGTGTATATAACATCACCTGTATATATGCTTTCAGACCTGACTATTTGGCCCTGGAAATTCAATTGATGTGCTCTTTCCCAGGTAAGATGACCTCTCCCACTCTCTGTTTTCCTCATTGCTTACACTTTTTTTTGTAGGGTCAAGGTCTCATTGGCTTTTCCCCAGGTAGTTTGCATGCTTATTGCTGTTATTCTTGCACAGCTTTTAGACTTAGACATTCATGTTGATAAAACATGAATCCAGGAAATATTGGACATTTTGGAAGATCTAAATCTAAAAAAAAAAAATAGAAATAGAGAAAGGAGAAGAAACCTAGGTCAAAAACACAGAAAATATTTTCATTGAAATCATAGGAGAAAATTTCCCTAACCAGACGTAAGAGATGCCTATCAAGATACAATAAGTATATAGAATACCAAACACACTGAACCGGACAAGAAAGTCCCCTCAGCACATATTAATCAAAACACTAAAAGACTAGAACAAGAAAAAATATTAAAAATTGTAATGGAAATAGGCCAAGTAACTCAAGAAATTTTTGAAAGCACACCTATGAGAGTAACATGCCATAGAAAATCTAAAAGTCAGAAGGAGCTGTGCTCCAGACGCCAAGAGATCACAGATGTCAATAAAAGCTACTATATCTAGCAAAGCTTTCTATCACAACAGATGAACAAAATAAGACTTTCTGTGGCAAAATCAGTTTTAAGCAATATGAACTTACAAATCTAGCCCTGTGTAAGATTTTAGAACCTTCTAATGATAAACTATACACAAGAAAATACAAGGAATAAATAATCCCCGACCAGCAAATCAGAAGAGGTGAAACACACACACACACACACACACACACACACACACACACCACAAGAACAAAACAAAAAGGATCAACACATACTACTCATTAGAGTCCTCAATATCAATGATCTCAATTCCCCAATAAAGAGACACAGACTAACGACATGGACGGAGGGGGGAGGACCTTGGACTTTCCACAGGGCAGGGAACCATGACTGCTCTTTGGATAGGAGAGGGAGGGTGAGAGGAGTAGGGGGAGGGGNAAAAAAAATGAAAAAAAAATGAATTTTCAAAAAAGAAAAGAGAAAAAAAAAAACAAGATCTGTTCTTCTCCTGAAACACAACTTATCATCAAGAATAGTCATCACCTCATGGTAAAAATAAAAAAAAATAAAATCTTATTAATAGACAGGTCTTTCAGAAAAACACTAAACAGAGCAATGCTGAAACTAAGTGATGTCATAAATCTAATGGACCTGACAGTTATGTGCACAAGTTTTCACCCAAACACAAAAGAATATACCCTGTTCTCACGACCTCATGGAATTTCTCCAAAAATGATTACATACTCAGACACAAAGCAAGTATCAACAAATGTAAGAAAATTGAAATAATACCCTGGAACTATCTGGCCACCATGGATTAAACCTGAATATCAACGGCAATAGAAAACTTGTAAAATAATAGAAATTGAAACCTCACTACCAAATGAGAAATGGGTAAAGACAGAAACTAAAGACTCTCTAAACTCAATGAAAATAAATATATAACATACCAAAACTTATGGGGCACATTGAAGGTTGGTTGTATGAAGAAAGTTCACAGCAATAAGTGACTACATTTTAAAAAATTGTAGTGATTTCATTCTAGGAATGTTACAGAAAATCTAAAATCTCTAGATTAAAAGGAAGAAATCATATACAAAAGGAATAGTCCAAATGTAATACTCAAATTCAAACCCAAAATCAATGAAGTAAAAACTAAAACAATAAGAAGAATTAATGAAACAAAAAGCTAGTTTTGACAAAATCAATAAGATTAATGAACTGTTATCCAAAATAGCTAAAAGTTGGAAAGAAGATTCATTTCAATCAAATTAGAGATGAAAAGGGGTAATAACATGCACCAAGGAAATCACAAGGACATACTTTAAAATTCCACGTTTTGGCAAACTAGAAAATATAAAAACATGTAAAATTTTCTCAATACATACCACTTACCAAAAGTTAAACAAGATCAAAACAAGCTATTTCAACAGACCTAAAACACCCAGTGAAATAGAAGCAGCAATTGAAAATCCCCCAACCAAGAAAGAAAGAAAAACAAAAAAACAAAACAAAACAAAAAAAAAACTCAGAACCAGAAGTTTTTAGCATTGAATTCTACATGACTTCAAATTGTCTACATGAAGAGTGTTGATACAAATACTCTTCAAATTATCCCACAATAAAGAAACATAACAAACTGTACAATGCGTTTTATGAGTTCACAAGTTACCCAAACCACATAAATATCAACAAAGGAAAAAACAAATTTCACTTATGAATATAGATGCAACAATTCTCAATAAAATACTTTCAAATGAAATCCAAGAACACATCAAAAAGGCCATCCAATATGATCATGTATCTTTATACCAGAGATGCAGGAATTGTTAAATATGTTTAAAACAATAAAAGTAATCCACCATCTAAGCAAACTGAATGACAAAAGCCAAGTAACCATATCATTACACGCAGAGAAGCCTTTGATAAAAACCAGCACCCCTTCATGATAAAGGTCCTTAAAAGATTGTGGAGACTCCAATAATAAAGATAGTTGGCAGCAAGACCGTAGCTAGCACTAACTTAAGTGGATGGAAACTCAACACAATTAGACTAAAATCAGGCCCAAGATAAGGTTGTCCACTCTCTACATCTTTATTCAATATTGTACTTGAAGTCTCAGTGAGAAAAATAAAATGACTGGAGTAGATGAAATGGATACAAATTGGAAAGGAAGATGTTAAAGTATTATTATTTGCAGATGATATGAGATATTATAGTATACATAAATGACCCTAAAAGTTTGACTAGGAAATACTTACAACTATTAAACACTTTAAACAATGTAGGTAGACATGAAATTAACTAGGAAAAAATTAGTAGCCCTCCTATATACAAATGACAAATGGACTGAGAAAGAAATCAGGATAACAATACCTTTATCCATAACCACAAAAAAATATATATACATATACATATATATACATATACATATACATATACATATATACCATAATATATTGGGGTAACTCTAACCAAGCAAGTGAAAGACTTGTACAATAAAACTTCAAGCCCTTAAAAAGAAAAATTGAAAAAGAAATCAGACGATTGAGTGATCCCTGATATTAGTGGATCAGTAAGAATTGGTAGTTAAAAATGGTCATACAATTAAAGGCAATATACTGATTCATTGTAGTCTTAATTAGAATTTTATCCAATTCTTCACAGATCTTAAAAAGAGAATTTTCACCTATACAGAAACACAAAACACCCAAGACAGCTAAGAGAAAAAAATCTGAATAGTAAAAGAACTGTTGGAGGAATATCTAGCCCTGACTTCAAGTTGTACTGCAGGGATATAATAATAATCATCATGATATTAACACAAAAACATCCATGTTGATGAATGAAATTGAACTAAAGACACAGATACATCTAAATGCATACACATATGGATACCTCTGTGTGTGCATTGTGTGTGTGTGTGTGTGTGTGTATAATACAACTGGTAAAAAAATGACAGCATCTTCAAAAATGGTACTGATTTAACTGCATATTGGCATGTAAACAATGCAAATGGATCCATATTTACACCCTGCACAAAACTCAAGTCCAAGTGGATCAAAGATTTCAACCTAAAGCCAGAAGCACAGAACCTGATAGACGACAGAATATGGAATAGCCTTTGACTTACTGGCACAGAAAATGATTCTCTGAACAGAACACTGTTAATACAGGCTCTAAAACAACAATTAATAAATGGGAATTCATGAAGCTGAAACACGTCTGCATTGATACGAACATCATCACTTAGATAAAGTGGCAGACTACAGAATGTGGAAAAAGTTTTTTACCAGTCATACCTCTGATAGAGGGCTAATATCAAGAAATATAAAAAACTTCAAAAACCAGATATCAAGGAAACAAGAAACCTAATAAATAAAAAAAAGAATGTAAATCTAAAAAAAAGAAACCTAATAAAAGTGGGGTACAGATCTAAAAACAAAAAAGAAATCCCAAATAGATGAGACACCATAACAACATGATTAATATTCTAAGCCTCCAGGGAAATGCAAATTAAACTCACTTTGAGATTTCTTCTTACTTCTGTCATACAGACCAAGATCAATAAAGCAAATGATTTTTGAGGATATGGAGTAAAGGGAACACTCATTCATTGTTTATGGTAGTGTGAACTTGTACAACTACTATGGAAATCAGTGAGGCAGTTCCTCAGAGAGATGTGACTCAATCTGCCTCAAGGTCCACCTATACAACTCTTGGGCATATACCCAAAGGACACTTCATCCAACCACAGTGACACTTACTCAACCATTCTCACGGCTTTCTATTCATAAGAGCCAAAAATTGGGAACGACCTAGATGTCCCTTAACTGATGAACAGATAATAATAAATTTAATGACTTTATTCATTCTTTTAATGACTGGGTAATATTTTATTGTATAAATTTAGAACATTAGTCATTAAATTTACCAGTAAATGGATGTAACTAGAAAAAAAATCTTTCTGAGTGAGTTAACCCAAACCCAGAAAGAGAAATATAGTATTATTAACTTATATGCAGAAAATAACTATTAAGCCAATGATAACCAAGCTGCAATCTTTGGAACCACAGAGATTGGATGTAGAGTAAGGGACTAGATGGATGGAGGGAAATCTCTCTATGAAAGGAAAATAAAAATAGTTTGTTGTAGATGGATGGGGTGACTAGAAGAGTATAATCAAGTTGGGGGAGATTAAGGGAAGAGAGAGATGAGGGAGAGAATTATGGGAAGAGACAGCTAATATCAAAGGCCATTTTAGGGATACTATGCAGCCTTAATGTGTTTTAAGTTTCCCAAAATACATACATATATAAAAGTGATCTAAATGAAATTGTTAAATCATAAAACAATGACATTTCTTGAAACGTAATCAAGTTTCCTATACAGAGATGGCTTTACATCTAATTGTATTATTGGTGAAGGGGCTCCAAAGGAACCTCCAAACAAACAGGGCTATTGCCAAAGCTGTAGTTTGTTCACCATAAACTGTGAGCAAGGCTTCATTGCCAAAGACAATACCTAGAAAGTTCATTGAACATGAAGAAGTTGTGCTAATACTTACAAAGAATTAGTATGTCTGTCTGGACTAGTTTGTTTAGTGCAGAAAGATATTCTGAATGCTAATAACAGATAACAACTCCATGACCGCTACAAACCATTTGATCTTCAATGTTGTCCTTTCTGTAAGATATGCTAGTATACTAGTGACAAAAACTTGTGGGTGTAACCAATCATCATCTGATTTGAGTTAAAACCCACTCCAGGAGTTGGAATCCATAACTAACATGCTTCTGTGACAAACAGTCTAAGGTTAGATGCATCAAGAACCTAGGGTAAACCTAAATACTATTTTTCCTAAACAAAAATAAATCTGTAGCAATAAAATGACTCTTAATGACATCGTGCTATATTCGTAAATTGTTGTTGCCTTGCTCAGTCATTATAATAGAACTTCACCCTGCAACAGATAGAAACAAATACAGAGGCTCATAGCCAGACATTGCAGAGAGTAAGAGACATTGAAACACCAAGCAATAAATGGGACATTTTCATCAAATCCCTGCCCTTGTGTCTCAAGGAGCTCTATAAAAGAAGAGGTGGAAAGTGTGTAAGTGTCACCAGGGATGGAACCAAGCAAGCAGGGTTCTCTAAATCAATAGTATAGACTCATTTATGAATTCAAAGAAACTGAGGCAGCTTGCACAGGGCCTTCATGGATATGACTAGTTGGGGACCTGAAGATCAATGGAGAAATTGGCACTTGCCTCCTTACCATACCCAGAAGCAATCTCCAATTGATGACCACCTACAACGTACCTGCTATAAACTAAAGCCGCGTACGCTTTTTTATTCCATGAAACTGCAAGAATTTGTTCTATTTTCCAATGTAAAAGACTTTGAGGACACCATTGCTAACTTGCTTGTAAAATATTTTTGGGAAAATAAATCTGAATGTAATTGATCCTTTTGGTCAGGGTTAATTATTTATGTAGCAAAATAAAGACATTATCAAAAATACAACCCAAATATACAGCACTTAATATGTAGCAACTGATGTTATATGTAGCAAATTGAGTACATAATCTTGCCACCGTCAAAAGATATGACCTGGAGATGACCTTTGATGTCAACACCCTGGACCAGCATCTGCCCATAAGACATATTCAAGTCTTTTATTGTAGTTAGACTTCACCAAATATGGATATGTGGGTGATTTGCAGTTACCTTCCAATCTGTACTTTCCCATTATTTGAGTCTACCATTTTAACAGTGAGTCATCACCTGCTTTCCCTGATCTTGCAGTGAAATGTTGTTCATGTATGGTGGGTGTCTATCAATTTAGAACCACGTGCTCTTTACTGGAGGCAATGAAAATTTCTCTACTTCCAAAATCAACTTCTACCATAGGAAGGAATTAAAATATTTTATAAAGAGTTATACTGTAAATAAGCATTCTGCTTTTAGAGAAAACTCGAGTCAAGAGATTCCTGCTGTTCAGTAGTGGCACAAAAGTTGTGGAAAGAACCAACCACTATCTGTTAGGAATGAAGCCCCATTCCATGAGATGGAACCCATGTTTTTGGGTGGCCAAAAACCTGAAAGCTGTAGGCCATGAACCTTGGGAAAAACCAAATACTACCATTTTGCTAAAGGAGTATAGCAATAAAATGACCCCTAAGGACCTATTGCTATACTCACAAATGGGTATCTTACTCAGTTATTATCAGAGATGCTTTCTGCTACGGTAGATGGGAACAAATACAAAAGACCACAAGTGAACAATGTGCAGAGATTGAGAGACCTTGGAACATTTAGTCTGAAATGGAATGTCTCCATTAAATCCCTCCCCTTGGAGCTCAGGGAACTCTGCAGAGGAGAATGCAGAAAGATTGTAGTAGCCTGTGGAGACGGAGGGCACCAAGGAATCAAGGTCTTCTAGACACAGCAGTACCAGCAAACACTTGAATCAGTGAGACTATGGTAGCATACACAGGGCTTGCACAGGTCTAAGTCAGATGGGGAACCGCACTGAGAACAGAAGTAGACACAAATTCCTATCACTAATCCAAAAACTATCTCCAATTGATAAACGACAAAAAGAAAAAAAAATAGTTTTTTCTAATGTCGAGGACCGGTCTCGACAAAAACACCCCTTGCCAAGGGTAGGGGCTTGGGAATTTAGAAATATTCTTAAAGAATATGAAGATGTGTGAAAAATAATAATACAGAAACCACAGAACAATACTGGTAGTGCAGTCCAATGAATACTGAAATCACCCATGTTTTGTCTTTTAGACAGTTTTCTGAAAGATAAAATAAATTTTTCATATATATGTATATGTGTGTGTATGTATCAGTTGTTTTCAAAATATTTTTCCAGAACTATATTTTTTTTTCTGTGACAACCTAGGTGACATGCTCAGCAAAAATGGGAGCCCACGGCATGCCTTCCCTCTACAGTGATTCCGGTCCTCTCCAGGGAATTCTGCAGTGCTATAGAATGCTAGTTGAAATGCTGGATTGGGCTCACTCCAGCACTAAAACTCTGTGATTGTTGGGTCAGGACATCTAATTCACTTTTATACCCCCTCTTTGCTTCAACAGGGGATGACTCAATAGTACAAATTGAGAAATTCATGATACTCTGTCACTTAGAGGAGAAATTGCAGCTCCCATTTTCACTGTTCTTTTCATGCAAACAGAGCCTCCGCTGCACAAGCTCTTCAAGGTTGCCTTTATATTAAGCCTTTCCCAGATAAGCCGCTATGCATTAACCTTTTCTTTTGTGTTAAACAGCAGCATCGAAAATCAACAACAGTAGAGTGTTCAGACGCTAGCACTGTTGATATTTATTCTTATTTTGCCTTGTGTCTTGAGGTCAGCAAACAAGCCAAAATCTCAGGAAGGCACCAAGGCAAAGGAACCATGGCTATATAAAGAAGACTTTCATTAACCTTCCTGACCCACCATAATTTCAAATGTCAGGAGCTAATCAGAGAGTCGCTGACATCATCAATGGATGGATAGGAAGATGTCCTGTGGGATCCATCTTTTCTCTAAGTCTGAAATATATATTTATAACACCATGGGGTTACATTTGCTCTGAAGTAATGGTGGGAAAATTTCCCTCTACTACTGAAATACAAGCTTCTAATGCTAAAGTTAATGATTAATTTTGACAGAACAGCAAAAACATTTATTTAAATGTCAGAAACTGACTACACTATTGGCTTCTCTTGTACTAAATTCTCCTATGGCATTTTGACAACATGGGCAGCTGTAATGCTTGGCTCAGTAATCCAGAGGGGGGGGGGATGTAAGCTTAGCAATATTTCTTTTCTATAAAGCATTTCTAGCCATGACTCATATTTATCCCAATGTGAAAAGAACAGAATAAAGTATTCTTTTGTTTTCAGTTGGTAGAGTTGCCGATACAATAAATTCCCTAATAATTCACCCATTTTCAGAGAAGTCATCTCAAACACACCATGAAATGTTCACACAAATTCAAATGAGCCCCAGAGAAATGGAAGGTAACAGTCTACCAAAGAAAGATAAGAATTTACAATATAAATTTTATGTTTGATAATCTGTGTAAAACCAACTTATAAAAGGTTTCTTTGGGCAATGTATTACATGGACTATCCGGAAAGGGTGAATTAAGACAGAACACTTAATAAGAACTCTTTCTCTGCAAGCTGAGGGCTTCAGTTCAAATCCCCAACATTCATAAAAATAGTTGAGCATGACAAGACTATGCCAGTGACCTCAGCATAGCAGCATGGTTGCAGATAGAACCTAAGCATTCAATAGTTGTCAGCCTAGATAAAGGAAAGAGGTTCCAGTTTGATATGAGACCTTGCCTAAAGATAAAAAGCAGAGAATGATAGAGGACGACACCAACATTCCATTCTGGCTTCTACGTAGATGTGCATGGGCACACAGATCCACAAACCTCATACACAGGTGCCACATATACCAAAACAATACACACACACACACACACACACACACACACACACACACACACCACAAGAGCTATTAGTATAAATGTTTGGGGAGAAAAACATAATAAACAGAGATTTCAGTGTCATCAGTAAATGATCTAGTAGTTATAGACAAATAAACCATTCTATTCGTGGAGAGTCATCATTATTTTAACTTAATTCCAAAAATTCGCTATCAAGTAAATACAGAAAATAATATTTGCCATGGCATTGGCACTTGTAGTTTTTCTTCATTTAGTCTTATCCTCATTTATCGAGAAGGAAAGGTCAAAGAGAATCTAAGTATCTGACACTAGATAAGCAATCAACATTTAATTCAGGCTAATTTGTCTCATTGAATACTCCAGTAGTAAGCCTTTGCCTGTGATTTTCTTTCCAGAACACCTACTACTTATGCTCAAGCATAGCAAATTCCTATGTAGAAGATAGCAGAAATAAACAATAGGTAAATTTAAATTGTGTTCCACTCTTTGTAATACAACAGCATTTTCCTATATTCCTATATTTACTCATGAACATGAATCATCTCTTGTCTAGAGTGTCCTTGCAGTATATACTCCCTACCCACTAGTGACTGCATGGCTGCCTGATTATCACATAATGTTACAGTATTTATATTCAAATAACATTAATTTTCCTTAACAATAACCTCAAAGTGAAAGAAGTGTGGTGACTTTAAAAATATTAAATTAAAGCCATTAAGTGCTTGTTTAAAATTTTCAGATGAACTCTCTCTGTCTCTGTCTTTTGCTCTCTCTCTCTCTCTCTCTCTCTCTCTCTCTCTCTGTATGTGTGGGGTGATGTTCATGAATAGGAAGATATTCATGTATGTGAAGGGATGGTCACGTATGTGTGGATATCCATATGGGTTTGAATGCTCCAGTATGCATGTTTACAGGTGAGGACTTTTTTTAGTGGTGGTCCTCAAACCCTATGTTTTCTTGACCTAGCATTTTCCACTTGCCTAGAACGCATCAAATGGTTTAGTTATTAGTAAATAAGGAAATTTTTACACTGTTGAAATTTCTGGAAAGGACAAATCTTCTATGTTAGAATATAAAAAGAAAAAGAGACACATGCTAGTGTATCTCGAATGGAAAAATTAGAGTCACAAAGCGTAATCAAATGCTTAGCTAGAGGCAGAAATGCATTAAATTTGTGGATAGAGGACGGGACTGGCAATTGTGTTTTGTTGTTTTGTGCTGTGGATCAAGACCAAACCACAAAGTATGTAGACTTATTAGATCTACCACAAGAGCTGCATCCCAGTATCTCAGAAAATGTGTGCTTCTCTAATAAAGTGTGTCAAAAAAGCCATCCACTACAAAAACAGCGCCTCCACCCATATATTTATTTATTGTTTGTTTGTTTTGTTTTTTTTTATTTTATTTTATTAAAAATTTCTGCCTCCTCCCCGCCTCCCTTTTCCCCCCCCCCCCCCCCCCTTTTTTTTATTTTATTTTATTAAAAATTTCTGCCTCCTCCCCGCCTCCCTTTTCCCCCTTCCCCCCCACTCCCCTCCCCCTCCCTCTCCATAGAACCTTCATCTGGCGATGGATGGAGATAGAGACAGAGACCCACATTGGCGCAATGGACGGAGCTCCCAAGGTCCAAATGAGGAACAGAAGGGGGGAGAACATGAGCAAAGAAGTCAAGACCACAAGGGGGGTTTCCTTCCTTTTTTTTTGTTGGGTTTTTTTTTTTGGTTTTTTTCTATGCCAGCTGGACTGGAACCGAATAAGCATGGAATAAAACCGGACTCTCTGGATATGATGGACAATGAGGGCTGCTGAGAAGCCAAGGACAATGGCACTGGGTTTTGATCCTGCTGCATATATTTATTGTAATGTGTAGTTATATATGAATTCTTATTAAGGTTTGTTTATCTTTTACTGAAATTAATTTAATTCAATCATAAATTTAACTTTGCAAGTAATTACGTGTAAGGAAAACTATAGTTTAAAACGTTTCTACACTACCCTGTGATTTCAGGGAGATACCAGGAGACTTAGAATATAAGTAAAAGTGGAATTACAAAATCTTCAAAAAATGAATTTTATAATTTAGAAAAGTTAACTGGTAGAAACTAAGAATGAATCTAAAATGGATCACGTTCTCGTGCATGTTCAATTTCTACAAATGAGCAGAGGGAAGAGGAGAGAGATCCAACTGAGGTGAAAGGCAAGAAAATGCTATGAACCTAAATACTTGTGAAAACATTAGCACCAATTTGTAAGATTATCTTCTAAAATGAAATATGAAAAACTTTACACCTAAGCCTTCACCTTCTGTGGTGAGATTATANCATGATAATTTTCCTCAATTTCTTTATGCTAATCTGGAAGAGGATAAGCTACTAAACCTAACAGAATTCCTCGTGAGCTATTTTGTTAACACTGGGTTCAACACTGTATATCTCTACAATTCATCAGCGATTCCATTTCTATGACTGGAAATCACTGAAAGACAGAGACGTATACATTTTTACTTGGATTAATTTGAAAATTCAAATTATTAATCTAAGTTAGAAATAGATCCTCATTAAATAAAAGGGGTTTAACGTATGCCTGTTTTTGGGTCACTGGGAAATGCATATAATACCTTTGGCATTTTTCTAAAGCTCAATATCATTTCCTAATCTTATGTGAATGGGCTAATCTGCCTGGGAATGTGTTGAATCATAAGCCAAGTAAAAGAAAAAGTGCAATAACAATCTGTTCCGCGGTGATCTACCTTTGTCAAAGCCTTTCTCTTCCATGCTTTGATGTGAGTCCCTTGTTCACTACAGGCCATGTCAGCTAAGAACAGTCTTCTCTGTATGATACTTCTGTTATTATGAGGGTGCTTCTGTTAATAAGGAAATAAACTAATAGAATATGAGGGTATACATGCATAATTAGATATGGGAAAGTCATGTATATAAGTTGGAAAGTATGAAGAAATATTTTACTCATATTACAGTAGGTATATTTAAAAGTAACCTACATCCAAAGAAAAGAGTTGAATCTATGTTACATTTATCAAAGCATTTGTTCATGTAGTATACTTTGTATTCTAATTAGCATGCTTAAACTTTGTTGGAGGGAGAAAATTTGTTGGAAGATGGACTGCTTGTTTGTTCCCAGGCTCTTAGCCCCAAAATAATCACACAGAAACTGTATTAATTAAATCATCTCTTGGCCCATTAGCTCTAGCTTCTTATTGGCTAACTCTTACATCTTAATTTAACCCATCTCCATTAATCTGTGCATCATCATGAGGTCATGGATGTCCTACCAGCTAAGTTTTAGTGTGTCTATCTCCAGTGATAGTCTCATGGCTTCTCTCTGACTCTGCCTCCTTTCTCCCATGATTCAGTTTAGTTTTCCCCACCTAGCTCTGTTCCCCTATAGCTCTGCTATAAGCCCAAAGCAGTTCCTTTATTAACCAATGGTAATCACAGCATACAGAGGGAAATCCCACATCAAAACTTCAAGAAAATAAAGATGAATAAATATATATTAGATAAATTATTTAGAATACTCATTTCTCATTTTCTCTACTTCCTTAAATTTACATGTGAATAACCACACAGGATAGATTGTAATGTCAAATATATTATGATTTTAAACCCTTTGTATAAGACATGTATAACTTCTGGGAAAACGTAAGAGTGACATGCATGGTATATCACAAATTTGTCTTGGTCTATTTTCCCAAAAGTGGCTTTGAATATTTAAAATGCAAGGAAGTATAAAATTCTGGACATTTTGTCCATAAAATTACAGATTATCTGAGTCACAGAAATGTTTTTCAAAGGATAAACTGAAAGTCACCTAGCTTCAAGAATCATTGCATTATATAAAATATATAAATCAATATGAGTAACTACAATGATTTTCACATATAATTGGCTGTTGAGATGTACTAGCCACTTGAACACTAAGTTGTATGGTCCGTTCTTCCAGATTTGCTCTTCTTTCTGATTGGGGATTAATTCTAGAACAGATATAAGACTAATATCTTATATGCTTTTGACTGACAAAGGCAAAGGGTCATTTAGACTGGATCTGACTAGATAGCCTTTGTTTTCCAGGCTGGCCTATAACTCTGAGAACACTACCTGGCTCTGCCTCTCAAGTGATGCAATTGTAAGTGCATCCCACTTCATGGGGCTTGCAAATGGTCATTTCGAGAGAAAACCATATTATTGAAATTGATTATGTAATCAAAAATGTATCATCATATACTTGTAAAGACAACTTTTATTTAGTCTAGACAACTCTTACCAATTTAGAAACATATTGAGAGAGAACTTGGATGCTTGAACATCAAAGCATATCCTAGCAACCAAAGGATAAAAGTAATTTCCAAGGTTTAGTTTGGGTTTGTCTTTTTTTTTTCTTTTTGGACAGAATGTGTTCATTTTGTTTTTATTATGGCCCTATCACCTAACATTGCATTTAAAACTTTAAAGATTTGAAGCATAGTTTTCAATACTGAAAACTTACTGCTTTGTGATGAATATAACTGTCTACCTCATATTTCCTTCTGTCTCTATAAAGACACTTTCATTGTTGCTGAACAATAGAAATTCTAGCTAATTGTCTTTACAAGGCACTATTCACTTTGATGTATCTCATTAATATAAAGGACATGTTTCAGTTTTCAAATAAATATATGGACAAATAATATTCTTAGACAAGTAAGATGCACCAGAAGCAAAATATGGGTTTTCTTTTTGCAATGTCTGGTTAAAGATGACTTCCTAAAGTATTTATATGATAGGCTATTCCTTTCCATTTGATACTGCTTTTATACTCTAAAAGTGCAATTAATGTCTGTTTTTATGTTTATGTATTCTAAGCTCACAGCAAGCATGCTCTCTTTCTCTCTCTCCTAATGCTGACATTAATTTCCGTATAAAATACATTCTTACTTTAAAAGCTCCACAGAGAAGGACATTTACATCCGTTCTCTACCCACACTTATTTTGGCATTAAAATTCCTTAAATTACCCTTTGTGCTATTTTGCTGATGACCCTTACAAGTTGGTAAACAAATACATTTGTTTTCTATATATTTATGCTTTTGCCTTCTAAACAGAGTGAAAATGACCCTAGAATCTTTATCGTATTCTCCACAGGCTTTGATGATACAATTAAAATACAAAGTAACCAGAAGTTAAATTATCAATAAGAGTCGTTTATTTTGCATTTTTATTTTAAAGAACACTTAAGAGAATTGTGATGAATTAGCAGTGGCAAACTACGTCTTGCAGGCTGATTTTGTGTGGAGAGTTTAATTAAACATTGCAGCTGTTTATCTCTATGGTGATTAAATTTTCATATGTAAATTACATGTATTAAGATCAAGATACTTATGTAAATGTCATTTGCCTTAATGTTTTGTGTTACCATTATTAGTCATCAGTTTATAATCTTCTTGTATTGCAATCTTTTGGCATGTGATACATTGCTAAGACTAGTCCATTTAGGCCATAAGAATAAACAAGTTTATTTTGTATTTTTCTCTACAACCTAAAGTTTATCATGCAATTTAAATATATTACAGAAAGAAAAATCTAAAGCATCTAGGAGAAACAGCTGTCTGCATTCAAATTCCATCCTATAAAGAATGTGTTTTTCTACCTAAATATACATAAACAGGCTGTTATGAAAATACCAACAAACAAAAACAGTAATTGTGTTTTCCAGAAATACAGAATGTGTAGATAGGAGCAACAGATATGACATGACATGAGGAGCTGGCTCTTATCAATGTAACCCTTTACTATGTCACAATCACACTGCATGACTCCAGGTATCTTAACCCCTGTGCTTTTGCTTTCCAGATTAATTTTTTTCATTAGAGAAACGTAAAGGAGTATTGAAAGAATGTCTGATGTTCTGTGGCTGAAGAAACTGCCCACTTTGGGCACAGACCTGAGAAAATCAAAATGGAATTGACCTGAAAACCTCTTACATCAGCTTGCATAGTCTAAGAAAGTGTTATGGAAGTTTCCAACAAAGAAAGTTTTCACTCTGAAAATAACAGCAATGAACAACCGAGGATGATGTCACCAATGGTGCAATTGTATTTTTTTTTTTTTTTGTAACTTGGGGTTAACCAAGAGATGTTAAAATGGATTTAAACTCCTCTCAGTGCAAAGGTATTCATTCCTGCCACTACAAAGCCAGCTGAACAGCTATGGTTGAAGAGCTCAAAAAACCTAGAGGATGAACTGTGAGTAATCCTTTTGTAAAAACAATACAGCCTCCAGCTTCCAACTATATTTTAAACACTTAATCTTATACCACAGATCAAGCAAGCTTCTTTTCTCAGCAGATAAAAACTAACTCAGACACCCACTACTGGTAAAAATGCAGAGAATTAATGACCATGCAGTTCCCAGACACACATAATACATCTATAACATAAAGCTCACACATACATCTTGGGTAATATTACAGGGCAACAGCCAGAAATATTGTCAGAGCCAGAGGACAAGAACACTTCTTAGATAATGTCTTTTAGACATGACAGGGATGCCACACCCATGAAATCACAAAAATATAATTCAACAAACAAGTCTTAATAATGAGCACAGGAGCCACAATGCCACAGGGAATTGGGAATTTCACAAGGTCACATGTCCAGATGGAAAACGTCAGGTAATCACTAGTAGATGAAGAAGGATGTTTTCTCCAATGACAGGGTGCTTGATAAGATATCCAATCCCTTGATTCATCCTAAACATATATGCTTATGATCAACACTAATTGTGTGGGTGTGTGAACAATTTAGAGACCCTCAGTCAGTTTAACATACTCACAATTTACCATTTTCACAATTTCTTCTTACTTTGTTCAATGCTATAGTTCGGATGTGTTTCTTCCCCACATTCCTATTCTAAATGATAGGTGCTGAAGTTTTGGACGGTAGAGGAGTAGCTAGAGTTCAGGTCTAAAATGAGCTAATTACTTCAGGGGAATTGCTCTTAGAAAGGAGTTATGAAATTCTGATTAGTTCGAGAGTGTCTTATTGTGATGAATATTTACGCCATGTTTTGCTCTTTTATATGTGTTATTTTCTTTTCTGCTTGTCACAGTGTTGTGACCTAAACAAGAATTCCTTATAAGAGTTGTTGAATAAATGCTAGCATTGTTCTTTTCAATATCTAATCCCGTGGGCTAAGCAATCCTGTTAAAAAGGTAGGTATCCATCTTCAGATATTTTGGTGTAACCGCAGATAATGGACTATTACAGTCAAGCCCCTCCATCATGGACCATTGATCAAAAGTCCAGTATTAACGTCATGCTTGCCAGTCTTCATCAGGCTTGGTTTCTTTGTCATTATTTGGAACTCAAGTTGTAAAACCAAGCCCTTGTTTTCTCATTCAACTAGAAGAAAGACCATCTGGCTTACTGTTGATGGATGAAAACAGACATTTCAAACTGTTGAGGGAACATAGCACACCAGGAGGGTTACAGTGATAGCTGTCAAGAAGAACATACCAGAGGCTGCAGAATGTCCCCTATGCAACATCTTCACAAATTAATAGAACAACACCAAAAAGTTAATTATTATAACATAGGAGGATGAAGCAAATTGATAGTTAATAGCTAGAACAAACTATTAGCCCAGTCTCTCAGTTCACTCCATGTAATAAATCCCTGAGATGTAGATGAATTTCTGTTTTCTCCAAGTTTTCAAAGTATACCTAATATTCATGGAGCTATCAGAAAGTGAGCTTCTTATCAATTTATATGACACAGAATGCTATAACATAGTGCCAAGCTTTTTATTATCCAAAGGGTTTTAGTGAATCCATAGAGTTAGTCTTGTTACGATGATATCTACGCACATACCATCCTATGCATATTGTCAAAGAGGTCACTATAACTGAAGCCTTCCTGTACACTCTAGTTTCCAAATGTGCACTGTTATTTCAATAGGAGATTTTTCTGTTTCTGTTTACATAATAAACACATACTCTCTCTCCCTCTCTTGCCCTCCTCTCTCTGTCTCTCTCACACACATGCACACACAGTTAATTTATAAAATGAAAGAATGGGGAGATGTCTCAGCAGTAATAGCACATATTGATTTTCCAGAGCCCCCAAATTACATACCTCCCAACAAAAAGTAACTGAAAATAATTCTTAGTGAATTTATAAATGTAAGTATACTATTATGAAAAAAAAATACTGTGACTTCTAAGTTCTGGAATGAACAGGTTGAAGAAAAATTCTCACCTTGTTTCGTCTATGAACAGCAGCTTTATAAATCCAGTGTTTCTATTAGAATTTTGAAATCCTCATATAGTCAATTATTTGGACATAAAAACATTTATCAGTCTTTCCTACGAAGATTGAAAAAAAAGCACGTGTGGGCAGTCCTTATAGGTGGTTCTGTTGAACTTGTCTATATTGGGTTTCATGGTCTAAGTTGATGAGGACGACTGACCAGGTCTCTTCCTCATTTTTCCTAAGAATCTCCACTTTGTTTTGTTTTAGTATTTTTAAAAAGGTTTTTTTTTCTTGGTACCTTAACTTTGATGCATTTTTTAAAATTCAGTTTTTTTTCATTTTCTCCTGTCCCCCTTCTCCCCTTTTCCCAAACCCCCACAACTCCTCAGAGGGTATAAGAGTATAAGACCTCGCTTGGGGAGTCAACAAAGTCTGGTATACCAAGTTAAGGTACACCAAAGCCCGTACCCGCTATATCAAGGTTGAGCAAGGTATCCCACTATAGGAAATGGGCTCTAAAAAGCCAGTTTGCACACGTGGGCTAGGTTCTGGTGCCACTGCCAGCCTACATCCACCCACAGATCAAGAGACTATAATAACAAAATGCTGTTGCATAGTGGAAGTAATATGAGTGTTTTTTACACTAGAGTTAAAAAGAATGCCATTGTGCTTTCACCAGCTTATACAATAATGGGAATTATGACAGAACTTTTTATCAAGATTTTATTAGGATTCTCTAGAGGGGCAAACCCATTGAATGAATCTATTAAAAGGGCATGCATTGAACTGACTTACTTACATGATACAATCCATGTAGTTTAAAGATGGCTGCAAGGACAGTGGGGACACTGACCTATTGCTGCTGAGCACAGAAGAATGAACTCCTCACCTGTCCCAGGATAGTGCTCAAGGGCTGGGAGACTCCCCGAGAGCCCCTCTGTGTTGGAAAGATGAATATGCTGGGTTCTGGTGCAAGTGCGGGATGGTGGTCACAGCAGTTCCAACAGAGACAAAGGCAGCAGCAGAAGAGATAAATTTGCCCAAAGGGTAGATAAATTCATCCAGGAGACATGAAGGAAAACAGGAAAAGAACAAAGCTTTTCTCAATCTAATCTCCAGACTGTCAAAGGTGGTAGGCATTTCTACCTCGGTGAACCTGATCAAGAAATTTACCTATTGTATCCCTAATCACTCCAGGACTTTTATAATGGAAGGGTGTTGGAATTTGTCAAAGGCCTTTTCTTCAGTTGGTTTACTAGGTGGATTACAATGATTGATTTTCACATGTTGAGCCATCCCTGCATCTCTGGAATGGAAGCTACTTGATCGTGCTGGATGACTTTTCGGTATCTTCTTATTCAGTCTGCTAATACTTTGCTGATCATTTTTGCACCAGTGTTCACAAGGGAAATTGGTCTGTAATCCTGTTCCTTCAAGCTGGCCTTTTTTAGCACTTTTTTTTTTTTTATTTTCGAGACAGGGTTCCCGAAACTAGGTCTTGTAGACCAGGCTGGCCTCGAACTCACAAAGATCTGCCTGCCTCTGCCTCCCGAGTGCTGGGATTAAAGGCATGCACCCACCACCGGGCTTTGAGCACATTTTTTAAAAAAAATATTCATTTTACATACCTATCACAGTTACCCCTCCCTCCCCTCCTCCTGCTGCCCCCACACACCCACTACCTACTCCCCAGAAAGGGTAAGTTCTCTCTTGGGGTGTCAACAAAGCCTGAGGCAGGAACAAGCTCCTCCATATTTTCACTATGTTGTTATGGCTTCATAACTACCCTTAACTGCATGCAGTTTCAAAAGTTCTGGTGCCCTCATTGTACCTCTTCAGACACCAGGCGTAAACATGTTATATATACATACATCTGTGCCAATGAGGCAAAACACTCAAGCACATAAGATAAATTTAAAAAAGAAAAAATACAAACAATGTAAGTATGTGCTTCCAATTCAGAGACTCATCTAGAAAGTCTTAAGATAAAGTCTGGGTTAAAAGTTTGACTTTTAAAATTTTGTTCAAAATCCTAAGTGTTTAAAAATGATTGAACTGTGAAACTGTGAAACAACTCCTGTGAGCATTAAACTTCAAAGATATATTTAAGACAATTTAGGGCTCTCGATAATAATGAGAGTCAGTTTTCTTCATTAATCAAATGCCAGGTAAGTATGTCATGAGAATGGAAAACTAATTTGAAAAGAAATGGAATTGGATTCCAAAGCAAAACCGTTAGACGAATCCATAAAAAGAGGAAAATATATGTCAAGAAACTCCATTATTTTTAACAGAACAGTGAATTTTATTTCATATCAATTTGTATACTTTAATATTAAAACTTGATTAAAAAAGTCTTAAAAATAAATTCATTTAACTCTTTGGCAGCAAAAGACACATAACATTCGTTTTCAAGAAGTCCTTTCCATAAGATTTTTACAGCTTTCCTCAGGCTATGTCCTGTTGTTTTGTTCCTTATTGGGGAACATCAAGAGATTCTACTTTAACACAAATAGAACTATTTTCTTAAAAAAAAAAAAAAAGAAACAGAAAAACCAATATTTCCCTGTAACTTATGTAATTAGTGTGTATCAACTATATTATTTATGTCACTGTTTAAGAATTATTTTCCACTTTCTAGCCGGGCAGTGATGGCACATGCCTTTAATCCTAGCATTCGGGAGGCAGGTCTCTGTGAGTTCGAAGCTAGCCTGGTCCACAAGAACTAGTTTTTGCACAGGCCCAAAAGCTACAGAGAGACCCTTACTCAAAAAACCAAAAGAAAAAAAAAGAATTATTTTCCACTTTCTTCTAGGAACTTTAATTATACTTTGTGCACTAGGCTTTCCAAATCATAGTAAATTTATTTTCCTAAGAAAACTAGAAAATAAGTTCTCGGGACTCCTTTTTTCCTCCTTTTGGGTTACTGTGCCTCATTATGAGAACTTCTGCCTTATCTTATTATAATTTATTTTTTCATGTTTAGTTCTAGTCCTTTCGAGGCCTGCTTTTTTTCTGAAGGGGAAAGTAAGGGGTTTATCCGGGGAAGAGGGAATCTGGCAAGAAGCAGGGGAACTGGAAGGAATGAAAGGAGAGAATATTGTCATCAGATATATTAATGAGCAAAGAATCTATTTTCAATAAAAATAAATAAATAGATAAGGGATATGCAACATTCTGTCTACTGGCAAGTCTACAAGTATATTTCACAATCAAATTCTTCCCCATAGAAAAGTGTTATTTAGCTCTTCTGTAATAATTCAAAAGTAGATATGCTCAGGCTCATGATTAGTAATTAATAATTCAATACTTTATTTGATTTGGAAATGAACTAAACCTTCAGTGAATGTCTTTTATTTATTTTAGCGAAATTCAAAGAATGTAAATTATCAAAGATATTTACTAAGCTATTTTTTAAGTTTAATTGTAAAAAAATATAATTATGTTTGGAAAGTATACTCATGAGCCATTATGCTTCTGACATCTATTTTAATCACTTCTTTTAACAATTGTTTGGATTATTCATGAAGATTTTATGAGCTGTTAGACAAAGCTAGTTATCATCTCAAAGTCTTTGCTTCGAACTCTTTTAATAGGATGTCCATAATAGTCATCCAAAAAGCAAAGATGCTAAAAAATTGAATACATGTGCAGTGTTTTGTCTACTGCCAGATGAGTTCTGCAGCTTTGTGTTACTTAGTAAGCTTAGTTTATAGCTTTGTAATCTTAAACATCAAGTTATGATAATAAACTTAATTTACCAGTAATTCTACTTAAATTACAAAGAACATCCAGATATTAATTCAATGTTGAGAACTTGAAATACCATCATAAATTAACTTGACAGACTAAAAGTAGTATTTGGTCATCAAATATTATGTACTTGTGTGCATATGAATCTACTGTCATTCTGTATATTTGTGTTGTGGAGAATAATTAGTCTATAAATATTTATCTGCTTAAAGTCAAGTAACTAGGGCTCACTAACACATTTTGGAGGAAAAAACCACACATACATAAAATGCACATGGATAGTCATCAAGACACGGAGAGGAGATTTGAAAGTCTTCATTCTCAGTTTTTTTTGTGTGTGTGTCAGCAAAATCATTTTTAAAAAGCATTTTTTTAAGCAGCCCATCAGTTTTTAAGAGAACTTTGGATGTAAACTGACATTCTCACTGATAGATCAAGTTAAAATCATCTACTCAAAAGGCTGACTTTGTTTGACTGACATCTATGGGTAAAAGACTCACAACATGACTCAATTACCAGTAGATTTTTTTTTCTCATCCTTAGAAAACATTCCCTTAGAATGGAATAGTAAAGGAAAAAAAAAAACACTTAGCTACTATGAGAGATAATGAAAATTTATATCTCAAAGCTTAGAGTTCAGGCTTAAATTTTAAATGGTTTCATTTGCTCAAACGAAACAAGTGCAGATAACGGCACAATTAACAAAAGTGGTGCCAGTGGTTGTGAGATGGTTCAGTTAACAGAGTGTAGCCATCTGCCTCATGTACCCCCTATCATGCCTTCTCCAGCATCTTGCATGGTAGCTTCATTCTGTAAACTAAAGTAAATTCTTTCTCTATGTGTTTTTTTCTTGGGTATTTGATCACAACAATTAAAAAGTAAATAATAAACGTAGGAATATAAACGTTTGGCTTATCTTTCCACAAGGAAAGTTTCTTATCTTGTGTTGATGGAGAGAGGGTCCCTTAATTGTTACACGGAGTGGTGGCCTCTTGTTTGTCCCAGCTGTCTGGCTATCTTACACCTGAAATAATCACACAGAAACTGCATTAATTTAAACACTGCCTGGCCTGTTAGCTCTAACTTATTATTGGCTAATTCGTACATCTTAATTTAACTCATTTCTGTTAATCTGTACATTACCACAAGGTTGTGGATTATTACCAGGAAAGATTCAGCATGTCTGACCTGGCATCTCCATGGTGACTCTCCCTCTTTCTGCTTTCTTCCTCCCAGAATTCAGTTCTGTCTTTTCTGCCTACCCTTAGTTCTGCACTATCAGGCCAAGCAGTTTCTTTATTGATTAACCAATTAAAGTAACACATAAATAGAAGGACCTCCTACACTAACTAGTCCTGCACATTTCAAGTGTTGATTGGGTTAACGTTTCTTCATTGGCTATGTTTTAAATTTAAATAGTTGGTTTTTTTTTTCCTCTTTAGGATTTTTGGGGACTGACCACCCAGGTACCAAATAAATCACACGCAGAGACCCTTACCTTGGTTTGTTTCTAGCCAGTTTTCCTTATCTTAAATTATCTCATGTATCTTCTGCCTCTGAGTTTTTTCCTTTTCTTGCTTCTTTCATTCTATATATAGAACTTCTGGCAGCAGGAAGATTTAGACGCTGGGCCTGGCTTGAACATTTGAAACCTCATAGCCCATCCCCAGTGACATACTTCCTCGAACAAGGCCACCCCTACTCCAAGAAAGCCCCATCTTCTAATCCCTGTCAAGTAGCCCCACTCCCTAATGACCAAGCTTTGAAATATATGAGCCTATGAAGGCCATTCCTATTCAAACCATCACAACTATACTCATATTTCAAAAGTAACCATAAATCAGTCAAGTATTGATATTTTATTTGTTTTTGTTTCTAGCCAAGTCATTCAAGTATTCCTTGTCATTTTTTACTATTATATGTCAAATGACTCAGTGCAGTTCAACCCTATAAATGGCATCTCTATCTTGAAAACATCTGCTTTCAAAAAACGTTGATACAAGTTTTTTTTAAAACACTGTATTTTTATGACATAAACAAATGACTACTGAGTAACATCGTATTATTCTATGAAACTGAATGAACTTAATATTATTCTCAGTAATTTATTTAGGTTGGCTTGGTGCATGCATCTTTATTATCCATGCTCTTTATAAGGTGTTTAGTGTAATTGAGCACCAAAGAGAATGCTAGACACAAATGATTCGGAATTTATATTTGGTAAAGAAAACTGATGAAAAAAATCATGGTCATGTGTTTAGACTATGTATTTGGGGATTCCTGAGAATGTTTTTGTACTTTTTTCTTTACAAATATTTCTGTGTGGGTGTATTTGTGATTTTTTTTCAAATACAATGAAAACTAAGCTGGCTTAAATTTTGTTTAGTATTATTTTTCTCTCTTAGTTTTCTGCACATTTGTGAGAACTATAACAATTTACACCAGAAATTGTTTCAGTTCCTCAGCAATTACTAAAGGTTAATTAGAATTTTTAAGATAATTAATCTAACATATAATGTCCCTACTGATAAAGTTTAACTACATTTAATCAGGAGGCCAAAAATTTAGTCAATTCCATAAACTGTTTTTGTGTTATGTTAATACTTCCTCTGAGCAGGCAAATTAAATATTGATGCCCTTCTTTTTGTAAAGTGTTGTGTAGATACATATTTTACTTTTTCTATTTCTAAAAGTGTCTCATTTATTTTCTAAATTCATTGAATACTTAGTCAAATAAAAAATTGGGTAATTTTACAATTTTAGCTGAAGTAAATTGCAATTGTTTCATAAAATCATCAAAGGAGAAATCACAACATATTTCAAGGCAGTAAAATAATCATTGCATAATCTAAAGTCTTAAATGGTAGCATGGATAGCCAAAGTTCTACACAACAATTTTTTGAATGTTTTGCAGTCTACATTATGCTAGAAGATAGTGCACAAGCCACCTGATGGACAGGGTCTTTCTTAAGTAAGTATTGTATGTTGCTTTTTTATTTAAAATGTGTGAGATTATACCTTGTCCCTTGTATTAGATACTCACAGTCAACTCAATAATGTTA